>NW_009954140.1:169997-189471 GCF_000747805.2 Chaetura pelagica | reverse complement strand
CTCCTGCTCCTTGCAGCTGAATGATGTTTTCAAGCACATCCCTGGCTGCCACAAGCTCCAGCAGACCAAGTTCAGGTGAGTCACTGGGGAGAGAGCTCCTGTGGAGCAGGGTTCCCTCAGGGCCCTCCTGATGAGGGAGGGGACCAGAGGGCTGGAGTGTGACATCTGGAAGGCTGGGAGGGAATGTGGTCTGTGAGACATCCCTAGCACAAGCCTGGGGTGGTGCTTCCCTCACCCAGGACTGCAGAGCAGGATCCATCCAGCCATGCAGGTGATCTCAGCTGCATCTGGCTTTGAAGCTCAGGCTCCTACAGACAAATCCTGGTGCTCAGTGGAAAAATTCCCATTGACTTCAAATGTTTCAGCCCTGGGCAGAGTCACGAGATCCTGGTGCAGGACAGAGGGGCCTGGGGGTGCCAGTGAGGAGCAGGGAGCGTAACCCCCTCCCCAGAGCTCTGAGCAGGTGTGATCTCTCCCATGGGCACGTTCCTCATTGCATTTGGAAACCCAGGGCTGGAGGGAGCAGCCAGGCAGGAGGGAACATGTGATGGGCCCATGGGCTCTGCAGGAAGGGCTCCCCCCCCAGGGCAGCTGCCACCTGCTCAGACCTGCACAGGGTTGTGATTCACCCAGGACTTCATCTTCCCAAATGTGTTAGTCAACCTGATTTGTTCTTTTTTCTCCCCTCAGGTTACAGCCCAATTCTGGGAAAAGGTAAGAGGAACTTGCAGGCCTCTCTTGGGCTGCTTTGTACACACACGTGTGGGTGACTGGATGCCCCCCACAATCCCCAGCTGCTCTGTGTGATGAGCCCCCCCAGCCTCAGCTCTTTCCCACCTTGCTCTTCCCCCTGCTCACAGGCAGGACCACACCATTGTGGACACAGTTCTCACTGCCCCTCGCTCAGCCAAGCCTGAGATCATCAAAGTGATGGAAAAACACGTTTCCCACGAGGTTTTCAATGACCTGAAGGTTTCACCAGGTTATTACACCGTGACCTCAGACCAAGGTAAGGAGCAGGGCCCAGTGCTGCCTCCTGACTGGGCAGGAGAGGCATTTCCCACCTCTCACCATTGCCCCTTCCCCCAGATGCTCATGGAATGGTGGAGTTCCAAGAGGACGTGGAGCTGGTGGATGTCCGGGTGCCACTCTTCATCAGGGAGGAGGATGATGATGAGAAGCAGCTGCAGGTGGAGGCCATTGATGTCCCTACTGGCATCGCTGAGATTGGACGCAGACTTGTCAACATCACCATCATCAAGGAACAAGGTGAAGGGCTGTGACTCTGGCGTGAGTTGAAGGGCATTTGTGCTTGTGTCCCATGTCCAGGTGGACTCGTGTGGTTTCTAGGGAAGGTGCAACCTGTGTGTCTGAGCTTCCCCAGATCACAGGCCAGAAGCTTGTTTGGTGACTCCTATCTTGTCACCTGGGTCTAAAACTGAAGCATCTTTTAAAGCATCCAAACAAGGGTCATCATCCCTAGTGACAGAGACACAAACAGTTGCCCATGAGATGCTACCAATTGCACGGCAGATCCAGGGCTGATCCTCTGCTGCCCCAGTTCATAGGTTGCTGGAGTAAAGTAAAACCTCTTTGCTGTTCTGTTGTGCCTGGGGCAGAGGAATGTCCCCAGCACTTTGCATCCACTTCCCATCTGGTTGTTCTGAGCAGGGAGCGCAAGTCAAGAGTGGTAAAATCTCCAGCCTATCCTGACTGGGCAGGAGAGGCATTTCCCACCTCTCACCATTGCCCCTTCCCCCAGATGCTCATGGAATGGTGGAGTTCCAAGAGGACGTGGAGCTGGTGGATGTCCGGGTGCCACTCTTCATCAGGGAGGAGGATGATGATGAGAAGCAGCTGCAGGTGGAGGCCATTGATGTCCCTACTGGCATCGCTGAGATTGGACGCAGACTTGTCAACATCACCATCATCAAGGAACAAGGTGAAGGGCTGTGACTCTGGCGTGAGTTGAAGGGCATTTGTGCTTGTGTCCCATGTCCAGGTGGACTCGTGTGGTTTCTAGGGAAGGTGCAACCTGTGTGTCTGAGCTTCCCCAGATCACAGGCCAGAAGCTTGTTTGGTGACTCCTATCTTGTCACCTGGGTCTAAAACTGAAGCATCTTTTAAAGCATCCAAACAAGGGTCATCATCCCTAGTGACAGAGACACAAACAGTTGCCCATGAGATGCTACCAATTGCACGGCAGATCCAGGGCTGATCCTCTGCTGCCCCAGTTCATAGCTTGCTGGAGTAAAGTAAAACCTCTTTGCTGTTCTGTTGTGCCTGGGGCAGAGGAATGTCCCCAGCACTTTGCATCCACTTCCCATCTGGTTGTTCTGAGCAGGGAGCGCAAGTCAAGAGTGGTAAAATCTCCAGCCTATCCAATAATACTTCACACATGGTTCACAGCCAAGGGTGGTAGGAACTCTGTTCAGGGAGGACACCTGCCTGTCTGTGATGTGACCCTACGTGTATTGACTCTACATGTTCCTTCTCTGCTGCCCCTTCCAGCCAGCAGCCTCATCACCTTCCTGCAGCCAGCCTATTCCCACAGCCGCTTTGACAAGGTGGCCAAGATCCCTGTCCTCCGGGAGATCATAGACAACGGGAAATCCCAAGTCACCTACAGGACCCGGGATCTCACTGCCAAGGATGGCAGGGTAAGGGGGATGCTCTGGCCTTGGCAGGCAGGAGTGGGTGGGCACAGAGGGCTGGGAAGGAACTGACCCTGGGGCTGCAGGACAGCAGTTGATGGGGCTCAGTGGGGATGTTTGTTGGGAGAGGGGAGACCCAGGGCTTGAGGTTAGCAAAAGGGCAGACTTTGTCCTCCACCCCTTGCTGCATGTGCCCTGGGGACCTGAGAGGCTGCCTGTACCAGAGGCAGAGGGTACCAGCTGTCCCCTGAGCTGTGGGTACTGGAGGGTAAGTTGGGATTCATTGGCTGAGAAGGGGAAGCTCTCTGGGAACCTTCTCATGGAGATGCTGTGGGCTATAATCTCACACCTCTTCCATCTCCTCCAGGACTACATCTTCACAGAGGGTGACCTGGTCTTCCAGCCCGGGGAGACCCGAAAGGAGGTGCAGATCCCCTTGCTGGAGCTGACAGAAATAGATACCCTGCTCCACACCAGCCAGCTCAAGCAGTTTGCCATCGACCTCCTCCATCCCAAGTACGGCGCCAAGATCGGGAGATACCCCCAGACCACGGTGACCATCGCCGACCCAGGTAGGGGCTGGCAGCCGGGGGGGGGGCTGTGGGGCAGGGCTGTGGGGTCCCCAGGGTGATGCTCAGAGCTCCAGCCCTGCTCCTCATCCAAAACCCGGCGATGAGGAGGTTCCTCCAGCTCCGGCTGGTAGGTTTGTGCCTCCCTCTAGAGGCATTAGTGGGTACAGTGAGTGGGAAGAAGATGATGGATCATCTACCTCTCTCGAGGAAGCAGAGTGGATTCTTCATTCCTCTTCCTTGGGGGTTTGAATAAAAAGCTATAAAAAATAGGAGAGAGGTGGGATTTGCCATGAGCTGTGCTTGGTGGTTCCTGTGGGTGGACAAGAGAAGCTGTAAGGGTTGTCATCAAATGGGTCAGTTACATAAAGGTATTTATCACATGTATGAATATTGGAGGTATAAGAAAGTCCCTTGTCACTGGACCAACCAGAACCACTTCCGTGGCAGGCACTGGGGCTGGAGAAGCTCCAGTGACCTCTTGGCTGGACTTGGTGGGTTTCTGGGAGAAGCAACTGGGTGACTTGAGAAGGTTCTGCCCATCTCTGTCCTCTCATGCCTGCACAGGGCAACTGGTCAAGATGTTGAAACATTATTAAACACATTCAGACAGATAAAGATTTTCAGGGGCAAGAAGGTGGTCTCTTCATTTCTTTCTGCCTGGACAGCCTGTGAGAAGCAGCAGGAAGTGTAGGACTTGGGGAATCTGAGCCTAACTCTCAGCTCAGCTTGCTGTGTGGCTTTGGAGTATGTCAGCATCAAGTGCCTCAGTTTCCCTTCCCTAGGCTGGTGACATACCCCAGCTTTGAGAGGCTCCCTGGGGATGGCAGGGCAGTGCTGGATAGGGTCACACTTCCTTCTTTTCCTTCCGTGCTGGGGACCAGTACTGATGTGACCTTTCTTTCTCATGTCTGCAGAGGTGGTGGATGGTGTCCCCTCGATGACTGGCCTGAGCCAGGTCCCTCAGTCCCCCAAAGGCCGCCTGAGTGCCCCACTTAATCCCAGTGCCCATGCTCTCAGCTCCAGGGAAATCCGCTTCAGCTGGTTTCCTCCACCAGGAAAACCTCTGGGGTACAAGGTAAGGGGTGAGTGGGTCCCAGGGGAGGGTGTGGGGCCCATCCTGGGGCTTTTTCACACACATGGTCACTTGTGCCAAAGGGATGGGGAGAAGACAGCCAAAAGGGGGAGCAAATTCACCACCTCTATGGCCCCTCCATCTTGAGGAAAACTGGCTGGGTGGATGTGGGATTTGCAGGAAAGATTCCTGGTGGGTTCATCTCCCTTTCCACCACTCACCATGAGCTGCCCAGACTGTTCTGGCCTCACACTTCAGAGGGACAGCACAACACCCTGGCTTGCCCAGAGCAGATCCAGGGAGAGATGAGGATTTTCTCACCCATTATGGCGAGGATCGAAAGGAATCATGGCTTGCTCTTGCTTTCCCAGGTGAAATACTGGATCCAAGGGGACCCTGAGTCAGAAGCCCATCTCATTGATGTCAAAGCACCATCAGCAGAGCTGAGTAACCTCTACCCCTTCTGTGACTATGAGATGCAAGTCTGTGCCTACAACGCCATGGGGGAAGGGGTTTACTCAGACGTCACCCATTGCCGCACGCTTGAGGATGGTGAGTGACTCCTTGGGAGCAAGTTGGTGTCTGTACATGGGTCAGGTCTCCAGCCCTGACCTTCTGATGGTCTTGTGGGCTCCCACTGCAAGCCAGCTGTCACCCAGGGAGCTTTGGGCATCTGTGTCCACTGGCTGCTGGTGACCTGTGCTCTTGCCTTTCCAGTCCCTAGCGAGCCCGGCCGCTTGGCTTTCAATGTCGTGTCCTCCACCGTGACACAGCTGAGCTGGGCTGAGCCTGCAGAAACCAACGGGGAGATCACGGCCTATGAAGTCAGTTATGGACTTGTCAACGAGGACAACAGTAAGAACTCATGTTCTGACCTGGGCAGTCCAGCCAGGCTGAGGGGCTGGAGTATGCTTTCCACTGGCTGGGCTGGTCCCAAGCAGCAGCAGAACCAGAATGGTTCCAAGCATCTCTCTTGTGAAAACTGGGATCTGGAGGGGTCATTTTATGATGGAAGGAGTACAGAAAAACCATCACTCAGGATCTGATCCTGCAAAGCCTGAGGGCTTTCTGTTCCCATCCACTTCCATAGTGTTTTGTGTTGTTTTTCATCTTAAAAACTTGGTTCATAAGTCTAGACCCAGGGTCAGGGTGCCAGGAAGATGCAATTGGGTGATGCACCAGCAACAGCAGACCTCTGCTGTAGGTTGACTTCAGCATTCAGTCTGGGATGTCATGCCTGTCGTGAGCAGCACACATAGCTGCTGCTCCTTGTCCCAGAACCAGGCCGTGTCCTGACACCAAACCTCAGCCAGCCTGTTGGCCAAGGGTGGGGTGCTGTAGGGTCTTCTGTGTCTCTTGACCCCATGGGTGATAGGCAGATCTCTATTTTCAGTACCCATTGGCCCAGTGAAGAAGGTGCTGGTTGAAGACCCGAAGAAGCGCATGGTGCTGATAGAAAACCTGCGGGAGTCCCAGCCCTACCGCTACATGGTGAGGGCCAGAAATGGTGCTGGATGGGGACCTGAGAGAGAAGCCACCATCAACCTTGCTACCCAGCCCAAGCGCCCAATGTCCAGTGAGTTCTTGCCCTGCCTGGGTGGGGAGCAGCAGGGGGGCAGGATCAGAGCTGGGGGTGCTCCCCATCATCACCCCAGATGCTTCTCCACATCCCATCCGCTCAGCGAATGCTGGAGTATGGGAAACCTTGTGTGACTTTGAGCTGTATGTCTGATGGCACTTCTCACCTCCCCCTTCCAGTCCCCATCATCCCCGACGTGCCCATCATTGATGCAGAGGGAGGTGAGGACTACGACAGCTACCTGATGTACAGCACAGACGTGCTCCGCTCTCCCGCCGGCAGCAAACGTCCCAGCGTCTCCGATGACTCGGGTACGTCGCCCTGAGCTCTGCAAAGGTCACTTTGAACACTTCTTTTCCTTAACAGCAGCTTTCAGCAGTGAGCTTCCCTGCTCCTTTCCTCCTCGTGGAGGTGGGGAGAACCAAGTCATGGAGATGGTGGAGATCAGCTTGTCCAAAAGTAGCTGCATCCGTGGGAACATTTGACTAGTCACAACGTTAATAAGAGCAGTGCTGCCTTGTCTTAGCTGTGAGGCAAAGACACATCTCAGCATGGGGTGGGAGAGGAGCTTTTCATGGCCCTCCCTGCTCATCTTCCCTTCCTGTTGCCATTTGGCCAGACCACAAGAGTTACTGTCAGCAAAAAAACACTGTCAAGGCACAGACCTCTGAGTCCATTGGATGCTCAGGGTCTTGGCCAAGCCAACAGGAGGCAATCCACCAAGTGCTGGGAGGGCACTGGCATCTCTTCCTCTCTGGATGAGGTTGGCTCCCTTGTTTTGTAGTGGGGAAACAAGGGGAAGTTGGGCCATGATGTCAGTAGGATCTTGAGGGTCTTCTCTGGGAGGGATTCTCCAGGGTATGGGATCCAGGAGTGAGTCCCTGCTCCTTTCAGAGAGCAAGGTAATGGGAACACCAAGAGTTCAACCATCCTGAGCATGCATCAAGAAGTGAGGAAACCTCTCCTGAGCAGAGAACAATTGTCGCAGACTCTTCGTGACAGGGTGGTGGGACTTTGACTCTCACCTTTTGTTGTGATGGACACAGGGCTGAAAAACTGCCCCGGGGTTGAAGAACCCCACGCATGTCATGTTCCCACCATCCTCCAGCTACCAGTCACACGATGGTTGCACCTCCTGAACTCATCAGCCAACACTGGGCCAGACAGGCTGTGAACGGGCATCGCTGCCACTGGTGCCTGCCCCTTCCCCTCCCCAGCAAGCAGCACAAAAGCAGTGGGTAGCCCACTCTGTCCCCTCCAGATCATGCCAACACCAGTGCTTGCCTTGTCCCAAAAGTCTCCAGGTGGAAATATGTGCAGTTGCTGGGAGAAGACTTGGATCTTCGCCGCATCACCTGGAGGCTCCCACCTGAAACCATTCCCCGCCTCTCTGGCAGCAGCTGCTTCTCCTCGGACACCGAGGGTCTCCTCCATGAGGAGGACAGTGACGTGCCTACTGGCAGCCTGAGGAGGAGTGGGACACCCCGGCCCCAAGCAGGTGAAGGACAGCTTCGTTACAGCACTGAGTGTCCTGTCTCATCCTGCTCTGAGCCGAGGGGCTGGCAGCTGGGGTCTGCCCCAGTTTGTGTCCCCTTCCCTCCCCTTCTGTGCCCGTCCTCGTGTTGGCATGATGTGCTCTTCACGTGCTGTAATCTGCTCCAAAACCTTGTCCTGGTGTGTCATCTCACAAGAGTGTCAAGGTAACCCCCATCTCGGCATGGACTTGGGAGCCTGCTAGCAAGTTGCTTCTACAAAAGGCTGGACCTTTGAGGCAGGAGTAAACTCAGATGAGATCTGCTAAGTGCCACCTCCAAGGGCAGCTCCTCATCTTAATTAAGTGCCCTGAGCCTCTGGGGCAGATCTGCTGGACTCTGAAACAGGAATCACTCATGGATAGCTGATCTCCCCCGGCCTGCTGGGAAGGGATGGGGGTTTGTCAAGGACCAGAGCAATGGAGCAGAGTTTGCCTTTCAGATCCAGCTGAAATGGAATCCAGAGTGAGATTTGGAGAAACCACCTCCATGAAGGGCTTTTTTTTTTTTTCCCTTTTTCCACTTTCTTTTTTAATCTGAAATTCTAAGCCTGTGCTTGCATCTAAGGAGAGATGTGAGAGAACGTGGCAAGAACCACAAGGCAGTGCCCCAGGGAGGCCGAGGTCTGGAGTTACCTTGGGCACCATGAGTGTCCCTGGTTCTGGGTGTAGGACAAAGTCTCCGTTTACCTGTTTGTTTCCCTGTCATTGTGTTGGGTCATTGTGGCTTGTTCTAGATGTAGTGCTCCAAAACAACCTTCCAGAGTGGCTGAAGCCAGGATGCAGACAAGGCAGGATGCTTCCTCCCCATGGAAAAGGGAGCAGCAGACCTGTCCACAGCCATGTTCCTCACGGTGTGTCCTCTTTCACAGAGCACTTGCTGAATGGCCGGGTGGACTTCTCCTTCCCTGGCAGTGGCACTGGGACACTGACCAGGACAACAAACACCAGCTACCACCAGCTGAGCCAACACATGCAGCAGGAGCACAGGGTGATAGGGAGCTCCTCCCTGACAAGAGACTACTCCACGATGCTGATGGGGCATGGTGAGTTCTGTGGTGATGGGACCTGTCCTTCCCTTCTGCTCCCATGAGTCTCTTCAGACCCATGCACTCCAGGGAGAGCACGTGTGTCCTCTTATTATTCTGTCTAGCTGCATGTTTGCCTTTCAGCTCCACGTGTACCTCAGGTGGCACTGACAGAAGTTTGTTAAAAAAGGCTCTTCAAATCTGAGCCTTAAAAAGTCATCTCTGCAGGAGCCAGCCCCTGGGCTGAACCTGCTCTGAAGTCTCCAATGGTGTTTTTCTCTCTTTCTCTTGCACTGCTTCTGTAGATTCCCCAGGGAGACTCCTCCCTCCCATCCATGAAGATGCTGGGAGGACAATCCCACAGCCCTGGGATGTGGGTTTCAGGAGCAGGGTAAAGGTGAAGGGTTACTACCCCAGCACTGGCTTTCGGGACTCTATAATCATGCCTGATGGGTCCGCAGGGATGAGCAAGTACATAGGTACAGCTTTGTCCAGTGTCTGCTCCCAGCCACACATCCCACCACAGCCAAACCATGGGCTGTCCATGAGCTGTTGCCATCTCCTCATCCCAGACTCTCACTCCATGGCTTACTGTGCACAGCACTGATCTTCCTCCTGACCTGGCCTGTGCCTCCATCTCACCACCTTTCCATTTGCAGGTGACTTCAGCTGAGTTTCAACCCACCCGGGCTGATTAACACTCACCACCACTGCCAGTGTGCTCTAACCAGTTGATCAGCTCATTGTCCCCAGCCTCATTATTCCTAACAAGCCTGTTCTCAGCTTCACCCCACAGGCTTTTGGAGAACTTTTGGGGAGAACGTGTGCTCCATAGGAGATGTCCCTCTGCAAGCTCCTTGGCCAAAGCCCATGTCAATGAGGGACTCCAGTCCTTGGGTGCCACCTGGGATGCTGCTGTGTCCTGGGCCTTGTGTCCCAGTGGGATGAGTTGGGGGGAAGAGCTACAGCACCCAGTCCTGGTTCCAGCCCACTGAACAGTCCCTGGAGGTGCTGGGCTGCTTTACCTGTAGACTAGGGCTAGTCTTAACTGAGCTATGTCTGAAGATGTCTGTGAAGCTTCTGGCAGACCGGACAGGGTGCTTTGGGTTGAGCAAGGAGAACCTCACCCAGCATCCCAGGCCTCTCCTCTGGTCTCTCTACCACAGGAATGTGAAGCTTACCTTGACTTGTCCTACTCAAGGTTGGCACTCCAAGGCCATGAGATGTCCCTCTGGGTGTGCAGAGCCAGCCAGCTCCCTCTCATGACAGGACAGCTTGCAGAGATGACATCTCACCACATTCTCCCCAGACCTTTGGGACCATCCCACGCTTGCGTGTGCTGCTCCCTCCTCTCCCCTAGATCCCTTAGCCCCCAGTTCCCAGGTCTCCCCCTTGATGTTCCCTTTTTGCCTCAGACTCCAGGCTGCCACTGGGCATCCCTGACACCCCCACACGCCTGGTCTTCTCCGCCCTGGGACCCACATCCCTGAAGGTGAGCTGGCAGGAGCCCCACTGTGAGAAGGAGGTGCAGGGCTACAGCGTGCAGTACCAGCTCCTCAATGGAGGTCAGTGAACAGGCAGCTGGTGCCCATCAGGCAGTTGGTGGTGGGAGTTTCTGGTGGTGGAGAGTCTGGTCTGGCTCTTCTCCTGGGCAGCTGGCTCTGGGTGACCCTGCACTGATGTCTCCTTTCCCTGTGTGTCCCAGGAGAAGTGCACCGACTTGCCATACCCAACCCCAGCCAGAACTCAGTGGTGGTGGAGGACCTGCTGCCCAACCACTCCTACATCTTCAAGGTGAAGGCGCAGAGTGAGGAAGGCTGGGGCCCTGAGAGGGAAGGAGTCATCACCATCGAGTCCCAGGTGGACCCGCAGAGCCCGCTCAGCCCTGTGCCAGGTGAGGTGGGTGGGGAACAGGAGGAGGGTGGCACTGATGTCTCTGCTGCTGCCTGCAGTGCTGGCCTTGCTGTTTTCTCCCCTCTTACACATCCTGAGCTCTCCTTCTTTTTGTTTAGAAATAGGACCTTCTTCCCCATGCACTTCCCTTCCACTAATTATCTAGATAGCTGAGATCTTACAACTTCTTTTATAAATGCTGTGTGCAGGTCCCTCCCAGGCTCCTCCTCACCACCTTCTGCATTTCTGACCTCTTGCTCGTGCCCTTGTAGGTTCACCCTTCACGCTGAGCACACCCAGTGCTCCAGGACCACTGGTTTTCACTGCCCTCAGCCCTGACTCCCTGCAGCTCAGCTGGGAGAGACCCCGCAAGCCCAATGGGTCCATCTTGGGCTACATGATCACCTGTGAGATGCTGCATGGAGGAGGTAGGGTAGCAGGCTGTGGAAGCTCATTTCCCTGTGTAGAGCACAAGATACCCCCAGCAAAGGCAGCAACTTGCTGTGTCTTTGTTGGGACCAGCAACAAAATGTTCTGCTTCTGTGGATGCAAAGAGGGGACATGAGGCTGATTCCAGGCCTGGGAGCTGCTGGACCCTGACACTTCATGTCATTGCATGGTGTGGTGTAACAGATGTGGTGGGTAGAGGGAGGACTGGTTGCTTGTTACAGCCCAAAGCCAGTGGAGGTTGCTTGAGGATCACCACTACTGAAATAGGGTTGTCTTAACCCTTAGGAGACCTGGGGGCAATCAGACAGTCTGTGGGTGGTATAAAGCTCAGGGAAAGCCAAGAGAGCAGCCAGAGTTGGGGGGCATGTGTTTGGAGGGACTGTCACTCCTGTCTGTCTTCACCACTGGTATGTCTTTGTGGATTAGGGGAGCCCAGGAATATTTATGTTGAAGGAGACAATCCAGAAACGACCCTGACTGTGCCCCACTTGAGTGAGAATGTCCCATACAAGTTCAAAGTGCAAGCCAAGACCACCCAGGGCTTTGGACCAGAGAGAGAAGGCATCATCACCATCGAATCTCAGGATGGAGGTACAGGACCATGTCTTTGTGGAGGTGCAAAGACAAGAAACCTCTTAAGACAGGGAACACAATTCTTGGAGTCCCTTTCCAGCTCTGATGGTGACTCCATTTGCTGTGAAGGACATGGAAACATTGTCTTCCATGAAGATAATGCTGTGCCTTGTGAGCACTGTCCCAGTCCTGATGCACCAAATGAGGGAGGATCATGACAACCTGCCAGTGTTGAATTTATCATGAAACTTCTGTTTTAGGGACACAGTATCTGGAGGTACCTTCTTACACTGCACAGGTGTAAGACCTTCCCTGCCTTCCCAGTTCCTCCTAAGCCTGGCTCTGGTGTCAGCAAGAGAAACCTCTTGAGATGACTGTTGATGCTCACTGTTCAGGGTTGAGGGGTTGGAAGCTCCTGGTTGTTTCCTGGCTGACTCGTCCCTTTTCCTTCTCCCCAGGTACTTTCTCCCAGTATGCAGGGCAGCAGTACATGAGAGAAGAAGTGTACAACTTCCCCACCGAATACACCACCAAAACCAGCATCAGCCATTCCTCTCTGGATCCCCACTTCACAGGTAGGGGCTCCCTGTCTGCTTTGAAACCCTCAGAAAGCAAAGGACAGCTCTGCTTGTCCAGAGGTCTCTTACCTTGTCAAAGGCAGGAAGGGAGGGTCCATCAGGTGGGAGTGATGGAGAAGACCAGACCCTTTCCTGCACTGTGTCCCTGCTCTGCCCCAGAGGCATTTGCAGTTGTTTCCCCACGTGCTGCCCACGCACAGAGGGATCTTTCAAAGAGGGTTTCCCTCAGTGAAAGTGGTACTTAAGGAGAAACCCCTGCCAGGACTCATCAGGTAGAGCAGATCCTATTCCCTGTACCTAGCAGGGTGTCCTGACCCCTGATCCTCTGGTTGCAGATGACCTGCTCATGACAACCCAGCGCGTGGAGAGCGCCAGCAGCACCCTCACCAAGCAGGTCACCAAAGAGTTTGTGAGCCGGACCGTGACGTCCAGTGGGACCCTCACCAAACAGATGGAGAGGCAGTTCTATGAGGCCTGAGCCAGGCCAGGATGTCCCCCCGAAGGGTCGTTCTTGTTCAGGTGGCAGGACTTTGTGGAACCAACCAAGGGTCCTTCAGGCAGGCCGTGGTGTGTGGGCAGAGATCCTGCAAGGCACTTCAAGCTCTGGACATCTCCTTTGGAGCCCAGCACACCCAAAGTTCTGGCATGGTTGGGTCACCAGGTGTGGGCTCATCCTTAAGGGCTTCTTCAGCCTGTCCTGCTCTGCAGGGACTCGATTCTGCAGAGTCCACAGGAACGTCTTCCATGAACAATCACCACTCGCTGCAATACCATTCCTCAATGCCCATCCATCCCAACACACCTACCAAAATCCAGGTGTCTCGATGGCTCCAGCCTCCCCAGATAAACAGAATGGAATGATTTCTTCTCAGGTCCTCATTTTTGAGAGGATCCCAGCTGGTGTCATCCTGATTTACAGAAAGTCACCATTTCCCTCATTGCTCCAGGCTCTCTGGCAAATCTGCCTGTCCCCTGGAGATGGTTATTTTGTTCTGTTTGGGTTGTTTTTTTTTCACACAAGAGCTGCCAGGTGGGGCTTGGGGTAACCTGTGCTTTCTTACTGCACCTTTTTGTGTCTGTCCTTTGCTGCTGACATTTGGTACCACGATAGCAAAGTATAGCTTTTCATTTGTATGGCATGACTCCTGAGGGCCCCTGATGCTTTCTTTTTAATTATTAATTTTTTTTGCAGACAAAATTGTACAGTTTTCACAGTATATATATAAATATAAATGTATTTTATTATTAAAAAAAAAAAATGGAGGTGGATGAGATCTGTGCTGAATGTGGAGGCTGCAATGAGAGTGTGGCTGCTGAGAAACATGATGAACTGGAAGAAACTAGTTCAGGACTTGATCCAAAAGCCACAAAACCTTGTGGAAAGTCTGTTGATGGCTCTGCCTTGGGCCTGATAAACTCCAGCAGAAGGTTGCAAGTGGCCAGACCTGCTCCCTGCCCAGCACCCACCAGCATGGAAGGGTTTGGGAGCTGCCTGGAGGTGGGAGATAAGGACAGCCCGGGCAGTGGTACCTGGAGATGGGAACGGTGCCTGGGATTTCTTACATGGCTGTTGTGGAGAGCATGAGATTTTGGGACAGAATTTGTTGGCTATCTTTGAAAAGCCCTTTTGCCCAACAACAACAACATCCATAAATGGACCTGTGATCTCTCCGTGAACAGCAGGGAAGAGCAAACCTGGGAAGAGCAGGCTCTCCTCACCCCGAGCACAGCTCTGAGCCTTCCTTGGCCTCAGCTGTCCTTGCACAGCGCTGGCTGCAGGGCTGAGCTGAGGCCTTGCTGGACCTCGTTCCCCAGCTCCTGGCACAACGCCTGGCATCTCACTGCCCTCTGCCAAGGAGAACAATTGGGCTCCATGTCTTGCTGAGCAGTGTGTTCCCCTGGCTGCCTGGGAGCAGGTGAGGAGCCTGCCAAAAGCAAGGATCCTGCCCCAGCAGCAGCTGCCTCTGCTCTGGATTAGACCTTCCAGCCAAAACAGCAGCTGCCCCATCTCCCTGGCAGCTTCATCGGCCTGATTTGATCTGACATTAGGCTTTGGCTTTTTCGGTTTGGGTTTGTTGATTTTTTTTGCTCTTATATTTTTTTTGGGACTCAGAAGACTTCCCAGCATTGATACCACTGAGAGCTCCCTGCCCTCCTCTCTGGGCTGCTCATTTGAGTGGGATGGGTCATAAATGTTGATGCCAAAGATGTAGGTGGGTGAGTAAAGTGCACAGGATTCTCCAGTACTGCAGCTGGAGCTAGGAAAGGCTTGAACTTGGGTCAAGAGAAACTTCACCAACCCTGTGGCTTTACTGTGCCTTCAAGAAGCACTTACTAGTCCTGAGCAAGTCCCAGTGGTGTTATCCCGCCTCCCAGTTCCCCTCTCACCTTTGTGGTTGAGGTTTCCACTCCAGCTGTGTTTTCTCCTAGACAAGGACTCCATGACCCTTTCCCTGAGCTTTGTGGTCAAGGGTAAAACAGTGAAAACTGCCCAAATGGGAGCCCTATTTCCAAGGATTTTAACCAAAGATGATCCTGTTATCCAGGAGGAGGGCACAGCCCAGCAGCTGCTGCTCTCCAGCATGTGCCCGTGCCCAAAGCACTGCACACCCACCCCTGCCTCATGCTAGAACAGTCTCACTATTTAATTTTCATCTGGACATTAGGGCTGGTGGTTTTTCAGCCTTTCCAAGGTGGATCCAGCAGCCCCTTCTGACAGAGGGTCTTTGATCAGATGGTTTCCTATTGCACTCAGTAAATGTTTTCTCTACAGTCTGCCTCTTCCCTTTTCTTTAAAAATTAATCTAAAAATCCTTCCCCTTCACTACCCTCCATCTGCAGCAGCAGATGACAGACACATGCTAGAAGCAGATACCCAAGCAGGGCTTTCTGCCAAGTGTCAGTGCCTGCTGCTCTTCCAGTGCCACCCCCTCATGTGACTGCAGCTCCAGGGACATTCCTGGACCCCACGTCCCCAGTAATGGCTCATTAGGAAAGGTTCCCAGTGACTTTCAGAGCTCATCTCAGGTGGGTGTGGAAGGACTGTGCAAATGTTTTACATTTATTAGGCAAATGGTGCAGATGGACACATTGATTCCCTTGTGAAGTGAGGAAGACAGCAGCCTCCTGAAGGGTGGAAGTCCCAGCTCAGGTGAGGTGCTCACTCCTTTACAGGGGCAGCAGCTTTGCCCCTCCGGAGGGTTTGGTGAGGTAGAAGGTGGCTGTGCCACTGTATTTCTCCTAGGAAACAAGAGGAGCAATGAGTGGATGGATGGATGTTGCCCTGGCCACTGCCTGTGGTCCATGCACAGCATGGGCTGGGAGGCTGTCAGCACATCCCCAAGCTGATCCTTCAGCAGCCCCTCATGAATCATTCTCCATGACTTTTTCCAACAGCTTTTGACTCTGCTTGTGCTGCTGCCCTCCATGGCCTCTGGCAGCAGCAGAGAACTGCCACCCTCCCACCCCCCAGCTTTGCATGGTGCTTCCTCAGCTCTGGTGTTCTCCTAACTTATCCAGGGGTCACTGGTTCTTATTTTGGAGGACCTCAGGGTCAGTCCCACACTCACCTTATCTACCCCCTTTGCTGTTTTGTAACTCCTGGTCACATTCCCTCTATTCCAGCATCTCATCAGATGGCAGAGGCACAGACCTTTCAGTCTCTCCTTGTTTCACACACCTTCCTCTGCCCCTTTTGTATCTCCTCCCACTATTTACAGGGTGCACCATGATCTTATATAGCAGCAAAATGAGGCTCTCCCTCTTTCACAGCCCCCGTTTTTGACACCCCCATCTTGCTGGCATTTTTACCCACCAATGCTCACTGAGCTACTGTTTTAGAGAACACTGATGACAGCACTGAGATCTTTTCTGGGCTGTAACTGCAGGTGTAGAGCTCAGCATTGCCTAAGCTCAGCTTGGGTTACTTTTCCCTAGACAGCTTTAGCCTTCCTGAAGATCAGTGGCACCTTTTTGCTCACTTTCTCAGTGCAGGAAGGTCCTTGGGCAATGGTCTGTGACCACCATGGTGCTGAACTGCCTGCAAGAGCTTAGCAGCATTAATGGGCTTAGGGCACAGCACTGGATGGGCTGCACCAACCCCAAGTGCCTCAGGACCTTCAATGGCAACCCCAGGCCCTGAGTGGATCCCCTTGGGATCTTTAAGCCAATCTCCTGGCACTTTTCTGCAGTGTACCTGGATATGGTGCTGGGCTCTCTCTGCAGTGCCAGCCTCCAGCAGTGTCACTGTGCAGCCTCCGAAGCCCCCCCCAGCCATCCTGCTGCCATAAACCCCATCGACCTCCAGGGTTGCCTCTACCAGCTCATCCAGCTCCGGGCAGCTCACTTCATAGTCATCCCTGGAGAGAGGAGACCCATGATCAGCCCTCTCCTGCACCCCAGCCATAGCCCCTGCTCCCCAAAGGGCTGAAACATGTGTCTTGGTGCACCCATGGCAGTAGCAAACTGCAGGGATGCAGGATGCCAGAGATCCTGGTCCAGTTCTCTGTCTGTAAGTGCAGAGCATCAGGGACCTGCTGGGTGCTGCCATGTCTGGTTAAGAAGCCATGTCTGTAACATATGTGACCAGCTGCCTCAACCCAGCTCCCCCTGGTGCAGAAGCCTGGGGGGTCTTTTCTTCAAACTCCCCAGCAGGCTGAGCCATGAGAGACACCAGGCAGGACATGGTGCTGGCTGCCCCCAGTGCTGCACCTGCAGGCAAGGGAACCCCATGAGGACTCGACACCAGTGCCCCAAGGGTGGCACATCCTCACCTGAGGGAGTTGTGACTCTCCACCATCAGCCTCCCAAACATCCTGTAGTCCTTGTCCTGCAGCGCTTGTGCTGCCCGGGCTGTCCGTGCTATCTCAGTGATGACGTGCCTGGCCCGTCGGTACACCTCCTCACCCAGCTGGCTCCTGGCCCCTGTGGGGACATGCACCTCCCTGCAGCAAAGCCACTCGGGCCTGTGGGATGCTGCTGGGTGTGAGCAACGATCCTGTGTCAGAGCTTTTCCCCTCGCGGGATGTTCCCACCCCGCTGCGCACACTCGCCCACCTCTCCCAGGTGCTGCCCCACAGGCTCAGCCCATGCTATGGGGCACCCAACTCCTGAGAGCAGCTGGAGCCAAGGGAGGGACTGTCCCCACCTTCCAGCTCGGCCATGGTGGCATCTCTCAGGCTGGCCTTGCCAAGAGCAGCTGCTGCCTCCTCGCACTGCCGCCGGCGCGTGGGGTACTCGCTGCCCGTCAGCGTGTGCCGCACGTTGGAGTTGGTGATGAGGATGGCCAGGCTGGCATCGGTCAGTGGGACAAGGGTGGTCTCCAGGGACCTGCAGTGACAGCTCAGCGTGGGCCACATGTCTATCCTTCCTGCCCTCTCCAGCCCTCAGCCACCCAGGAGAGGCCACGTGGCAGGGAGCTCCTGCCTCCACAGAGGCAAAGTCCAAGTGGTTTAGGATTTTTGCTCCAGCATTTCACTCCCTCCCAATTATTAGTCCCATCATGGCTTTGCAGGCAAGACAGCCCAAGCAAGTAGCAGAAAGGATGCACGGGGAGGGATCAAGATGCAGGAGGAAGGATCAAGATGCAGGAGGAAGGATCAAGATGCAGGAATTAAAACGCAGGGCATCCCAGCCCTGCCGTGAGATTTTAGGCTGGGTTGAAGGGTTAAACTCCTCCCTGCACTCCTGCATTTATCTCATGGCTGTGAGAGCAGCTTGTCCCCACCTGCCTGAGGAGGTGGGCACGGTGCAGTGAGCTCAGCCCTGACCTGCAGTCAATGAGCAGTGCATGACCTTCCTTGCCCATCACAGATATGAACTGGTCCATGATCCCACAGGGCATGTCAGCAAATGTGTGCTCTGCTTTCTGGCACGCCAGCGCCTTGGCTACCAAATCACCATCATCTGTGCCAAAGCAGAGAGAGGCAGGTTAGCAGCTCTGGGACCTTTGCCCCTTGCCCTGGAGCAGGGGAGGAGCAAACACAAAGGAAATGGTGCTTTCCCATGGAATGGGGTTTTGCTAAAGCATCAGCAGCTCCTGCACCAGCGCACGGTATCTGGGCCAGCATGGGTCCCCAGATCCAGCTGGATGTGATAATTGGACACTGGTGTCTTAGATCTCTCCATTTTTGGGGATATGAGAGTGGGGAGAAGAAGCTTTCAAGGGAACATCATCTCATCCACCTTGGCCAGCCTCAAGGCTTGTGCAGTGGCTTTAGAGGCATGGGCAGATCAGGCTGGGTGAGCTGGAGGAGCCCTGCAAACACAGCAGTGCCAGCCCTGGCTGCAGCAGGGGGGCTGTCACCCACCCCACAGTGGTGTTTCCCCAAGGCCTGTGGAATCTTGCTAAGGAGGTGCTGGGGGCCAGGACTGGCTCCTGCCTTACCAGGGCAGAGCTGCTGGAGGAAGGTGTAAACAGCCACCTCCAGAGAGGCTGAGCTGGAGAGGCCCCCGCCCAGGGGGATGTCACTGGCTATCACAGCACTGAAGCCTGGCACGGGACCACCTGTGGGAATAGAAGGGAGGAAGGGGCTGTGAGCCCCTGCAGGGCTGGGGGCAGCCACAGGGAACCAGCTCCAAGCAGAGCCCCTTCCCATATCCCATTTTAAGGTGACCCGTGGCATAGTATGACCCTGGCAACCCCCGACCCAAACACAGGGTCTTTGGAGCCAAAAGTGTCTCTGCTGGAGCCTGGCCCCAGCAGCAGCTCTGGGATTGCACAGGGGCTGGAAGAACCCCTGGAGGATGCCAAAAGCTCCCATGGGATGGGGGGTCTAACCCTCCCAGCAGCCCAGGCCTTACCCTGGTAGTGCTGGATGACGCCCTTGACGTAGTTGGCCCAGCGAGGCTGCCCTGGGCTCAGGGGGCTGCCTGGGCAGGGAGCTGGGAACTGCACCCCGCGTGGCTCGTCCGCCTCTGCCGAGGTGGTGAGGATGGAGATGGTCCCATCCTGCCTGGGGGATCCCACCAGCACCGTCCCCAGCTGCAGGGCCTGGGAAAGGCAAAGGTGGGCTCAGACCCTGCGGCAGCCCTTGGAGCATCCCCCACATGCTCTGCTTCATCGCAGCATCAAACGCCCTGGCTATTTCATGCCACACAGGGTCAGTGTTAGCACTGAAATGTTGTGACCAACCACCCCAGCTCAGCGTCCAGCTCTGGCTGCTCTGTGGGCGTAGAGACCCATGACAAAGGCATGAGAGGCTCTGGGAAGTTTTCTTGCCGGCAGAGGAATCCAGCTGACCTGCTCCCACGCTCCTCGGCCTCAAAGCAATGAGCTGTAGGTTTGATTTAGGGCCGAGCGGGGGCTTTCCCAGCCGAGCCGGAGGAGGGCAGGAAGCTGCTTGGAACCATCGCTGCCAGCAAAACGGCGCGTTCCAGGAAGGGACAACCAGGAAGGGTTGCAGAAAAGAGGAGGTCGGGGTCCCCCCTGCAGTGAGTTAGAAGCCGGCAAGCCGGGGTGCTGCCCCCCGTGCCCGGGGTCCTGCTCCGAGCTCCGGCGGTGCTGGGAATGGGGGGGGATTCCAAAGGATCCCGCGGGTCCTGGG
>NW_009954140.1:166857-167478 GCF_000747805.2 Chaetura pelagica | reverse complement strand
GGCCGTGCGGCAGCTGCAGCGGAGCCCCCACCTGCTGGAGGTGCAGCGACACGGGGGGGAGGGCAGGGAACCGCTGCCGGTGGGCAACGGGCAGGGAAAAACGGCGCCGGTAACCGCGGCGTTCCCCTTGCGTTTCAGTTCTATGATCCGCTGAGCTCCATCCTCGGCAACGAAGACCTCCTGGGTAAGATCACAGCTCCTCCGAGGTGAGATGGAACCTGCCCCAGGTGGCTGTCTCGGGTGCTGTGGCACCGTGTGGCAGCAGGGAGGAAGTAAAAAGAGGCCACTGATTTATTTTTTTTCTAAGCCAGCCTTAGAAATCTAAATCAGCTGCTGCAGAGGTGGAAAAGGGGGTGTAAATATTTAAACAGTGTTTGAATCCATCTCAGGTTGGTTTTAGTGTCGTGAGAGAGTAAAAAAATGCTTCTGGAGTGTCTTTTGTGTAATTTCTTTGTACTGAGGGAGTTGGTTTAAGCGGGCCTGGCAGCCTGGCTTTGAGGGGAGCCTGTGGTGGTTGGGCCCTGATCCTGCCCAGGGGGGTCCCACGGGGGGGTCAGTGCAGGAAATGGTTGTGTTGCCTTGGCAGGCTGTACTGCTCATCTGCAGCCCTGGTCCTTGGGG
>NW_009954140.1:159767-166847 GCF_000747805.2 Chaetura pelagica | reverse complement strand
GTGGGGGGGGGGGGGAGCAGCAGGCCTTTTATCTTTTGATTATGATAAACAACCCCGTGTTAAACCTGTGCCTAGATGGTTTATAAATCACCCGCACTGCTGGTGCATGAGCAGATTGCAGATCTCAGCCAGTGTGCAGGCTTGTGCCTGTGTGTAAGGCTTGTGCAGGAGAGCCCAGGCAGCTTTGCATTTTGGGGGAGAAATGGAGAGAAAGTTGCTCAGCAGCAGCTTTTGCTGTGAGCCTTGGTCTGAGTTCAGGGGAAATGGGTATTGAGGTGCAGGCCTTTTCTCCCTGTGCTGGTAGCAGGAGCAGCAGCCTGGGTACCCTGGTGCTGAGATGCTCTTGGGGGTCTTGCTCCCCAGAGCTCTTTAGTCACACCAGAAATGGCTTTATTCAGCCCACTGCCATGTCCCTGTGAGGCTGTGGCTGCCGGGAGCCCGGTGGTGACACTGGCTCTCCATCCCCATCCCTCTGCAGAGCCTTTCCTCTTGCTGCTGCTGGTGGTGACAGAGATGGATTTCTCCCTAGACCTGGAGGTACGGTGACAAATCGGTGGGGTGGTGGCCAGCACAGGCTGCTGGCACGGAGCTCCAGCTCTTTTCTCCCTGGGCTTGATGGTGCTGACACTCCTTTGTTTGCAGAACTGCAGCTTCTTGGACGAGAGCTGGCTGCTGCCGGTAAGAGCTCCTCTCTCTCCAGAGCTGTCCTTCCGCCACCTGGCCCTCGATGGGGAGTCAGATCAGGAAGATCAGGAATTATTTGGAGGGGAGGGACTGCTATGCAGCTGGTTTTTTTTTGGGGGGGTGGATTGGCTCAGGTTCACCAGCACGAGCAGAGCCACCTCTGCCACCAAGGTCTGATCCTGCCGGGTGCCTGTGCTGTCACCAGGAGCAGATCCCAGCACTCCCAAGCCAGAATAGTACCCAGGTCTAAATTGGTGACAAAACCAAAGTTTTCCCATGCTCCCTTCCCTGATTTCTTGCCCCAAAATTCCTAATTTCTCTGGGCTGACACAGATTATGTGTCAGTTGGTTTTGCTCTTGCTGTTGCCCAGTGTAATATCAGTGTGTTTATTGAGAACAGCAGGGATATTTGGTATCTTTTAAAAATGAGGAGCATCCCTCTGCTGCCTTTTTAATGCAAAAGAATTCCCCCTAAAAAGGGGGGAAAAAAAAGCTTTGTGTGGCTTTGGGGCCATGGCACTGCTGCAGAGGCTGGGATCCTGCTGGATTTTGGGCATTTCTAATGGCAAGTGTTCCCAAAGTGGCCACTTTTTATGTCCCTGGTGCTGCAAATGGCAGCAGCCCTGGCACAGGGTGTCACTGCTCCTCCTGCTGCATGGGGACCCATGGGACAGGGGAGGAGGGGCTCATGGCTGAGTGAAGGGTCCACAGGCTGCTTTGCCATCCCATACATTTGACAGGTTTGTCCCTCCAGGGTCTGGGCACAGCTGAATTCCAGGAGAGGACAAGGGCAAGCAGTCACTGATGGTCCCAACCCTGCCCAGGACACTGGGGACCAGCCTCTCCCTGGGCTCCCAAAGCCCTGTTTTGGCATCAGTGTCAGAAATACCCAGGGCAAGGGGTTCCCATCCTCCCTGTTGTCCTGGTCATGCTTTTTGGTGTCCTGTGGTCATTGCCAGGGCCACTGTCAATGGCCACTCTCTTCCAGGTGCGCATCACTTACGAAACGGTGCCGTGCCGAGCGCTGGGGGTAGTGCTCAGGTAGGACCTCTGGATCCACCTCTCTTGCAGGATCTACAGACCATGGCAGCAAACCCCTCTCCAAAAAATGGGAGATAAAACCCTGCTGAGACTATTTGGGTTGTGTCAGGTGGTCTTCTCCCCATCAGCTCACCCTCACTGGGCTCTGCTGTCTGTGGGGTGGCTTTTCTGTGCCTCCTGTGTATGGGTGAAACATCACTGCTGGTCTGACAGGGCTTGGGGAGATGGGCTGGGTCCCCAGGACCGAGCTGAGGCTCAGCCACACCCCCAGGTACGTGGATGGCCGAGTCTTTGTCACAGAGGTGCTCCCTGAGAGCCAGGCAGAGGTGGATGAGGTGGTGCTGGCTGGTGACATCCTCGACGAGATCAATGGCTGCTCACTGAGAAACGCCTACAGTGGGCAGGTGGGTGGGCATGGAGGGCTGGTGTGTCCCCCCCACCTCCTCCTCTCCTGCCACCTTCCTTCCTTCATCCTCCCCCCTCTCTCCAGGCTGGGGCCATGCTGCAGAAGCTGAAGGGACAACCACTGAGCTTCCGCCTGCTGCGGTGGCGGTGGCACGACGGGGAGGTCTATGAGCCACTGCTGCCCTACCTGAAGGTCCTGAAGGAGAAGGAGCCCAACTTCCAGCTCCAGCAGGGCCCCCGGCACAGGGCTGAAGGGGAGCCCCGCAGGCTGCAGGGGGGCAGGTAGGGTCTGGCACCATGGGGACCCCAAATTGGGCTGGGTGTCCCAGCACTGGGGTAGCCCTGTGCCCACACTGTCCCTGCTCTCCACTCAAGGCATTGGGCCAAAGCTGCCCCCGTGGCCTGGGGGGAGTGGGGGGCTGTGAGCATCTTCCCCTGCAAAGAGCAGCAGGGGGTCCTTGCTCTGATGACCTGGAGTCCTTTTCTCCCCAGGCTGCTCTACAACCTGCAGTACCTGGGCCGGACCAGCATTGGGAAGGTGAGGTGATGGGGCTGACATGTGCCTGGGGGTCAATATTTGCTTCTGGGTTTGTTTTTATTTTCATGTGTCTGTGGGTTATTCCTTCCTTCCTGCTTCATTTCAGTATGGTGGGAAAGAGGTGCTGGACTGGGCCATCCCTGCTGTGCTGGAGAAGCACTCAGCTGCACGGGTGAGTGACAGGGCTGAGGGCATCCTGGGAAAGGACTTGATGTGAAAACTGCAGGAAAATATGGTCTCTGCCCAGGGCTATTTTTATTTTTCTGCTGGCACCAGGCTCCCTTGGCCCAGCTGAGTGTTTGACACCCCCAACCCTGTGGTTTTGGTTTTCTTGGGATTTATTTCTGGTTAGAAGCATCCATGCAGGAGAGAAATGTACATTATGGGGAAAAAAAAAAAATAATACAACCAGTTGCAGGAAAGCTCTTGGAAGACTGTGAGGAAGCTGAGCTTGGTTCTGGGGGTGCTTTAGGACTCAGCTCATTGTAGCTTGAGCCTTTGGGTGGTTGTTTGTGATAAGATTCAACTGCGAGAGCACTGGGTGGTGATGAAAAGGGCAATACAGAGAGAATTCCTTGCAAAAGCTGTGTTTGGTGGTGCTTCATGACCTCTGCTTTTGAATGGCCTCTTTTGTAAGTGTCTTACTAAAGATAAAGCTCAAGCCCTGTGATGACTGGGGCTTCTTCCCCCCTCCATCCCCCATCCAGGAAGTTTTATTTGACGTGAAGGAAGCAGAAGTCCTGGTCCAGGAGAAGGCTTCTTCCAAGGTGAGCAAGTGACACCCAAGACCTGGGTGACGACTGAGGCTGCTGATCTCATGGTACAGGGAGCCCAGCTGGAGGGGTTGTGGGGACAGTTTAAACCAGGAACAGGGAAGATGGGGACTGACAGCAGCCCCCAACACCCCGTCCCTCCTGCACAGCTCCTGTGCCGCTACCCCTACCCCACCATCTCCTGCGTGGGACGCTGCGTGGACAGGGGCAACTTCTTCGCCTTCTGTGTGGCGTGAGTGCTGCCGTGGGCCCTGGGGAGGGGACACAGGGGGACGTGGGTCTTGGAAAACAACCAAGTGACACCCAGCCCAGCTGCAGGGTCTGTGGTGTGGGTACAAGCCAGCGCTGGGCTGTCAGAGCTGCTCTTTTCTGCTGGCTAATATAGGTGTTTCCGTTTTTAGCACTTCCCCCGAGAACCCTGGCGGGAGCACATTCGACTGCCTGGTGTTTGCATCCAGTTCTGAGCAAGAATGCGAGGAAATCATCAGGAGAATCGGTAAGGGAATGGTTTGTGTCTCCAGGTATCACAGCGAGGTCACAGAACACCAAGAACAGTTGCTCTGGTCCCCCACATGCACTATAGAACTCAGTTTCTTTTTGTTGAGGTTACTAAGATTAAGAGATACTTCAGCACAGTTTTCTGGTGGTTTTGGTTTTTGTGTTGCCTGGTTTGTTGTTGGTTGTTTTAGTTTTTGTTTTTATTTTTTATTTTTTGTGTCTTTTTTTTAAGAACTGCTAGACGTTGTTTTTATTTTAAGAAACAGCTTCTAGGCATACCCAGATGGTTCATTGTTTCCACTAAGAGCTTGGAGGAAACATTGTTTTCGAGGGATGTTATTTTAAAACATACTTTTCCTGCAGGCGCCCAGGCTGCTACTGCAGTTCAGCACCAAACCAGGCATTCATGAATCCCATCACTTGGAATTATTTTGTTTTAACCTGTCTAAACAGAAGCTTGTATGGAGCTTCTGAAATGAACATCTCCTGGGCACCAAGGCCTCCCAGGTTTCTTGAGGGGAGATCCCTGCCAGGTGCCCCCCAGGCCAGACCTGCCCAGGTGGGTCACCTGAGAGCACTTTGAGTCAACTGAAGCCTGTGATGGTGCTTAACTTTGATCCAGGCCTTTAAAACAATTACAACGTGGATGCAAGTAAATCTTACTCCCTCCAGTTTTAGCAGTGAGGAAAAATACTTGTTTAAAAACCTCATCTTAGCTCACTTTTAGATCATGTTCTGAGCAGCCCTGCAGACATGATACTGGTGTTGACCGTGGGCTGTGTTTGGGCGAAGCTCGCTGGGAGCAGGGCAGAGAGGGTGTTGTGTCAGGGCGTCTGGTAAGGAGCCTGTTCCTCCAGCTGCAGGGTTTCAGCACACCGAGTGGTTTGTCTGATAAGGGAGAGCCCTGGCTCCAGCCCCAGAGCAGGAGGCAGGACAGTTTTTCAGGATATTGGTGTGGAAGGAAGTGCTGTCGTGGCTCCTGCTCTGCAGACAATGGTGCTGAGGAGCCACCCCTGCCCCTCCTTGTTACCAACCACTGCTGCTCTTCCTCCCCAAATGCCACTTCTGCCACAGCACTTAGAATGTCACTGCAATAAATCCAGGTGAGCAAGCTAAACTACTTCCCTGTGCTATTTTTTCTGTGCCAACTCCAGCTTTACTAGTGCAGCCTGTTCTTAAAGGAGCCAAGCAGTTTAATTTAAAGGCTAATTACCTGTGTTTCAGACCTAGCCTGAGCAGTTTTCCTCAACCACAGCCCAACAGGGCCTGGCTGTTCCCAGCGGCTGTGCTGAGCAGCCCAGCCCCGGCTGAAGCTGCTATGAGGGCTTGGAGTGTAATCCTGGTGCATCAAAAAAGCTCAGATGGGAAATGAGAATCTTATTGAGCGCCCATTCCAGCCTGCCTGGCAGCCCATCTGCTCCCAGGCTGTATAATTAGCTCTGCCACTCACACCCTCCCACGCTGGCAGGAACTGGGGCTCCCTCACAGCCAGATCCCAAACACCCCCGCACCTCAGACACAGCTCAGGAAGCCGCTGCTGGGTTTGCTGGGGGCAGACCAGTTGCACCAACACCCCTCCCCTGCCTCAAGTGAAAGGAGCGATGCCTGCAGAGCTGACATTGGTGCTGTTCAACTTGGTGACAACCCCGGGAGCCCCCCAGGAGGCAGAAGCTGCTGCCGGGCTCAGCTCTGCTCTCCCTGGCCAAGAGTGATGACTCAAGCTACAGAAAAGCCTCCAAAAAAGTTCTTCTCTTCTGTTGACAAAGTGAAGTCACCACAGCAGCAGTCCAGGCTCACCAGCATCTGCTGCTGCCCTACGGGAGCCAGGAGGAAGCTTCTTCCAGCCCATACAGACCCAATGACAAAGACTCCTCACATGTGAATGTAAAACATTTAATTTAAAAATGTTGACACTACAATATATAAAATAGCTATTATAAATGCACATAGTGTATTCTATAGCTGCCAGGTTTACTTTTTTTTTTTTTAGGAAACTGTAAGTTACACTGTGGTTAAGACTTGTAGTTTCACCCTCTGAAAAAGTCCACATTTGATCACAGTGATGTATGGTCAGACTAACAGCCCCAATTGTTAAACACTTGGATCAAGTCATAACCAGTTTTATTGCAAAAGGACCCTGTACACATTTATATCAATTCTAGTACCTTACAAGTTTAGCTACCCAACAAGTCATTAACATACAGAAACATGCATGAGAAGCAAGAAAGATCACCCATCCCCTTCTGCATATTAGCAACTTGTCACTCCTGAGCAACAAGGCTCACATCACTGAGGTTTATGTGAACAGTCACTTTTAGCATTCATCCTGAGTGAAAGATGGAATGACTTAAGTACAAATGCAACATATTATAAACAATTTCTTACAAAAAAAGTCACAAATTAAAACCAAAGTATTTTACAGAATTAACTACAAAACACCATAAAAACAGCCTTCATTTTAAGCCCTCTCTCCCCGTATCCTGCGAGCCAACTGGATATCTTTGGGCATGATGGTGACTCTCTTGGCATGGATGGCGCACAGGTTTGTATCTTCAAAGAGACCCACCAGATATGCTTCACTGGCCTCCTGTTTCAAGAGGACAAGAAGAAATGTCGTTAGAAACCCTCAGCGAAGCACACTCAGCACCGCGAGCGCCGGGGCCCTGCCGGCCACGAGCAATACCTGCAGCGCACCGATGGCTGCACTCTGGAACCTCAAGTCTGTTTTGAAATCTTGAGCGATCTCCCTGACCAGTCGCTGGAAGGGCAGCTTACGGATCAGCAGCTCCGTGGACTTCTGGTAGCGACGGATCTCACGGAGGGCGACGGTGCCCGGCCTGGTTGGAAGAGGAAGGAGGGAGCAGGTGAGCCGGGCAGGGTGAGGCGGGGCAGGGGCTGCGGCAGCGCCGGGCCGTGCCGACGGCCTTACCTGTAACGATGAGGCTTCTTAACGCCACCAGTAGAGGGAGCGCTTTTCCGGGCCGCCTTGGTGGCCAGCTGCTTGCGCGGAGCCTTCCCCCCGGTGGACTTGCGGGCGGTTTGCTTTGTACGGGCCATTTTTCTTCACTTACCTACAGGGACAATCAGGCGTGACACGGGGCCCAGTTCTCCCCAGCCTACAAGCAGCACGGCCAGCCAGGC
>NW_009954140.1:156203-158471 GCF_000747805.2 Chaetura pelagica | reverse complement strand
GGGCTCCGGCAGCGCCTGCGGTTTGAGTTGGCTGGTTTTCTCAGGCTGGCACGGAGAGTGGGCAGCTGTGCTGGGCTGTGACCCCCTGGGAGCCAGGCAGGGCTTGAGGCTGCATCCCTCCATCCCCCAAATCCCACTGCTTTTGGGAGTCACCATCCCTACTCCTAACGCCAAAGCAAATGTCAAAGTTTCCATGGCAAGTAGAAAGGCAGAATCCATCTTGCCTGTTGGTAGTACCTAGGAATATAAATATTGACTAAATAAACAGACTCTTCTCGAGGGAGGTTGCTGCCTTAAGAGTTATACTTTGTCACGTACAAGTATTTCATGGGATTTGAGGGCTGCTGGGAGTGGGGGCAGGTCCTTGCTGCCATGGGAAGGGCACCTTGGTCAGGAAGAACAGGTCCCACATGCCCCGCAGTTGTGATGCCAGAATATGTAGTGATCCCAAACAGATGCCTGCTTATTAACCACCTCTCCTGAAGGTATCCGTGAGCTCCACAAACCAGGTCTCAGCTGTCAGCATGCAAGCTTTGCATGAGGTTTTGCATCCTCCTCAGACACCTCAGGGGGAGGATTGCCCTGGTGCAGGAGCTCGGCACGTAGGGAGAGCGTCTCGGGTAAGGCAAGAACATGGTGCCACAGGAGTGTCAGGTGTGGCCCAGCCAGGGCTGCCTCTGCTCCTCATTTTCAGGTTAGTTTCCTTTCTTGTCAAGGAAAATGTTAATTATTGATCAGAGACAAAAAGCTGTGTCTCAACAGAGTGAGTTGGGAGGTGCAGGTAAAACACACGTTTGCTTTGTACCTATTTTGGAAGGTCAGAAGTCAAGAATTCTTGACTTTCATCTGAGTTGTTCACTCTGAGGAAGAAATCTAGGAATCTGCTGTTGTGGTCATGGTGCATCCTTTGGATTTGTTGCTTTTTAGAGCTGCCATTGTCATTCATGCCAGGAGGACAGTGCATGACATTTGTCACCAGGCATTGGGAGGCTTCGTCGATAATTCCTTTCCTGTGGTTTTGTGGCTGCTTAAGCTTCTGATTTTAGAGATACTTTTGATTTTTTGTTGTTCTCTTTTAAGACTGGAGAAAAGCTGAGCATCCTCTTGGATGGAACAGGTTGAGGGAAAAGCTTCCACACCACAGCTGGAGAGACCAAACAAGCTCAATGAACAAGGAGCTGCACAAAGAAGGAAGTAAAAGTGCCCTGGGCAGAGACCTGGTGTGTCTGAAATACTTCTCTGATGTGTGGCAGAGCCTGTGATGAGTTGTTCTGACTGAAACAAAACAGAACTGGGAGAGGAAAAGGTGTCAGCACAAGGTTGTCAATCAAACATTAGGATTCAAGCCCATGGTTTCCAAATCCCTAGGCACGAAGAACACGTTGAGGGTGTTTGCAGTGTGGTTTGTCACTAATTGAAGAGGATTTCATGAAGGTTCAACAGGGACCAGGATTCTATATTATTTGGGTGTGTACAGGTATTAACCGAAACACCTCCACACTTACTGACTTATGAAAAGCTGTCCCACTTGACCAAGAAACACAAATACAGCACTCCAGCCTCCCATGGAGGGATTGTTAGGTGAGTAAGGAGGTACTGGTATCCTGTGACTTACTCCCACAACAGGAATAAGCTATTAAACGGCCCTGGGAAAACATGGAGCACAGTGGGTGCTGAATCAGGGGTAAAGGAGAATTAAAGAAGCTATTTCCCTCCCCACCCCAGCTGCTCAGGCAGCACATAGACCAGGCCCAAAAGTTTATTATTAACGTTGTTCACCCCGCGTGTGCTGGCAGAGTTAAAAAAAGGTGTTTGCCTTATAAATCCTGGCTGCCCTTTACCACAGGGCTGGAGGATGCCAGCGAGGGAAGCAGTTCTGTGTAGAGCCCAAGAGATCAAAGTCCTATTAAAAGAAACTCGGATAATTTCCTCCCCTGGGAGAGCAGTTAATTTACGGAGGAAGCTCTTCGTGTGGGAATTCAGCTGTTTCCTTGGACACAACTTCTTCTGGGGGGAGGACAGGGAGCCCCCGTGATCCTCTGATGACCCAGCATCCAGGGGCCACTGCTGTCACCTACAAGGAGGTAGGTTCTGCAGGCTGGGCCTTCCTCCTCTTCCTCCCGGGGACTGCAGTGATCTTCCCAGGCACTTCCTGGCCGGCGTTGTCCCGTGGGTGGGGAAGGCCGTGGAGCGATGAGAGATGCCAACACTAAAACAACCCTTCGGCTGGGCTGCCGGGCTCCCGCACCCACATCCAGCCCCTGGGGC
>NW_009954140.1:115481-155471 GCF_000747805.2 Chaetura pelagica | reverse complement strand
GTGTGAGGGGAGGCCCCGGGGCCGCGCTGGGCGCCCGGGCAGCGCGGGGAGGCGGCCCCGCAGCCCACGCGTGGGGCACTTCAGGGGGGGTGTCGGGGGCCTCGTCTGCTGGCACCTCCGTCCTCTGAGGGGCCCGTCTCCTCGCGACGCCTCCCGCCACAGGTGCCCGAGGGGCCCGTTCGGCTCCCCGAGCATCCAAACCCCCTCGGTGGGTGAGGGGCGGCCGGAGCCAGGCCCCTCCGTGGGACGAGGTGTGTGTGAGGAGTTGCCCACGGGAGCATCTCGCACCCGCGCGTGTGAGAAACGTCCCCCCCTGTGGGAAATGTCACAGGGGAAAACGCTTGTCCCGTTCCCACCTTTTTGTACACAGCTCAGCTGTGACTGCTGTGAGGGAAACGCTCGGTGGTGTCTTGTTGTCTTGCTGTCAACTTGGTGTTGTCTCTTGATGGAGGTGATCCAGTTCAGCTAGATGATCTTCAGAGGTCCTTCCCAACCCCAGCCCCTCTGTGTGACACTGTGTATCGCCTCAGTGGTGGCTTATTGCTGGAATGTGTCCCCCCTAAGCAAAAATACACCTTTTCACTCTGTTGTCCCGCAGATCTGCGGCCTCCTGGAGCCTGTGGGCTTGTGAGAAGTTGTTGGGGTTGGAAGTTGTGGCAGTGATGGTCAGTTTTCCTTTTGCAATAGGGATGACGGGGTGGATTGAGGGTGAGTGTTGGTGTCTTTGTGAGGATGGGCTAATGGTGGACTTGAAGTGGGTGGAAATAGCTCAAGTGTTCCCCGTTGCCCTTCAAAGAAGAAAGTTTGGGACTGTTCTTTGGGAGCAAACTATGTGTGCCCAACTGTCTGTCCTTATCACTTCAGGGTGTTGTCCATATACAGAAAAAAAATGTACAAATTGCCCATATCTCTCACTTGTGTTGTTGCCCCCGCCCACCATGAGAAGGGCAGGTTCTGCGTCTGGTCTGTGTTCTTTCAGCTTGTGTTTTCACAAGGTTGGTGATGGACACAGAATAAAAAGAGCCCCAGGAATGTGAAGGCATGGATCTGTATGACCCCTGTGCCTGCTGCAGGGATCACAGGCTGTTTCCCATCCTCTTCCCTCAGGCTGTTTAGAATTACCAAGACTGTGGCAGAATGAGGGCTTCTAGGTTTTATGTCCATCATGAAGATGATCTCCAGGGAGCTGGCAAGTCACAGCTTTATTTCTGGTTATTTAAACAGTTAAAAGTTTGAGAGACTGGAATGGAGTCTGCCAGGACTTGCTGTGGTTGTAGAAGAGGATATAGGGGGAGTGATGCTAAGCACAGAGAAGCCATCAGTCAGAAGTGAGATGGGGTAAACAACTCAGGTGACAAGGTGATGAGGTAGAGAGGCTGTAAATACACCAGGTGGAGGAAGATGAAGGTGATAACATGGCTAAGGATGACCATGGAAACACGGATACCAAAGGTTAGGAAAGAGACAGTGGAAGAAAGAGTGCAAGAAATGGGAGGAGAAAAAGGAAGACTGGGACCCAGTAGCTGAAAAGGACAGAGGAGGAAAATGGAACAGTGTGCAACAAAGTTGATGGTGCAGTTAGCTTCTTTCCAGAGGGCAAAACATGTATTTTCAGATGGCTGCTAAAAATAATTCAGGAAAACAGTTGCAGAGAAGCTGAATAACCATAAGTGAAGGATGCGTACGGGGGCTGCCGAGCGCTGACAGCGGGATGCCAGCCATGCTTTGGAACTCTTGGATTTGTACACTAGGTCACATCACACTGTAAACCTCCTCCTGATAACATATGGGAACTTATTTGGTGGTCGTTCATGTGGACGAGTTGTATGTTGTCAAAATGTAAATATTTTCTTCCTTTTTTTCCCCTTTAAATATAGTTTGTTTCTGTAAAATGACACGAAGGTTACAAGTTGTAAACTCAAGTAAGCTTAATTATCTGCATACTTTGCTGTTCCCTGGGGACAGGCAATCTGGTGCTGGGGATCTCTGTCTTGGAAAGTTTTGGTTGTATTTCTTAGGACATGTTCCAATTTCTCTATTAGTGTTGATTCCTAAACTCGGTATTATTTTTGTCTGAGATTTTTTAGGTACTTTGAACTGCAGTTCTAGATCCTTGTCAGGAAGCCTTTATATTAGTTCTAAATGTACAGCAAAATAAAATCTGGGGGAAAAGAAAAAATGAGTTATTGATGCTGTCTCACCCCTTTGGCTCTGTTTGGTAGTGGGAGAAGAACCTAAAAACCCCCTTTGGTTGTGTCCTGGGTGGCAGCTGGAGTGTGCAGCTGGCATGTTCCAGGAGACCAAGTAATTCTGGTATATGCCAGCCTTGATTATTTCATTAAGAACGGTTTGTTTCTTGTCTGGGGTCTTAGTATTCTGTTTGTAGCATTTAAGTGAGTAATGAAATGTTCCACAACTGCCGTGGGGGTCTCCCTGGGTTGCTGGATTGGAGACTTTTGTGCTGTGGCTGTTCCCGGCGATCCCGTAGCTCCCCTGAGGGGATGAGGTCAGAGCGTTCCTGAGAATAGAGAGGTGAGATGGGCTTGTTCCTGGGGTACCTGTGGGCTTTGATCTGCTTTGGGCAATGTGCTGTGCAAGGGTTAGTTGGTTGCTGGAGGTGGGATGTGGATTTGGTGTGGTTCTGTCAAACCTCAGCTCAGCACCGACTCTGCACCGTTTCTTAGCTGTAGCTGGCGTGGTTATTTCTGTACGTATCTATCTCTGTCTTGAATGTGTTATCTACTGATGTGGGTAGAGGCCGAGTTTGAAGAAACTGAAAGCAAACCATCAGTCACTTGGAGCTGTAGATACAGACTACTCTGCTGCAGTTTTGTTTTGGTCTGTCCAACTCAGCTGTTGGCATCTTCATTGCTTTTCATTCAGGTTGGCCTCTTTAATTGTGAAGATTGTGTGTGCTGCTGGGGTGTTTATTGATCTGGTAGAATTTAGATAAGAGAAAGTGGAGCAGTCCTTTGTTGGCTGTGCATTCACCTGAAAGTCAGACAACTCTGCAGGAGAGCAAATGTTTGGGTGAAGATAAATTAACCCATTAAAAAAACCAAAACAACAAACAAAACCAATGAAGAGTGCCTCTGCTCACCACTAGTGATAAACTTTTTGGGACACAGATTTATTGGGCATAACCCAGATCTTCAGTACTCAAGGTAATTCTCTTGAGTGTGCCCCTCTTAAATACAAGCACCATCCTGTAAATACAGGTTTCTGTGTTCCCACAGGCTGTGCCCTCAGTTGAGGTCTGGACTTAGTAGCACATCCTGTCTTCCTTTGTCCTACGGCAAGATAAGCTTTGGGGTTATGCCTTTGCAGCATCAAAGACAAAAAGCATGCCTTTTTTTTTGCATAAGAGGAGGAATTTGGGAAAATTCTTGAAAGTTGAATGCCCTGTAAGTATTGCTAGAACTGCATCCACATGGTTGGCTTTAGCAAGTGCTGCCCAATGCTCACCCAAGCTTTATCTGGCAACCATTTCAATACCAGGACTAGTGCTCTCGAGTGAAGGACAGTCTTAAGTGGGGATGAAAATCAGGTTGGTGCAATGTTTTAATGATAGCTCAAATCAAAGACATTTTTTTTTATATACATGTTTTTAAGTAGTGCCTTGTCTGGTGGTTTCTCAGCCTTGTTCTGGTGGTTTCAATGGGAACTCTGATTCGGACAGCGATGGAAATAGGGGTGAGGAAGAAACAAAAATAGCAAGATCAGTGGTGGACTTTGATTTTGGTGAAGAGCTTGTGTGCACAGTCTTATTTGTCTCAAAGTCTTCTGTTTGAATTCTTCAAACCAAAGGTGCATGAAAATGCACCTTGAAGCATTTCTACTAGCAGAGAGTAATCTGTATCATCTTATCAGTGGACAGTGTCTTATCACTGGCAGGGTGAGCATGGCATGTCAGAGCTCAAGTGTACAGACTGACTGTCTGAGGAAAAAAAAACCCAGAAGCCAGATGTGCAGCTAATACATTTTCAGTGTTGTGGCTTTTTTTGTAAGTGGCTTTTCTTGTAGGACCCTTGGTGTTTGTCTGAATAGTCTGTTAGATTATACTTTGGTTGTGCTCGGATTGGGTGGTCTTCACAACCAAGCAAATACATTTAGGCTTTTGAAATGGTTTTTAGAAACCTTTTGTGTTCTTTTTAAACCATCAGAACCCTTAAAATCGCAAACTGTTGCCCTAATTCTGCTTTGGTTTTACCGATGACAACCCTTAGATCAATAAGCTGATATGGACTTACACAAAAATAGAAACTGGCCCTGTTGTTGAAACAAAACAAGAACCAAAGCAACCAAAAAAAACCCCACAAAGAACCCAGAAAACAAAACCACCACCAGCAAAAACCCCATCCATTTTTAGGTTTCAGATTTGGTCATGACCTTGGAGATAGTGAGGAAAGCACAAAGTCAATACTTCTAAACCAGGGACTTACCAGTGGTCTACTACATTGTTACCTGTAAATGTCAGCTTATCAGACAAGTATAAGCTGGTTATTATTGCTGGTTTTTTAACGTCTGTGTGTACTTCACTGAATGCAAGTCCACCACAAACTGTTATTAGGAAGTGTGAATAGTTACAGGAAGTTGGAAATAAAAAGTGCTGGAGTGTGAACAGGAAGGGCTGCATTCACAGTATGTGCTCACCACCAAGTGCAGACCCTGAAGCAGGCTGGGCAACTGTAACGCTCTAGGTTTTATGGTTCCTCACAGGATGAGTGTTGAAAACCTGCAGCCTGGGAGATGGGCTGGTGGGTTGTTTGCCCCATCAGTGCAGGGCTATGCTGTCCTGTTGAAGCCAGGAGGGGTTTCTCCCTTGTGTTGAGGTGGGACAGGAGCTATGGTTTGCTTGGCTACATTTGCAATTACGCAGGGAGTGTTTCTGGGTATCAAAAGTGACTGGCAATTCACATACAGAGAACTGCTGTGGCATATAAATATTTTGCAGAATGAAAAGCTTCACATGCTGCTTTGACATTTTCAGAGTTGGTTTTGGTCTGGCTAGGCTTGGTATTTAAAAATCCAAAACTGAGTACAAGAGGAGAGGGATTCAATCACACAGAATTGTTCCAACTTGGAAAATGGATCTTTCAACTTTTTGTTTGTTGTTTTTTTGGGTTTTTTTAAGTATTAATGCCTAAGCATTGCTCACATTAGCATATAAGATATTTTTTGTACAAAGGAGACAAAATTAATTATTTCAGCAAACCTCAGAGTTTTGAGTTTCCCATTATACAAGTTTTTATCATTTTCCAGGTTTTTGTATTGGCTAATATTGTTTTATATTTTGTGAGTTTATACTAAAGAAGGTTCCACTGCAACTCAGTAATCATCTTTTCTTTAGATCTGTTATTTCCACCAGAACAAGGTTTTCCTAACTTGTGTGGGCAGCTGAAATGTGCAACCTTCTTGTTACAAAGGGTCTGACCAACGTCTTCTGGACAATCTCCCTGCCGTGGGTGACAGCGTTTCTGCCAGGCTGTTTGCTGGTGTTCTGCCCCTGGAAGAACGTGACAGGAGGGAATGTCAGGACACCAGTTAATCACGCTTATTGTGCAGCATATTAGCATGAGCTGTCACTGGTGGGCTGTGCTAATACACCAGGCTGTGAACTGGGGCAGCTGGAGAGCAAGGATGTGTTCCCTTCTCTTAACCCTGTTGTGAGGAGCTGTCATTTCTGAGAGAGGAGCAATAATGTCTTAAATTGCTGCATCAACGCTTTTGAAAACCTGCTTGTCAGGACCCTCAGAGCTGTGTTCATTTCTAGAAGATGCCAAGGTGGTATTTTGTTCCTTCTGATAACTTTTTGCCTTTCAAAAACTTGATAAATCTTTTGGAAAGCACAAGAGATGGGGCTGAAAGAGATGGTGAGAAGTTACCTGTTCCATCCCCATTGCCTAATGAAATCACCTACACTTAAACTGTCTCTAAGAATTCCCTTGTGCAATTGTTGCTGCTTTTTAAATAATGTATTAGTTTCCTTCTTAGAAATTCCTTAAACTAGATTTTGGTGAAACTGTGGACTGCAAGAGGGAGACAAGCACAGAGTTTTCTATCTGATAAAGGCTCTATGTTCTCTATAAGCTTTTTATAATGTTCAGCACATCACTTGCAAATCAGGTACAAAGTTGTTAGTGAAAGCTACACCCTGTGCATGCACAGAGCCAGCCAGCAGTGCCCCTTGTGCCCTAAATTAATGAAGGGACACATTCCAGCAGGCTGTCAAGCAGATGCAATTTCTTAGCTACTTTTCTTCTCTACTTTATAGAGAAATGGTTGTTCTTTTGTATCAGGGCAATCAAAAATACAAAGCCTCACCAGAAGGGTACACAGGGAGATGCTAAAGGCTCAAACTCCACCTAGTGATGACAGCCAATTTAGATGCTTGTGATAATTTTCTCAGCAATCTCTTGTGCATTTTGATCAGCGCTTGATGCAGTTAATACCAGTTTGACATTTGAAATACCAGTTGGGATGAATGTTCCCTTAAAATAAATACCAACAATCTCAGCTTTGTTGCAGACTGTCTTCTGAGCCATAAACCCCTACCCTGCTGTAGTGCTCATTCAGGTTTAGAAGGTTAATGTTACAACAAGTTCTAGGTTTTCTTTGAAAGAAATATTTCAATGTTAAGTGCTCAAGTGCAACAATAACAGTAGAAGTGCTAGCTCACTGAAATGCTTGATACTGGCCTGATTCTTATCTCATAATAAAAGTCAGAGACATTTAATTGAATGTAGTTGTCAGAATGCTGGCAGAAGAGAAACTTATACCAAGGTTATGATCAGACAAGAAAAATCTTAGGCCATCCCTAGCTAACTGTTGGTCAAAAATGGCAAATACATTTCAGAAGGGCATTCTGGCTTATTGAGAATGATAGCACTGTTTATTGCAGTTAAGAAATTAAGGTTGGATCGCTTTTTAGCATTGCATGCCTAGAATTTCTTTAGATTAATAACCAGTCATGCACATGTGGAAAAGGAAGTAGTTTCTTGAAACTATACTTAACAAACATCTGCAAAAATCTGAATTCTTTAATGTCTCTTTTTTTACTTGTTAGCCTTCATCTTCAGCCTGTTGCCACAGTTCAAAAAGAACACCCAATATGCTCAGTATTTTTCTCCTCTAATTTTCCATAGACTGAGCTTTCATTTATAGCACTTCAATATTATCATCATAGCAGAAATAAAACTAGCAGATGATTCAGGGCAGTTGTGCAGCTTTACAGCAACAACAAAAATAAGTATTGTTTGCACATGTAAAATAACTTGAGAGTGCTACCAGATTTCTTCACATATTGATAAGTCAAAATGGAAAACCAGAAGTTGTGGCACAGCCTTGGGTTTGACTGCTTCCCCCCTGGTGACCATCTCAATGTCAATGTCCGGTTGACATTAAGCCCAGTCTGGTGTGGGGTCATGCAATGGTGTTTCTTTGGACCAGCCTGTGTGTGTAGGACTTCTAGTCCCAGGTGTTGCCTTCCTTATGGAGCGTGGAAAGAGCCCAGTGGGATGTAGCAAACATGTATGAAGTCTGATTTGAGTGCTGAATGGAACAGAAAATCGATTGAATGGCTAACATTGATTCCTCAACCAGTGAGGGTTGGCTTTTATCTTTGTGCTGGCATGTGTGTGCTGGGATGCAGGTTCGTGCTTGTTAGATAATCACTGTGTTTCATTTCAAACTCACAGCAGAAAATGTCTCTTCACAAATGCAAGCCTTTCCAAGGATGCTGGTGCAAATCTGGTTGGCATTAAACCTGAGAAGAAGCAGATGTCATTTCATGGTCTAGATGAGTGCACTACAGAGCTGTCATTTCTTGGGGAGTTTTGGTTTTGGTCCAGTGTAGGTATAGACCTTCAAACAGTTAATGGCTTGTCTTGAAACTGAGTGTGGGGCTGCAGTTGATCTGCAAGCTGCTTGTTAAATCATGAGGGTTCTTGGCCTGGTCAGAAGGAAGGCTACTGTGCCCTATTTCTGAAGCACCTCTTGTGAGACAAGATGTTGAAGTTTAGCTGCCTAAAAGTGCTCATAAAAATCTGTAACTGAAACCCTGAGCTATGTAATGGTTTGTATGGAAATAATATTTTTCTGAATTAGCCTTTATGAATTCTTGCATGTGGGATGTTTTGTTTTCGGGAACTAGCAGAGTGAGTAACACAAGTTTTAAACCAGCCCAGCCCTTTTCCCAGCCCTCGCTTGTGTGTCTACAGTTGCTAGCCCTGGGTAAGCTTTGTTAGTGATTGAATCAATGGTGAGAGAAACCCAGGGTTGGAAAACTTTACTGGAAGCTGGAACTTTAATTTTTACAGCACAGGACATCAGTGAATTATTCAGAACTTAATTAATTATAGTCTAGTGCAGCGTGTTCACTTCATTTGAGCTCTACCTTTCTGCAGACATTTCCATGTGCCTGAGGCTGCAGGCACTAACACCAGGATCAAAAAGCATCGTCTATCTGATCCAGTTAATATAAGATAGAAAATTTATCTGGATAGAAGCTGAATAAATGACCATAACAGACAAATCTGTAGATGGATGTTTTTGCGAAGTAGTTACTAGTAAAATATTAAGCTGCTCAAATTTTAAGCAGGTGCTGATAGATTGTGCTGACAATTAAACCAGGTATAAGCCTCCAACAGTGTGCAGCTGTCTGGATGCAGCAGGCTCCAGTATTGTCACTGAAACATTTAGGCTCAACCCACACGTTACTGAAAAATAATTATTTCAATCTAATTGGGTTTTCATAGACTCAGCACTTAAGATGGGTGCTGTAGGGAAGGATTAATGGCAGCTAAATAGCTTGTAGAGCACAAAGCAACCCACAGAGTGAGCAGGGTTGTCTGAACTGGAGGTGATGAGGTTTCAAAACAGGGAGGTGTACTTGAGGTGCAGCTGTGTTGTTTACAGAAGGCAGAAGTGTGAAACTGAAGATGTATCATTTAAACTTGGAAGAATTTGGCTGTGTTTTTAAAGCCTTGCGTGAACCATCTAAGCGCTTGGTTAATTTTGAGGCCATGTCAAGTAATACATATTCATGACCAACTAATTTGGGAAAAAAAAAAAGAGATCAAGCTCAAGGAAATGCAAATGTAAACTCAAGGCTTTAGGCAGAGTTCTGGATCTCACTGAATGGCTTTTAAGGAAACATCTCTGAAATGTAATGCAGTTAAATGTTTGCTTATGTCCCTGCTTGGATTGTTTTAGTCAAAAAGGTGGAAGCTCTGTGTAAACAAACACTGGCGTTTAAAATGGGTTTTATTGGTATGGCTTGGTCATAAACATTTCATGGTCCACTGATGCAACAAGTTTATGCTTTTTAAAGAGAGCCCACTGCCAAAAAGAAAATAAAAATGCCTGCAATTGTTTTATTTGTTGGGTTTGAATGACACAGCTCGATGTATGCCAAGCCTCAGGATGCACAGCTCCAGGGAAGAAGCACCTCTCTCTGACACCACAGACTGCAACACAATTGTAAGTCAGTGGAGCTTGTGTCTTGGCTGTTCACTAAAGTGAGAAATGTTAATTTTATTGAGTTAACTCCGATTTGGAAGCCTCGATTTTCTTGTCTCATCAAGACACAGTGTTGGTTGAGCTACTTAGCTACAACGTGGTATTCCTCTCAAAACAAAGCCATTTTTGCTCTAACTGTGGAAACCCAAAAATGTTTTGCCTGAAACTGATGCAAGGCTGTCTACCCATGGTGGGCTGGCAGGATGTGTAGTGTTTCTCTTCGTTTTTCCTTAGTTTTCCAGTGTAGACAAGACACAACTGTTTGTCTCTGACATTTCTCTTTTCATTGAAAAATGTCCTGATCTTTTCTGATAGTTGTCAACACGTGTTATTTTTAGCATGGACTTCTGTAGTCACTCAGTTGAAGTTCTTATCTATAAAGTAGGGGCAGTATTTAGTTCTTTCCTCGTGGCTGAGTTGAATTAGTTGCATTGTTGCCCGCCCCGTGATCTACTTTGAAATCCAGAAAGATAACAGTAGTGGTCAAGTTACTGTGGACTGACTGTTGTACTTGCTGGGGTGTTATCCTTACTGTTCTGTAATCTAGTGGTCTGTGCTTTACCTTCTGCAGTACACACTACCCTTTAGCATTTATTTGAAAGCTTCCAGCTCAACTTTACTTGCTACATCAATGAGATGTCTAGAAAAAAGGAAAACTTGTGAGTGCTGCCTACCTATTTCTGTAGCAAAGAGTGGGGAAGCCACTGAGCTGCGGATGGGAGCAGTTGTGCCGATCACTGAGGTACCCTATGAGTTATATGAACTCTTAAATGGAAAAAAACCCCAAACCCTCCACAACCAAACAAGCCCAGCTCCATGCATCTGTAATAAGTTTCTCCAACTCTCGCTTTCTTTATTTGCCCTTAGACTGACATTATTGTCAAGCTCTAATGGAGAAAGGGAAATAAAACAGCTCTGAAATCACACGGTGCTGTCTACTGTGTGACCTTTTTCCAGTTGATGGTTCAATTTATTTAGGTGATAAAGAAAACACTGAGGCATGTGAAGTCTATCTTCTTGACAGATGTGAGCGTACTGAAACTTTTTCCTCATCCTTTTCTCCTTCCTCACATTCATGGTCAGCTTTTTGTTTTTATAAAGTGGTCCATATATTTTTTGTCTTGGAGGTTTAAATGCTTTCTAATCTTTTCAAGGTTTACAGAACTGCACTGGGCTGTTAAGGGTATAAAAAAGCAAAGAGACTGATAGTTGTTGGGACATACTGAAAGAGAGATGTTTGCATTTTGTGTCAAATGATGCATGGCGTATGCAAAAGCCTCAGTGTGAAGTGTGAGGGTTTGGTCTGGCATGTGAGGTTATTGAGAAAAATGCCATTTTATACACAAAATGAGGAAACAGCCAATAGTGGTGGGTGCCACAGTAACCAAGACAGTTTACTGGTCGAACCTGGTCAGAACTTTTCCTGAAATCATGATTAAAACCTTCAAGATTGTGGCTAGAAATGTTTGTTATTTTTTGATATTCAGCAGTGGTTAGTGTGAGGCTGTTTCAATGATAGATTACATCTGCCAGTGAATAAAAAATACTGTTTATTGAAACTGACTTGTCTTAACTACTGCACTTATTAAAAGGATGCTAAACATTTCCTTGCCGAGGTTTAGACAGGCTGTAAACCAGGCTGTTGGTGGCTGCAGCTGTTGGTGAGGGGTTTGGTTGCCTTGTGCCCACCCCTGGGCACAAGGCTATGATGTTAGATTGTTTGCTTCAGGGTTTTTTTTCTCCCAAATCCCACAAAATCTTGGGAGTCAAAGGCAGCGAGCCCTGTCAGGAAGCTTGCTTTGCATTGAAATGCTGGTGTTTTATAAGGTGCTGTGGGAATGCTGGTGACTGGAAGCAGTACAAGTCCCAAAGTAGGCAACCTGCTGAAATACTCTCTACACCACAGGATTCCTTAAAATCCAAGCCTTTTAGTAGGCCTGTTGATTCACCAGGAGATGTGTAAGGGTGTTACAGGGAATAACCAATGAGAAGGAATGGAATAGCAGTTCCAGAATATCCATTCTGGACTAATCATTTTGTAACAACACTATTCTTTCAGTCCTTCTCTCTTTTTTTTTTTTTTTCCCTCTTCCTCTAGAGTATAATTTTTGCTCTAACAGGAAAAACTCATGAGCAATGTCAGAGCTGCATATCATGGGTTTTATCTCTCAGTAATATGTTCAACCAGAGGTGCATTAGTAGGATTTTTATTTAGTATCCTGTTGGAATAAGTAGATTCTGTCATGCACCACTGACTCATTTCAATTGGAATACCACAGTTCAGTAAAAGAAAATAATTGAGTCATGGGTTTCTTACTTAAAGTGTTTCTGATATCATCTTTTGCAATAAAATTTTATGAGGGTGAAATGAATTAAGAGTGCTGATTAAATATGGGCATCTCTCTTCCTCTTCTTTTGGGGTGGCTCTTTTGAGCTTAAGAAGAAAATAGCAGTTTGGAAAATATTTCCAATAGATAAACATTATTGAATTAGAAACATCCATATCTACCAGTAGATATTTTCTCCTGGGTTTTGCATTGCTGTTGCAGAGTTTGTTAGGTAAGCACACCTTGGGTTGCTTCAGATAAAATTATCTGTGTTAGCTCAAACCACTCATTTAAACTTTAAAACTAAATTAGTGATTTAAAAAAAAACCACACACATTATTTATTTTACCTAAACTGAATTAGGAAAATTTTCTCCAGCCTGCTGTCTAGACAGATGGGTGCCAGTAGGAGCTTCCAGCAAAGGAAAGCTGAAGAGCAGCTGAGAGCAGTGACCTCTGTCACTCAGACTGCAGTATTCAGGAGGGATGTCTGCCCACAGGTGAGGTGAACTGGGACCACCTGAAACCTTACCAAGTGGTCTGTGGCCTCCTGCAGTCCTGTCTGAAACAGCAGGACATGATTGATACCAAGTGCCAGCAAATAACCCCAATGTACTTTTGAAATTATATCTTTGCCCAGTGTGACTCTCTGCTGAGGGAAGGCAGACAGAACTGAAATAAGTGGCATTTTCTTCCTAATACCTGAGATCTTGTCAGGAACTTAAGCCTCAGTTTAAAAAAATACCACACAAACACATTCTCCTGTGTGGGCTCTTTTGGACAATACTAAGAATCTTTATACAGCCCTGAACTAGTAATTCCTAATATTAGTGCTAATAATAAAGTGAAGTGTCTGCACCAGGCAGGACTCTTCAGCAAGGCCCAGAGCCTGCACTGTCAGGCCACGGTCTGGGCTGGGAGTTTATTTTCTTGTGATCAAGGAGTATCTGCAGGGATGGAGCCCCCTGGCAGTGCTGTGAGCCTGGACCTGCCTGCTAGTGTAAAAGGTGTCTGTAGTTTACACTGGTCTAACCCCAGATAAACAGCACTGGTGCAAATCACATAACACAGGCCTTTCCTGAGGGTGCTGCAGCACAGTTTAGTGGGTGTAAACACACACCCGTGTGGCCACGAAATGGAGATGGTGGTGGTGTTAGATCTCACTATTGTCCTACATTCACAGGCAGTGTCTTAGTCTGGATTAGCCAAACAATTATCTAATGGTTTTCCCTCTGCTGCCACACTGCTGCAGAAGATTCAGATCCTGCTCGTGAGCCTCCAACACTCTCTTTGGACCCAAAAGGAATTTTGGCAGAAAGGGGATTGTCTGGGAGGAGCAAGAAGGGCTGCAAAGGAGAGGAACTCGACTTGGGGCCTATGTAAAGATTTTCAATAGCTCAGGGGGTATTGGAAGCAAAGGAGGGCCTGGCTTTGCATTATGGGAGCAACAAGGGTTTGGAAGAGTTGGGTTTAATCCTTTCATCTCCATGCTCCTTGGTATTGTTTTTCTCCCCAGTTTCCTGGTACCTGTATTACAAAGCAGAGACTTCTCTCTGGGCATCACTGTGCATCTTCCAGTGACTTCTGGGGGCTTTGGGTAAGGCTTTTAATGAGGAATTTAGAGCTCAGCTGTCCTTGTGCATTACCAGCACATTTTCCTGACTTGAGCTCGCAGCACTTATGTCAGGTTTGGCAGGAAGTCTGCAGCCCTGGAAGGCAGTATGGATGCAGGTACCCTCTTCTATGGAGCTGCTTGAGTGCACTGGGTGTCAGCAAAGCCAAAGTGGTGAAGCTGCAGCAGAGCAAGACATCTGCAGCAGCAGGCAGTGAACGTGACCAGGACAGGGCTGCTAATGTTGATTTTAAAAATTAAGCTTCTAGGTTAGAGTTTCATCTTGGCTTTTCTCTTGTTTGTTTTTTTTTTCCTCCTCCTTTCTAGGTTAAATTTTATATATATATATTTATGGGTTTTTTTAATTTTATTTTTGTGGTGGTGTTTAGAAGTACTTTTTTTTTTTTCTTTTTCCTCTGTCCCACTTGTCTTTTCTCCCAGCTCTCTGAGCAGGTTGCTGCTCGATTCCTCCAGGCCAGAAGGGAAACTAGCTGCAATTACTACCTGCAGATGTAAACACTTGCTGCCCTGCCCTGGAGAGTCGAGCTGCTCCTGGCAATTAAAGGCAGTTAGCAGTTCCCCACTAATGTAAATTCTTGCAGAGAATAATTACTGCCCCTTCCCACATCCCACTCCAGGGGAAATAAGTCCCAAAGTAGGCATCCTGCTGAACTCCTCTCTACACCACAGGATTCCTTAAAATCCAAGCCTTTTAGTAGGCCTGTTGATTCACCAGGAGATGTGTAAGGGTGTTACAGGGAATAACCAATGAGAAGGAATGGAATAGCAGTTCCAGAATATCCATTCTGGACTAATCATTTTGTAACAACACTATTCTTTCAGTCCTTCTCTCTTTTTTTTTTTTTTTTCGCTCTTCCTCTAGAGTATAATTTTTGCTCTAACAGGAAAAACTCATGAGCAATGTCAGAGCTGCATATCATGGGTTTTATCTCTCAGTAATATGTTCAACCAGAGGTGCATTAGTAGGATTTTTATTTAGTATCCTGTTGGAATAAGTAGATTCTGTCATGCACCACTGACTCATTTCAATTGGAATACCACAGTTCAGTAAAAGAAAATAATTGAGTCATGGGTTTCTTACTTAAAGTGTTTCTGATATCATCTTTTGCAATAAAATTTTATGAGGGTGAAATGAATTAAGAGTGCTGATTAAATATGGGCATCTCTCTTCCTCTTCTTTTGGGGTGGCTCTTTTGAGCTTAAGAAGAAAATAGCAGTTTGGAAAATATTTCCAATAGATAAACATTATTGAATTAGAAACATCCATATCTACCAGTAGATATTTTCTCCTGGGTTTTGCATTGCTGTTGCAGAGTTTGTTAGGTAAGCACACCTTGGGTTGCTTCAGATAAAATTATCTGTGTTAGCTCAAACCACTCATTTAAACTTTAAAACTAAATTAGTGATTTAAAAAAAAACCACACACATTATTTATTTTACCTAAACTGAATTAGGAAAATTTTCTCCAGCCTGCTGTCTAGACAGATGGGTGCCAGTAGGAGCTTCCAGCAAAGGAAAGCTGAAGAGCAGCTGAGAGCAGTGACCTCTGTCACTCAGACTGCAGTATTCAGGAGGGATGTCTGCCCACAGGTGAGGTGAACTGGGACCACCTGAAACCTTACCAAGTGGTCTGTGGCCTCCTGCAGTCCTGTCTGAAACAGCAGGACATGATTGATACCAAGTGCCAGCAAATAACCCCAATGTACTTTTGAAATTATATCTTTGCCCAGTGTGACTCTCTGCTGAGGGAAGGCAGACAGAACTGAAATAAGTGGCATTTTCTTCCTAATACCTGAGATCTTGTCAGGAACTTAAGCCTCAGTTTAAAAAAATACCACACAAACACATTCTCCTGTGTGGGCTCTTTTGGACAATACTAAGAATCTTTATACAGCCCTGAACTAGTAATTCCTAATATTAGTGCTAATAATAAAGTGAAGTGTCTGCACCAGGCAGGACTCTTCAGCAAGGCCCAGAGCCTGCACTGTCAGGCCACGGTCTGGGCTGGGAGTTTATTTTCTTGTGATCAAGGAGTATCTGCAGGGATGGAGCCCCCTGGCAGTGCTGTGAGCCTGGACCAGCCTGCTAGTGTAAAAGGTGTCTGTAGTTTACACTGGTCTAACCCCAGATAAACAGCACTGGTGCAAATCACATAACACAGGCCTTTCCTGAGGGTGCTGCAGCACAGTTTAGTGGGTGTAAACACACACCCGTGTGGCCACGAAATGGAGATGGTGGTGGTGTTAGATCTCACTATTGTCCTACATTCACAGGCAGTGTCTTAGTCTGGATTAGCCAAACAATTATCTAATGGTTTTCCCTCTGCTGCCACACTGCTGCAGAAGATTCAGATCCTGCTCGTGAGCCTCCAACACTCTCTTTGGACCCAAAAGGAATTTTGGCAGAAAGGGGATTGTCTGGGAGGAGCAAGAAGGGCTGCAAAGGAGAGGAACTCGACTTGGGGCCTATGTAAAGATTTTCAATAGCTCAGGGGGTACTGGAAGCAAAGGAGGGCCTGGCTTTGCATTATGGGAGCAACAAGGGTTTGGAAGAGTTGGGTTTAATCCTTTCATCTCCATGCTCCTTGGTATTGTTTTTCTCCCCAGTTTCCTGGTACCTGTATTACAAAGCAGAGACTTCTCTCTGGGCATCACTGTGCATCTTCCAGTGACTTCTGGGGGCTTTGGGTAAGGCTTTTAATGAGGAATTTAGAGCTCAGCTGTCCTTGTGCATTACCAGCACATTTTCCTGACTTGAGCTCGCAGCACTTATGTCAGGTTTGGCAGGAAGTCTGCAGCCCTGGAAGGCAGTATGGATGCAGGTACCCTCTTCTATGGAGCTGCTTGAGTGCACTGGGTGTCAGCAAAGCCAAACTGGTGAAGCTGCAGCAGAGCAAGACATCTGCAGCAGCAGGCAGTGAACGTGACCAGGACAGGGCTGCTAATGTTGATTTTAAAAATTAAGCTTCTAGGTTAGAGTTTCATCTTGGCTTTTCTCTTGTTTGTTTTTTTTTTCCTCCTCCTTTCTAGGTTAAATTTTATATATATATATTTATGGGTTTTTTAAATTTTATTTTTGTGGTGGTGTTTAGAAGTACTTTTTTTTTTTTCTTTTTCCTCTGTCCCACTTGTCTTTTCTCCCAGCTCTCTGAGCAGGTTGCTGCTCGATTCCTCCAGGCCAGAAGGGAAACTAGCTGCAATTACTACCTGCAGATGTAAACACTTGCTGCCCTGCCCTGGAGAGTCGAGCTGCTCCTGGCAATTAAAGGCAGTTAGCAGTTCCCCACTAATGTAAATTCTTGCAGAGAATAATTACTGCCCCTTCCCACATCCCACTCCAGGGGAAATGGAACTTCAGCAAAGTACCGCTGGGTTTTTTCTGATTATGTTGCTGCTCCTGTCAGTCTCTGGGAGTTCCCAAAGCTAATCTAAGAACCTCTCCTCTTGTCTTCCCATTGAGAGAAGCTTTAATTTCCAGTAGTGTCCATCCTGTTCAGCAGCAAGTTGAGTTCTGCCTGGGGACTTTGATCTGCATTGTTCTGGCCAGTCGTGTCCTATTTGTTTGGAATTGCATTTGTCTTTGTTTAGTAGGACTCATAAATGATAACATTTCCTCCAGGAATTTGGGTGTTGCTGTTGATGTTACTGTAGTATCAGAAGAATGTGCTATGTGTATTCCACTTACTAAAAACTTACATGGGTTTGAAAATGACACATACATACAAAATAAAAATGCATGTAAAGTAAACCAGTGAAGAACTGATTGGTGTTTGTAATTTTTTTAAAAAGAAATATAGAAGTAACTCCTATATAAAATGGGGGTAATAATTCTTCTGCTTCTCATGCAGGGGCTGTAGAGTTTCCTGAGATCTTTAGAGAGGAGTTGAGAAATGCAAGTTATCATTGCTGGATTTCCTCTTCCTGTACAGACATAGTGTTTGGCTGACACTGTGAAATGTGTACCAGTTATCAACATGTTTTCAGTTTCAAGGGTCGTTAAGAAAGTTCCTTTCCTCAGCTGTTTGGGGGGGGGAAATAACGTGTAGAGACCATTGACACCAGAAGGATCTGTTAGAGCCTTTGCAAACAGGCTACTAAAATATTAATAGCTTTCACTTTCTGAGACATCAGGTTGCGGTGGTGTGGTCTGTGTATCCTCTCTGGGTTCCCCAAACACTTGTGGTTTAGATGCCTTTCATATCTTTTAATACAAAGTGGCTGGTTGAGTGGTCCATGTTCTCCCAGAGGAGCCAAAACTCACTTCATGGATCAAGAAAATACAGGACTGTAAAGCAATTCAGCATTCAGGCTATTGTGGAGGAGGGTCATTTGAAATGTTGTAGTGGCTTGGGGAAAAAAAAAAAAGAAAAACCCAAAGCAGTGATTGAAAGGCTTGAAATGGCTGAGTTAATTTGACAACTCTCCCTTTCCTCTGTTGGGTCTGTTGCAGAGGTGATCGTGCACAGTTAATGTGTGTGGTGCTCAATGATACCCGTTTGCAGGACTTGCTTTGAAATTAAGAGTGAGATATCATGTATTTAATAGGCAGCATTAAAGGAGTTTCTGGTGAAGCCAGTTAGGTGTTAAACACTTTTCAGGTGAACCGTTTACTTATGTAATTATCTCTCATTTACATTATAATAAATGTTTCTCCAGGGAGTTTAGCCAATCATGAAATGCAATTAATTTTCAAATGCTCTTCAGCAACAATTGACACTCCAGAGAGTGAAATCCCTTGTCAGTGTGTACGTTTTTAAACTCTCCTGCTAAAGGGAAGCTGTTTCATCTCAGCTGATCATGCAGTTGTTCAATTCTAGGGTTTTTAACAATGTTTTATACTTGTCTATCACTACAAGTCCAGAGTGCTGGGCTGTGTAGCCTACACACCGAGGTTATGTAGGCCTGCTGTCTCTCCTTAGTTTCCAGAGCACTGAAAAGTTTCAGGATGCTGTTCTTTGTATCAAATCCAGAAGTCACTTCATTGAACATGGAGGAGTTTAAATGCTTTTGGCTTCTGTCACCAACTGATGGCTGTATGATACTGCCTGGGGCACATAGCCAGCTATTTTGCAGTTTGACTGTTTGTAAAAGTGGAAGTAACATAGATCCCATGTCTCTAAGGTGTGTGTACTTGGAGATGTATGGGTGGAAGGGACTGGCTGGTGACTGCAGCATCTGTGGACAGCGTGATGTATCACGCTGCTGAAGTTTACCTAATTCACTTTCTAACCAAAATGTTGTTACAGTCACTTTTGCTCTAGGTCTAACGTGCTGATAAGATAAAATAATCTGTGGAATTCAGCCTTTTACTGCTTGGTGTAACAGCTTAGAAAGCTTTTCAATAATGGATTCATTTTATTGTGGGTTGCTTTTTCAGATGAGTTGCTGCTTGATTGGAGCAGGGATCTCCATTTGAGTGCAGCCGGCTTTTTTAAAAGTGAAAAGGAACAAGGTGATGTTGTTAACCCTCAGCTACTCCAAACAGACCTGTTTCTGGCTCTGTTTTTTCTGATGTTAAGCCTTGAGCCCCAATGTAGATAGTGTTCCAGCCATGCTGGGTTGCAGGAGACAGATGGTGGGAAGGGGCTCACAACCAGCTGCGGAGCCTCTGCAGTCCTGAGCGCTCGCAGATCCAAAGCAGTGGAATCTGCAAGTCTAACATATTTGAGGATTGAAGAGGAAGAAGAGTTTTTATCCTTTCATTCTTGCAAATTCTGATATAGGAAAGCTCCTGCCACTGATATTCTCTCTTCATATCAAACAAATAAAATCACTTGGTTGAATTTGTGCATTTTCCTCAGGCTTTCTTTTGGGTTAAAGAGGAAAGGAGGCTTTATTGACATATGTTGCTTTCAGACTGAATTTAACATGATGATATTATCTGTAAATACAACTTTGGGCATCAGACATCTTTCCATATATTTAGAAACATGATAGAAAGATTTTCTGATATGGGAGTGAACACTTGACAAATTCCTGTAGTTGGTTTTGTTGCCTCGGAGTACATACGGGGTTTGATACGAGTCCGTTATCTGCTCTTGTATCATCCTGTTGCTTCCAGCAGAATACTGGTACTTCTATTTTGCCTGCCAAATTTTGTTACTCTTGCTGTTTAAACTGAGTTCAAAATGTAAGAGACCAGAACGCTCTGGGCCTTCTGTGTTGTTCTTAGAGGTGTCTGAGACAAAACCCAGTGGGATTTGGGTCTGAGCTACTTGAACTGTTCGTATGTTCCTTGTACATGCAGAGCAACCATTGGGTTTCAGGCCATGTGGATTTTGTAAGCACCTACACAGATCACAGTCAGATCATTATGTTGATCTAAACCATTTTGTAATCCTCTACAATCTGGGTTTAGAGACTGTTATTAGTGTCACAAATAAAAGCTTGTGACTTCTTTAATTCTCAGGCAGGGTAAAAGAAGACACATACTTTCAGAGAATTGCATATTAAAGCAACCTAAAAATGCCAGAGTTTGAGGATCAATATCTCACTTTTCAAGACTGAGTCTTGAATTCACAAGATTGCTAGAGAGAAATTGATTAATTTTTGTTTCATAGTCAACCATGTACTAGAGAAGCTGAGTTAAACCAGGAGGGCAAGGTGTGAAAGAGCCCTTTAAAAATCTTTCTCAGTACCTTGACACTTCAAACATGGCTACAAGGAAAGTGTGTTTTATTTGTGGTTTGTTTTTTATTTTGTGGTTTGTTTGGGGTTTTTTTTTGACTCAACATATAAGAAGGAAACCCCTTTTTGTCCAGGTAGGTTTCAGATTTAGAGACAGAAATTGTTAGAAAGGTCCTTCAGAGTTCTTTTTTTCTCACAGGCTATTTTCCAAGCTCATGAAAAGCCTCTTCAGAATAATATCCAAGGCACAATATAAAGTGATTTCAGCTATCCTTAGCATTCATGTCTGTGTTAACCGCCCTGGTAACTGATCCCTTCCCGTTACACGCAACCAGCAGCTTCCAGGTTCCAGTATTGACAGCAAAACCCGGGGAGGGTGTGGGAAGGACAGGAAGCCTCTCCGTGATGGATTGGGTGACTGGATATTGCCTGTGACCAGCATCTTTGTCCTAACCTCCCGCTCTTGCCTTTCTGCCTGCAGTTACCTGAAGGAATTCCGCACGGAGCAGTGCCCTCTTTTTGTGCAGCACAAGTGCACCCAGCACCGGCCCTACACTTGTTTCCACTGGCACTTTGTCAACCAGCGCCGCCGCAGGTCCATCCGCCGCCGGGACGGTACCTTCAACTACAGCCCTGACATCTACTGTACCAAGTATGATGAGACCACAGGAATCTGCCCAGAAGGAGATGAGTAAGTAAAGACTGCAACCCTGCTTTTCAGGCATTAGGGCTTTGGGATCAGTCCAGGTGATGATTCCAGCCAGTTCTTGTAGAGATGTGGCCAAGTCAGCAGTAAAGCAGCTTTGTAACGTGAGAACAGGTGCAAGACCTGTAATAGCAACCCCTCACCTTAAGGGTGACTTAGATGGGAGTTCAGCTCTTGCATCATTTGCTGGCCTCATGAGCCTTGGCATCTTCAGCAAAGTTGAGGTGGGAAGAACAGATCACTGACATATAGCTCTGAAAGACTCTGTGTAAGCATCTGACTGTCAAATAACACCTTTTGCTGTTATTCAACAGTGTAGCTTTGTTTTGAACAGATTGAAGAAAGAGGAGGAGCTTTGTCCTCTAGTTTGCCCGGTTACTGGCCCATTTATTTTGTCCTCCTGAATTTTTAAGAAGCCAGCAGGGAAATTACAAGTACCCAGAACAAGGCAGCATGAGGAAGACTTTCTTTTATTGGTGCCTTCTCTCCCCACAACTGCTGCCAGTTAACTGGAGCAGATATGCAAATGTTTCTGCTGTACATGAGGCAATCTCCAGCAGTTAAAGGGTTTACCCAGTAATATATAACTTTAGCCATGTGACAGATATGAAAGAAAAACAGTGTAGCCAAATTATGGTCAAATATAGGGAGTGTTTTATGTGGAGATCCTATAGAAAGATGGGATTTCTTCAGTTCCCTCTCATAGTGCCAGTATAAATACACAGAAAAATGCTATTTATTGGGAAAACAGTATTTTATTTTTTTTATCTGATTAAGTAAAGGTCTTGTGACTACAGCAGAATGGAATAATCCCCAGCCAGAAGCCTCCGTTTCAATACTTTCTTCCTTGTTAGAAAAGAATTAGAAGAGACTGGAAATAGGATATTTTGGGGGCTTTGGCTTCTAGATCACTGGTTAATATGTGGCTCAAACTCAGTGAATGAAAACTGTTCCCATCTTGGAGATCTTTGCTGCTTTCTCTTTTGATCTTGATGCTGCAACATCTAAATTTTGCCTAATTCCATCTTGTTCTTTTTTTTTTTAATCTCAGTGTAGCTTGTTCTTTTTCTGCCTAAGAGGGAAAAAAGCCTAACTTAAGAGAGTAGTGTTCTAAGCCTCCTTTCTTGTCCTATGCTCTGCGTAAAGGGTGCACCTGCCTCTAGACAGACTATCACAGCCCTGTAGGAGTACATCAGCAGAGAACAGTGACAGCACCAAGTCTAGATGGGCTGCTGAGGAAATGGTATGTGCCACGTGATGTCCCTTCAATCACAGTGTGTCAGGACACCTTGACAGTGACCCTGCTGTTTTCCAGATCCCTGGCAGTCACTAGGCTAGAACAATAAGCTGCTGCTGGCTTGATAGTCCAGTTGTCTTTTGGGGAGGGAAGCTATTATACTGTGTAGTGACAGGTTTAGGGGCTCTGTGTAGTGTTGGGAGGTACAGTGTAAGAGAAAGGGTGGAGTTAGTAAAGGTGTTGTCAACTGCAGCATCCGGTACAGGCATCGTGTCTTGGTAGTGTTGAGTCCACCACCTGTGACTAAACTTTGTTCTTCCTCTCCTGCACCTCAGGTGTCCCTTCTTGCATAGAACTACTGGGGACACAGAGAGGAGGTATCACTTGCGCTACTACAAAACTGGAATCTGCATTCATGAGACAGACTCCAAGGGAAACTGCACCAAGAACGGCGTTCACTGCGCCTTCGCTCATGGGCCCCACGACCTGCGCTCCCCGGTGTACGACATCAGGTTCGTAGAGGTTGGGGCTGTGGGAGAAAACAGTTCAGTTCTCTACCCCAATGGAAAGTCAGCTGATTGAAGGACAGTGCTGCTTCAGGGTGAAGTGCTCCCTGATGGAGCAGTGATGATCTATCCCTTCCTAATAAGGCAAATCAGAATCTCCAGGGAGGGTACTCAAAACGGGGGGAGCACACTTTGAACTGCTTGTGCTCTAGTTTGGAGTCTGATGCAGGGTGCCAAAATAAAGCATCTGGAATTCTCAGGGGATGAAGAACATGTATTGTATTTGCTGTTTGACTACAGATGTTCTGACAAACACGTGAATGAAATGCACCTACTTAGGAGTTGTTAACCACGCTGTGGTATGTCAGTTTTTATACACCTTTACCTGTCTCTTCATCTGCTCACTCTGTATGTTCATTTAACTCTGTGAAGGGAGCTTCAGGCGATGGAGGCTTTGCAGAATGGTCAGACTACATCAGAAGGTGGCATAGAGGGTCAGTCTGCAGTTGCTGCTAGCCATGCTATGATAGAGAAAATACTCAGTGAGGAGCCAAGGTGGCAAGGTGAGTGTCACTTGGAGTCTGGGAAAGTCTGGTGTTTGTGGAGTTCCCACTGCTGTAAAAAATTTTTGTGTAGTAAATCTAGATCATGGTCATCTCACATGAACTGGTTGTTTCTTTTGCAGATACAACCTATGTGTTGGGAAATTACAAGACAGAGCAGTGTAAGAAGCCCCCCCGTCTCTGCCGCCAGGGTTATGCCTGTCCCTACTACCACAATAGCAAAGACAGAAGAAGAAGCCCAAGAAAACACAAATACAGGTACTGTGGTCCTGGATATTTTATTTCCCAGCTGAGTGATAAGGTGTAGTAGAAATCTGTAATGAGGGATCTAGGATTTTGTCCACTAAAACATTTAGTGTGTCTCCAAGGCCTGTACTGACAGATGTAATGGATTGTTATTTCTGCTTAGGAGGATAACAAGCTAAATAAAGAGTTTTCCTGTATATAGGAACCAGTACCTTTAATAAATGACTGGTGCTAAATCATGTTACAATGCTGATTTTATAGCAGACAGAACTTGTCTGGCTTCTCCTTACCATGTAAACTCCTACTTTAGAAAGTAGTGCAGGAAAAAGGCAACACAGGAAAGTTTTAGTCTCCATCTAGGAGTAAACTCAGTATTCTCATGGTCAAGGATTCAGAATCATCAGGCTGCTTGTTGTGTGTGCCTGGTGATGGGGATGGTGAGGCACAGTGTGAGCAGTAGCTGGACGTGCATTCCTGACCAGCTGCTACAGGCTGTGCTGCTGAGGCACCAGGGGGTTCTCCTCACTCAGCTGTCACTGGATTGCTCAGCATGCCACATCTCCCTGAACGTGTTTCATCCAAGTTATAGGCCCTCATTTCCTCCAACACAACAGAGCTTTTGTTGTGGTCTCAGTGGGGCTTTTCCTTAGTTCCTTTTTGAAAACATAAGGGCAAACGAGAAAGCCAGGAGAGAAAATACTGTGGATGGTTCTCACTTCCATTCTCCACCCCCAACATTCACAGAAATTTTTGAATTGGCACTGAAATAATGCATTTAAAAAAAACAACCAACAAATAAAAACCGAAGTAACACGAATCACAACACTTTAAGGAGAAACAGAATCATGAAGCCAGTCTTCAGGCAGCAGCTCTGTGTTTTTCTGCCCTGCCTGGGCCCTTTGGGATGGGAAGAGCTGAAAGCTTCTGTCCTCCTGATCGCTACTCACTTCTGTGTTGCTTTCCCCACCCCCAGCTGATGTGGCTGCCTATCATGCAGGCGTCTGCTGCTGCTATCTGCTTCCCTCTGCTGTTGTCTGAGGGGATGGTTAAGAGCATAAAGAGCAGGGGAAGTAGGTCACCGTAAAAATTCAGAACCGGGAAAAAGAACTGTCCCTAGCTGGGAGAAAGAAAATGGACTTGACTTTTCCCCAGTGACCTGACTCAGCCTCTTTTCCACATGGCCATACTATAACACTGGAAACATACCTCTGTAAGGGTATTATGTGTTTTAGGATTAGCCAATTAACTTATTAGCTTTCTATGAATGTACAGTTCCAAAACAGAAACCAGACCTGGCATCTCTGACACTAATCACATCAGCTGCCAATATTGTTGAGTTATGTTGGTTGAGGTCGTGTTTGGTTTCAGATGGAGAGTTAAACCATGTTTCTTTCATTGGGAAATTGGAAGAAGGGGAAGAAGATGCAATAGCAGCAGGGAGGGGGCTGGGGAAGCAGCAGCCAGCCAAACAGATTGGACAGCTGAGGGTGGGCAGCCAAACCTGCCTCCTGATGGAAGAAGCAAAGCTCAAAGCACGTTTCAGAGCCTGATGCATTCTCCTGCCACCTTATTCACACAGATCTTCACCATGTCCCAGTGTGAAACATGGAGATGAGTGGGGAGATCCCAGTAAGTGTGAAAATGGAGACTCATGCCAATACTGCCACACTCGCACAGAACAGCAGTTCCACCCAGAGGTACAGTAGTTTGCTCCTTCTGTTTGGTAGCTGAGTTGAAAACCAAAAGCATTCCATTCTTAGGAATTAAATTAGTGTGCCAGCTGGGAGAGGATGTGGGCTGCTTGCAGTGTGGTCCTGGGATACAAAGAAACTGCATGGTGGAAGTAAGCTGAAATTCAGCTGCTTGACAGGGGTGCCTTTTCCTTAGGCAGACGTTATGGGAGGAGGTAAGAAGAGCAGGGGAAAACTCAAGTGTAAGAGCAGTCTCATTTATGGGGGTCCTTTTCAAAGCATGATGTGGGTTTGCAGGTGAGCTTACAGCATCTCCTTCCTTGAGGGAAAATTCTGGGTTGATGATGATCACACTAAATTGCAGATACCTACAAACTGGTGCTAAAAACCACCAAGCTCTTAGTTGTGAGCATGCCCAGAGCATTCCAGTATCCTGACAGAAAGTGTAATTAAGTCCTTGTCCTAGTCTGCTTCATGTTACAGTGTTGAAAAGCTTTGTTGGGCCTGTATCGGCACAGTAACCATTGTCACCGCCTGTCAAACTGGGGGGAAGGGGAATAATCCATTTCCTACCATCATTGTCAATGGTTTGTTATTTTCCTTGCAAACGTGTGGCTGTAAATCTCTGTGCTGTCATCTGGCAACTGTTTCCTGCCTTTTACCATTTCTAATATCCATGGAGCTTCCAGTGAGAATGAGGGACTTTATGGCAAATGGTGACCTCTGGGTGAGCTGATGTGTGACGGGTTGATCTTTGGATGAGCTCGAGGTGTGATGGGCATGTCTTGGTGTTTCTATAGTGGGTTCTCCTTTCTTTGAAGCAAAGCACTGAAATGGTCACCCTAAACTCTGCTGGCCTTTGTGCCTTCTATCTGTCTTCTTGCTGTCAAGTCTCTTTGTAGTACTTTTGTACCTGGGCTGCAAGTCACAGATGTTGTTTTTTTTCCTGTTCATGTCTGTTTTTTTCTGGTTTTGTTTTTTTTTTTTCCCCACCCTTAGATCTACAAGTCCACCAAATGCAATGATATGCAGCAGTCTGGCAGCTGTCCCCGAGGACCCTTCTGTGCCTTTGCACATGTAGAACGTACGTGGGCTGTTTCTCTCCTCTTTCATGAATGTGTGAGCTATGGAGAACTTCTGGCCAAAAGAGATGGTTTAAAATACAGGGCCACTAAACTAGAACTTCGGTGAAGGGTTTTCAGAAAACTAGTATTGACTTTGGTTGATGTCTGTAAAACCATGCTAGTGTGGGAAGTGTTGGCAGAGCTGAAGGCAGTAGATGGTCTGTAGGACTCAGCGCTTGGATCTCACTGTATCTCCCTCTGGTCCCTCTTACTTACTCAGTTCTCTGCAAGTCAGATTAAGAGGACAGAAGCAGAGAAAGCTGCTTCTCTTCTGTACATGGATGAACTGCACCTAGCTAAGTTGCAAAGTGATGTATTTTAAAAAGCTGAGGATAAAATTGCTGATTATAGATAACATGGATGCATCAAAACATTAAATACTATTTATTAATTTTTGGTTAGAATTCAAATCTTTACATTAGCTTGGAGAAGGACAATAGGCATCTTTTTTGTCCACTTTTCCTCAGACTCTCTTTTCTTAATAGCCCCCTGATTTACAGGCATTATTTCAGTCCTCACTTCTGTCATCTGTAAAGTAGGGATGCTGTTCTGGTTGTGGGAGCTCTATATTCAGGTGGGCACCAATGTTCATTGATAGATGGTCAGCTCCTGGCCCTGTGGCTCCTACTCCAGTCTCACTGTGGAATGTGCAGCCCTTAGGACAGGTTACTCAGAAGTCAATAGATGGGCTCTGATACTCATTACATGGCCCTGAGCAAAGCTTTGTTATTCGATTTTCCTTTCTAAATGGTGGAATTAGTAATTGCTGCCTTTGTCAAGGAACAGTGAGAGTAAATTCCTTACAGGTTATGCAGTTCCTTTTATAGGAAGCCTTGTCCAAGCAGTAATTACAGCTACACCTGTGGGTCATCAGAGCCTGAAGTACAATATGATCCAGCAAGCCTAAGAGAGAATCAAGTCTTGATAAAGAAACAGTGTTTAGCAAAGTCCCTTGTATATAACATAGTATTTTTGTTTAGGAGATGCTTCATTCCTAACAAGATTACTGCTCTTGATACTATAGTACTTTAAAGCCAGAGTAACATTCTGTGGCACTTAAGTCATTCCAGCCTGATCACTTCTTGCTGCCTTATGGAATTGTTATAGTTTAGTCCTTTCTTAGCAGGGTGAACAGCGAGGCCCTAATTCAATTCAAATAATAGGAGTCAGTTTGTTATATCTGCTCTTAGAATGAGTTTTGCTGATTATTAGCAAGAAATGTATTGAAACTAGTACTTTAAAGATTGCCATACAGCTGTAGCGTCAGTTACAGTTTTAGTAAATACCACAAGTGACAGCATTTTTGCTTCAGCTTCCAAGCCAATGACACTGTCTTTTTGTGTCTACCTTTTTATGTACATTACTTATTTGGGGTAATGTTTTGTACTGAATGCAGAGAGAAACTTATCTCCCCCAGCTAATTATGATGCAGCCATCAACTTTGTGCTTAGCAATGAAGGAAGCTCTGCTTAGTTCAAGGCAGCTGAATGAATAATACACAATTCATGCAGGGAAGATAATTTTGGAGCAGCTTTAATGGACTAAAGAGCAGCACAGAGTACAAGTCATACACTAATAATGTAAGGCCTATTAGATAAGTAGTAGCCTTTTGCCAGATAAGATTTCTCCTTGCTTCTCTGCTGATAAGTAGATGCTTGTGGAATATTTATTCGCTTGAGAATATCTAGATCTTCTTGTTCTTGTGCTCCATTGCAGTTCTACAGCTCTGGGTAACATTCCATGTGCTTTTATTCCTTCCAGAGCCTGCTCTCAGTGAAGATTTACAGCAATCTTCAGCTGTCTCGAGCCCGACGCAGACAGGCCCTGTGATGTACATGCCCTCAGCAGCTGGTGATTCTGTTCCAGTCAGCCCTTCCAGTCCACATGCCCCAGACCTTAGCAATGTATGTAGCACTGTGGGGAAGCCTGGTCCATGTTCTATAAATCTGGGTTTCTCTGAGTCGCTGTACTTCTTTCTCCCCAGAAGAGAAATCTTAAATATCCAGCAGCCCAAAAGATAGGGTACTTTTCTTCTAGATCTCAGCTCCACGCTTTTTAGGGGGATCTGTTTGTTTGGAACGTAGAACTGAGTGGCTTTAGCATTGTCCTCTCACCTATAAAGTTTCTGAGCCTTCCTTTCTGTGCAGTTTGTTGATGTACTTTCAGGAGAGTGGAATACATCCGCACACGAAGTACAACTCCTTCCTGTCTGGAGGTACAGATTGGGCTTAGTTTCCAAGTACTCTAATTACAGGCTGTGAGCCAATAATGTCCAAAGTACATAACTACAGCTGAGTTTGTTTACATATGTAATCTCAGAGCCTTAACCTGTGCATATTGTGTGTTGCATTATAGGATATCCTTGATTCCCTCCCTCTTCTGCTTCTGGAAATAGCTCAACTCTGTAATATGTTGAAGTAATGCCCCACAGAGTTGATAGTACTTCTAGTTGTTAGGGAGCTCTCTAAATGCTGAACAGATACAGACAGATAAGAAGCCCATGGAATGCTAGGCCACTTCATTTTTGCTGAGATTCTTTTTTGTGTTTAAGTCTTTCCTGTTTGCACTACTTCTGATAAGGTGTGTAACCTTTTCATACGGTTGGCTGAGGTTTTGAGAAGGTAAAATGACACAAAGTTTAACTCATTTGAAACTGGTTGGAATGAGGTCAATTCATTTAGGACCTCTGTTTTCTCTTATTCCCCTTCTTCAAGGAGAAGCTGATAGTTTGATTTGATTAGTGCCACAGCCAACCTAACAGTTCATAGTTCTCCTGTATTTGGTTTCGCCAGAATTCCACACAGATCTTGAAAAGTCTAGACATAACATTTTCTCTTACTAAATAATACTATGGAAAGCCATAAAAAACAACTCCCCTTCATCTTATGAATGTGGCATCTAAATTCTCTGAAAACCACAATGAAATTGAAGTTATCTTCCACTTAATAGACTGTTCAAGTCTTCAATCTCAAGCTCTTAGTCATTTAAACAGCCTTTCCTAATCCTTGGATATTTGCCAAACAGCAACACATGTCTTTCTGTGACTTCATCACTCCACAGGGCATCTGTGTGTAGCTTGCAAACAAATATGGCTTTGCTGGTGATCATTTTACGTGATGAATTAATCAGAGAAAAAGGTCCCTCTAGCAGCCAGCCTCACGCGGCCTGTTCTGTTTTGTATTTGTACTGTAGGTGTGGAATAAATCAGGAACTCTGCCAACTAGCCCCACCTCCACCACAGTGAGTAGTATCTTTGCGACTGTAGGGAAGCATGGACAGCAGGATTGCTGAATAAAAATCAAATAAAAACATTGTAGGATGCTCCTTCTTTTTAATGCCAGCGCAGACTGTGCCACATTTAAGTCTGCAGTAGCAGTAACTGTCTAAATGTTGTCTGAAGCACAGTCATGCAAGCAAATAATTTCTTGTCCCAGAGAAATGGGGTATCTGCATTGATCTAGGTAGGCACCTTCTCTAAAACTCATGTCCTTTGCTGCTGTCTGTGGCTTCATCTACAGTGCAAAACTAGCCTTGTTGCATGTGGTTGTGATCCCTGGTTATAGTCCAAAGAATGGAACTCTTGGAAATCCTTGAGGTTTTTAATGCAGCTGTTGATACTTGGCTTGTGCCTGCATTAAAACTTTCAGAATTTCCAACTGGAAAGCAAAAGAGACTGTATCACACGTAGCTCAGACATGCTTGGTTGTTCTGACTACCATAGCAACTTTCCAGGTTTCACACTACTCCTCAAAGTGTAGACAGGATCCACTGTAGCCTAAGGAAAACAAAAGGAGTTTGGTCAGGTTTGGAAACTTCTCAGTTTTAGTTTCAGTATCAGTTTTGAGGCCTCAAAAAGAATAAATGTCACTAGAGCTGCAGGTTGGTTTTCATCAGACTACACTTCAGAATAATGACAATAAAACCATAATTGTGGGACTGTATAAATCCAGTATCTACTTGAGCTTTTTCCTGGTTTTTAAGTACTGTTTGCTGGAAGGTTGTATGTTGGTGTTGACTGTCAGTATAATCAAGTCACAAACAGTGAAGTGAGTGAGCTCTTCTGTGGGATCCCTCTCCTCTCCGAGTCATTGCTGTTGGCTGTACTTTCCTGACACTTCTTCCTTCTATTAGATTCTTTGTAGGAACAGCAGCCTTGGAAGCCCATCTAATATATGTGGGTCTCCTCCTGGTGCCATTGGGAAGCCCCACAGCTTGGAGACCATTGGTTTTCCTCCAGACTCAGTAACAGCAGCCGGCAGCTACAAGAAAGCACCGGGGTTTGAGCGAGAAGATCAGGTGGGGGCCGAGTATTTGAAGAGTTTCAAATGCCAGGTTAGTAGGGAACATTGGCTGGAGGAGTTGGGGGTGGGGGGGGCATGAGGAGGAATGAGAAATTGCCCAGTCTAGCTGTCTCTTTATTTTTCAAGGAACTAAAATGAGAAAGCACTGCTCTCATCAGCAGTTCTCAGATCTCTGCTTTCAGCCTCCCTTCCAGTCTCTTCTGTCTTACATCTGTTCCTGGCTGCCTGGCTGCCATCACACACTCAGTTTGTAGAACTCAAGCTGCTGCTTGTTTTCCTAATCCCTCACAACTTCTATCCTGTGTTGACCCCGGGTAGCTTCCCACATATCACATCTTGCTCTTTCTTTTTCCATATTTAGGTCCTTGCCAAGAGTCTGTTTCTTTTGCTGTCTTGTCTCGTGGAAACTCATCCTTCCTTCTCTGTTCTCACTCTGAACTCTTACCTTGATCTCCGTGACTTGGTTTGTCTTCTGTTTTCACCATTCATTTCTCTGGTGTATTACAAAATGTCACTTTGGTTGTCTCTTGCTTCTCTGGCTGTACCATTCTGATCCTTGACTTTCTCCTGTGGCTTCTGTGTTAGATTTGAATTCCTCATTTGCATTTGAAGAACCCTCTGCAATCTTACCCAACCCACGTCTCTAACAACATTCCCTCTTCCCCCTTTTGGATATCCCTGTCTTGCCTTGTTGCTTCCTCAGATTTCTCCTTCTTGGTGTCATGCCTTGTTCAGACTCCCTAAGCCTGGAACAGTCTCTTTCATCTCTTCTGTCACGCATGAGCTTTTTCCACAGTCAATTTCTTACTGTGAATTTCCTTTCTTGATGTTACAATTAATAGTTTCTCTGCACCATCACTTCCAAGTCAGCCGAGTCCAACACAGAGCTTGGGTCACAGCTTTTATTCCTCACTGAGTTTCTAAATGAATAGAACAACATCTCAATTTAGGGGGTGAAAGCTACTTTTATGAAGAAATGCCTGCAAAAATATTTCCTACAAGTTCTTTAAAACAATATATTTAAAAGGAGTAAAATTACCTGATCTATATTGCTTGAAAACAGAGATGACAGGAAATGCTGCTTTCAACCTGGCTATGCTTAAATTTTTCTCTATAATATTAAAGAACCCAGCCTTAGTGAGTATATAGTGCTGTGTTAGTTTTGCACTGCTGTGAGAAACCAGTGGGAATATCCCATCCAGACAAGACCTTTCATAAAGTAGTTGGATTTAGAAAGCAGACTCTGTTTTGTTTTATTTATTTTTACAACTTGGGGAAAATATAACCAAATGTTTCAGTAGGACCAGTCCTGAACAACGTTTAGTCTCATTAAAATGGTGTAGTGACAAATACAGATGAAGCTATAGGCACGTAGGGCTTCATATAAATGCTTCCATTGTCTTGCTCAATGTGGATGTGGCTTAGGAAATTGCAAATTGATGCAACACATCTTTGGGGGTAAAGAGCAGACCATGCTGTGATCCTGGCACTTCTTTGCAGGCACAGCAGCTTGTAGCAGTTGTTTAGAAACAAAAGGAGAACCATGTGCTGACTCTCTAATGCCTCTGCTGCAAAGGAGGAGTGAACCCAAAGCTGAAGGACTGAGAGAACCTCTGTTTCCTGCCAGCAGGGGCAGGGTGCCAGGGAGGCCCTGCTTTGGAGAAAATGGGCAGCAAGCCTTAGCCAAGGAGAAAGGGGATGGAGCATGAATAGGACTTATAAAAGGAGGGCCAGATGATGAGCATTTATGTCTGAAGTCCAGGCTGTGCTACAGAAGTACTGTATTCAGGTTGCTTCTTATTCATGTGGCTTTAATTAAACAAAGACCTGTGTTAAATGTCTGGAGTAAGTAGCTATTAAGATATAGACGGAAGTAATCACAGTTGCCTTATGCTTGGTTTCTGCAGACAAAATTGGGTGTCTCATAAGTGTCCTAATTTAATTTTATTTTAGTCTATAATTACGTACTTTTAAAAAATCCTCTGTAATTCCCTTTGGCTGCAGTGGGCACCAGAGATTCTGGTATACCCTGTAAGTTGGACCAATAATTAGGCATTTAACTTTGTTCACTCATATCTGAAAACTGAAGAGATGCATTTGGCTCAGCTCTGCAATAGGCTTGTCATTTTTCCTCTGTAGAATTGGTACAAATAGCTTCTATCTTATTAGAATGACAAATGCACCTTCTGTGTTAATAGGTTCCACATAGTTTATGGTAAGGCTGAACCAGCACTTTAAGCTAAAAATAAATTTCCTGAGTCCCAAAAGATTTAGCAAGCTGGAAAAATGCTGGCAGCACTGGAAGGAGCTGAGTGCCACGACCAGGAGGTGTTCCCAAGTCCTGACACACAGTACAGGAGGTTCGTTCCATGCTGGTCAGAAAACATTTGGTTTCACTGGTAATTTATGTCCCCTGTTTTCTTCCCTGACTGCAGCAGAGTGAGCTGGAGAATTTCAGGCTGCCCTTTGCATTTCTGCCTTGATATACAGCCCTTTTAATGATACCCAGAGCTGAAGGAGACTGGCTTAGTGGTTTGCTCTCTTTCACTGCTGGTACATGAATTCAAGGCAGTGGGAATTGGGACTAACTTAGAAACATGCTCACTTTTTCTCCTCCTTAAAGGAACAAAAACCTTCCAGTAAGACTGAACTGCACCAGAGCCAGTGAGCTGTGTTGGCAGGAAGCCTCTCCGTGGGGGGCCATGGATGCATGTGTGCCTTCACTTCAGCTGCTGAAGTCTGTTGATAGCACATTTTGTGTTCAGTTGAGTGTCAGGCAGGGTGAGGATGTGTTGGATAATCCAGCAGGCGTGTTATCAGGCACACACAGATGCACCAACCTAACGCATCTCCTGCTCACAAGCCTGGGTTGGTTTGGTGGGAGCTTTGCTCTGTGTAAACGTGCTGGGTGGTGTTCAGTGAGAGGATGGTACTCACAGCAGAAGGATCTTTGTGTCTGTATCTCAGCTGCCTGTTTGCCAGGCTTTGACCTCCCCATCTGCCTGTAGGCATACAGCTGAGCAGAGAAAATGATTTAATTAAGCAAAACCAAGGAAGGGATAAATTCTTCTGCTGCTCTTTCGCCTGTCTGGTTATGTCATTCCTCTCCAGCAATCATTTATCTTTCTCATGAGACTATTTAAGCTAAAAAGTCAAGGCATATCCCTTCAGGTCGGTGGGGCATCTCATGTGCTGCTGTTGCACATCAGGGCTGACTCTCCCCTCCAGAGATGCTGGCTGCCTGCTCTGGAGATTAAAAACCATGGAGCAGACCTTATGCCTGGAATATGGCTCTGATTCAGGCTATGGGGGGGGTTGGAGAACAAGTAAAACAGCAGCCCTGACTCTCAGCGCTTCTTTGCTCCCTCTCTGTACTGGGAGGGTGTGATTGATCTCCCTGTGCCTTACACATGTAGCAGCACAGGAGGAACAAAGTGAGGCCTGCAGAGCAGACTTACACACTAGCAAGCTCATGAGGCCACTTCCTTCCCAGCTCTGGTTATTGTAGCTCAGAATTGACTGATGAGGATTGATATCCGTTAGGGATATAGTGCTGGAAGGTCCTTAGGTTGAATTTTTAGGCTGGATTGTGGAATTCTAAATGTATGTTGGCATTCATGCAGTTCATTCCAGACAGTCTTGACCTCACTTACATTTTATAGCCTTGAGCCTCTTATGTTAATGGATGAGGGGAAGGTTATTTTTTTTTAATGAATTTTTCTTTTAAAATTGGTTAGTTATCATTGTGTTTTACTTTGCAGACCTAGCTGAGAGCTGGAAAAGTTTGAGGAAAGACATAATCTGCATACTTTATTTTCCCAAAGCTGAAAAATGTTTACATAATTTAAAAATACAGGATGCCTCCCACTATTTCTGGCTCTTTTTTTTTCCAGATACCAGTAAAGCTGAAGAGTTATTTTTATAGCAAGACAAAATAATTCATTTTTTGGTCTTGGTTAAGATGTCCTTAATGCTAGCAGAGGATTTATAGCAGTGTGGAAGGCAAATGTGATGGTGACAAGTCTTTACATAACTCTAGGGGGGATGTCTTGGTATATAGAAAGCAAATTATTTGGGTTGTTTTCAGTTTGCTTTGCTTTCCACTTTGAATTCTCTAGTGCCCAGAGCAGGCTGTAAGAGAGGAGGGGACTGTGTTTCCCATGGCCTCTCCAAAGCCAGCAGGCAGCCATTTTAAATTTTGCTGCTAATCCCTCTGCTTTATCTTTTGTTCTGTGTCTTTCCTGCAGCAAGCAAAAATGAAGTCCCACTCCCTGGAACACAGGAGCCAGGAGCAACCTTTGTTACAGCCCAAACAGGTATGGTGCTGCTGGCAGGGCTCTGCACCTAGCTCAGTGCTCACACTGCCAGAGACAAGGACACCAGAAATCTCTTTGGATCCAGACAACTCTGCAGGGAGTCAGTGACATTCCAGACACCATTAGGATGCTCAGCTTGAGGGATTACTTGATGAAGATGGGATGATTTGCTGAAGGTGTTCTTTATGAATGGCTAGACCTGTGTGAATTCAGGATAGATTCATAGGCCTGAACCTTGTTGGAGAGTGTCTCCAAATTACAGAAAATTGAGCTGGAATGGATCTCTGGAGTCATCTAAGTTCAAGGATTCAGCAAAGAGAATTTAATGGCAGGTTCTAAGTCGTGTGCTGAACTGAGCCTGAATGAGTGTGTGTGTGTGTGTGTGTGTGATCCATCCCTATGATTGCATGCAACCTGTGGGTCACAGGAGTTAATTCTGGGGCAGCCTGAAGGATTTTTGTAATGCTGGGGGGAGGGAGGAGGGATATGACAGGGGACAGAACAGAGAACAGTCGTCAGAAATTAAAGAAAAGCTGTTAATCTCTTCCCCCACCCCCCAGCCCAGTAGTAGCACCAGCCATCTGTCAGGTTGGAAGCAAGCAGGAACAGGTTTGCTGCTGATCTTTGGCTCATCCCTGCATGTTTCTGAAGGGATTCTTTTATAAAGATGTTTTATATCCTACCTCTTCCCCTTTCAAAACTCTTGTTTCAGGACATACTGGGTATTCTCCCAGTGGGGAGCCCACTGACATCCAGCATCTCCTCTAGTATCACCTCCAGTCTGGCTGCAACCCCACCAAGCCCTGCTGGCACCAGCAGCATACCAGGCATGAATGCCAATGCCCTTCCTTTCTACCCAACCAGTGACACCGTTGAGTCTGTCATAGGTAACTTCACCTCTTTTTTTTTTTACTTATTAATGCTAAAAGGGCTTCCTCAGACATGGATTGCCAGGTCTGAGGGCTGGAATAGCAGGGTGTTCCCGTGAACACCCATTTTTCATCCCAGTGTTGGCAGATTCCTGAGGGCTGTAAGCTTTTTCTGTGACTGTGACACATCTGATGTTTTCTGCAGGTCATTATGGATGAAACCTACCCACAGGACCAACAGAAGGCCTCTGAGCCAGTTACTCAGAATGTCAGATGGTGGAAAGGGCCTCAGTTTTAAGTTTGGCAAAGTTACAAAGAGGTCTTGGAATAGGCAGGAGATCACAGGGGCATTTTCCAGTTACAACCCCATACCTTCTAAATGACAATTTTATAGCAAGGGTAACCACCAGGTAGATTGTAAGGTTGATTGCCTTTCATAGACTGTAGGACAGAGGCTGTAAGAAAAAGGAAAACAGGAGAGTCCAGAGAGTGGAATCACTCCTCTGAGATTGGTACAGGTTTTTTGGTCACCTGTTTTGTGTTTTTTTTTAATCCAACATTTCTGAGGTGATCTCACTGATTTGTTAAATAATAATAGAAATGAGTGGGCACATGTGGGATGAAATGATATTGATGATTAGTGATGAGGCATGTTCAAGTAGATAGAACATTTGCAAGTGTTCATAAGCTTTTTTTATTTTACCCTATCTTTGAACCTCAGGGGTGTTTTTCAAGTGTTCCCTTCTACTGGTGTTGCTTTTCTGAGTGGCTCTTCAGCAAAGTATGGACAAAGCACAAGCCAGGCCCAGACATGTCATAAGCCAGTGTTACTGCATATTATGGACAGACTTGAAAGAGCAGTTTGGGTGAAGACTTATGGGAACTGCTGTTATTTAATCACATTTTTGTTTTCATATAACATTTGGGATTACTTGGAGACAAAAAAGAAATCAGATCAGGCAAGAAAACCTGAGTGGAAAAGCTGCCCATGAGACTTCTGCCAAAGCATTTAAGAAGAGTGTTGCACAGGGCAGAGAGCAGGGCCGTGCAGACTGACAAATAGAGAGCAAAGGCTCCTTCCTCTGCATGTAGGCTCTTTGGGCCATCCTATCTCTTGAAGTTGTTGGTCCTTTATAACATAATTGGTACCTCTGTGTCTGGCAGAGTCTGCCTTGGATGACCTGGACCTGAATGAATTCGGAGTGGCTGCCCTGGAGAAGACATTTGACAGCAGCACAGTGCCCCACACGAGTGGCATCATGATAGGTACATGAAAGCAACAGAGCTTTCTTTATCTTCTGCCAAGCAGTGTTGCCCAGTCACCTCAGTGGAGCCAGCCCAACAAAGCTCTAAAACCAGTCCCAAAATAGCATTGGTTAAAACAGCAATTATAACAAACTCTGGCAACTGCTGAGCATCTCTGAAGTGAAAACTTGACCTGGTTGACTAGAAGAGCTGAGTTTTTCCCATTGGGCCCAGGTGTCTTTGGGATGTTTCTTGAGACTGAATGGGACTTGCTTGATTTTTGTGGTCGGTTTTTTTTTTCAGTGTGTAAGTAGACTCTAGAAGGCACCTGATACCTTTAAAAACAGACCAAAGTGTAACCATTTGCATCTTAAGCAGAAAACTCTCCCTAGCAGTAACAGGAAACTCACTGACCTGGTAATACTATCCATCTGTCACACAGTGTCATCATGGTCTGTTGGTTTGATTCCTGTGATGTCTGTCTCATTTTAATATGTGGAGGTAGGCTGAGGCCTCTTCTGCCTGTCTCTAGTGAGAGTCCAGGTACAAACAAATGTCTCGTAGCTTTTTGGAAGTGGTTCTAGTTTTTTGGTACCCTTGCTGTGTGAGACAGGTTTTGAATGAGAGCTGACTTCAGTGGTCTGAAGGTTTCCAAGGGAACCACACTGTCTGGAGCTGTATTGAGGTAGAAAGGGACCTGTGGAAGGAACCCTAAAGAAAATCACTTCCACTTCCCTGCCAAAGAGAAGATCCTGCTTGGAAAGTTTCCTGTGCATGTCTGCTGATAGCCCTGCTTCTGCTGCTACCCATCTGCAGTGGCTTAGAGATCTTCCATGCTGCTTTTTCCTCTGTTCACATCAGGTCTGGGTGTTACCTGGTGATCTTCTAAGAAGGGAGATGATGAGAGAGTGGGGAGCAGGGCTGAGATCTCCCTCCATCTGTGTGTGGCAGGGAGAATGACTTCTTGTATAAGGAAGTGCTGTGTCTTTGGAGTTTGAGCTCTGGGATTTTTTATTTCTGATAGATCCAGGCACTCAAATATGTCTAAAATGATTAAAGCTAGTCACAGATTCATAGTAGTTAAGATCTTGACCTGACCCAGCAGGTCTTCTCACTACAGGTTGGTTGGATTTATTAAGGGCAGAGGCACATGTTTCAGAAGTGAATTTTTCAGTGCAAATACCAGGTACCAAATTCATCTTCTCTAGACTGATAGGGACTGAACTCTGCTCAGAAAACCTTCTGTTGCTTTGGCTGATGAAAGAGCAGTCCCTTGAGCTCTGGGGGGCCTCACCTGTGTGGTTCAGTGTTCCCCTTAAAGGCTGAGAGGGGAATGAAACACGCTGAGAAGTGGAGGAAAACCCCGAGGGGCTTAGGGAGAAGAAAGGGAACCTCCAATGCCTTCTGCTCTGATCTCCTGCACTGTGCCCATACTTCATGGTCATACATAGCCATCCTCTCTGTGTGTTCTTTGTCCAGGTGGGAGTTTGCTGCAAAGTTCTGCTCCTGTAAATATCCCCGGGTCCCTTGGAAGCTCAGCCTCCTTTCACTCTGCCTCTCCTTCTCCACCGGTCAGCCTCTCATCGCATTTCCTTCATCAGCCCCAGGGACACTTAAGCCAATCTGAAAACACATTCCTGGGGACATCAGCTTCTCATGGATCATTAGGTAAATGCACAGTGTGTGTGTCCCATGTACATGCCTGTCTGTGCCATGTAAGTATTTTCCTTTAAGTTAGCTTTGATTTTTAATGTGTTATTTCACTGCTGCCATTTGTAGCTCTTCTCCCCATGAGAACAGCAGAAGTACTAGAAGTTTCTATACCAAAAATTGGCTAGTACCTTGTGAACAAGGGAGCAATTCCCTCTGCTTCCCATGCATCTAGCTTGAGGAGAAGGGACAGATAGGTTAAGCGACTTGCTCTGATGATGCCTTTCAGGGAAAAGATCTCTGCCTTTTCCTGCCACCAGTGCTGAGACTTCACTTTACATAAAACTCAGAGTTCCATCCTCATCTTTGCTTTGCTAAGGTCAGGACTGGAGTTTGCCCTTGGGGACTGCTTGTAGGTCAGATTAGCTTCTGGGAGCTCTAGAGTGGGTCATCATACTTTTTCCTCCAGTTTGGCACTCTGCACACAGATTTGCAGTATGGACTTGGCAAAAAGTTACGCTGTCCTTGTCCCCTTTGCTCTTTTTTTTTTTTTTTTTTAAATCCCTCTTGAGGGCCTGTTTCCTGTATGAGGGTCTGTGAAGGGAAGAGAAATCACTTTGGAGCTGCAGCTCCAAACTGGGAACTCAGGGCACAAATCTATTTTATTGTCCAGATGCAGGGTTACCTTGAGAAATAAGTGTTTAGGAGTCTCAAGGCTACAGTGACACCTGCTCTGCAGATTCTCTGTTACGAACAGTAATATTAGTTCTCTCTCTTGATACTAAATCTAAGTGCTTCTTCAAATTTGAGATGCACTTTAATATTCAGCTCAACCTAATATAATTATTACATGCTTTTGTAATTTATTTCTGCATGCACTTATCTGTGTAACTGCATCCCTTGTTTGTGTAGGCCAAAACCATGCTTCCATGCCTTGCAGTTGCTGTTTGTTTGGCTTTAACAGCTCTTAACAACTATTAGAATAGGAAAAGAGACATCAGAGGGCATCCCTAATCAGTGTTGAGGCTGGCTGTTCATCTCAGTTTCAGTAAGAAAAGGAAAATTTGCTGATAAGGTCTGCTTTTAATTTGAGAAGAAAGAAGTTAAGCCTGTTACATTAGTCTTTACTATACAAATTAAAAGCCAAAGAAATGTAGGGGGCTTAAAAATGCATTTAAATAATTTATTTTTAAGAAAAATAGATTTACCTGTAATAAAACAAAACCATTTTTGCTGAGGTTTTGATAAGATATTTAACTGTCTTAAATATAACCTAGCAGTTGGGAATCTGGAATCTATTCCACAAATGCTGAATGCACGTAAGTTAGTGTGTGCAGTTACTACTTAGTTGTATTGCCATTGAGTTAAAAATACCTAGTCCTGGGCTGGTTCCCACTGTACTAGATGCAAAATGTGCAGAGAAGGCATTCCT
>NW_009954140.1:105668-115333 GCF_000747805.2 Chaetura pelagica | reverse complement strand
AGCAAAGGGGCTTGCTATTTCCAGTGTGAAATGAGAGCAGCAGGTGGAAAGAAGGAGAAGAAAAGAAATTAGGAGTTAAGCTTGGTCAGCATGATGGCAGAATTTGTGGCTTGCCAGCATCCTGCTCAGTGCTTAATTTCCTTTCAAGAAGACTGGAGCTTTAAAAACAAAATATGAGTTAAGGTTCCATTACAACTTCTTGCTCTCAACTGAGCATGCTTCTGAGCAGCTGGGATAAATCTGTGGTAAGTGGCCTGAGCCAGTGGAGAGTCCTTGTTGCTCTGCTAAATGACTTGTTAATGCACCTAAGCCCTTAGTGGAAACAAGTTGCTATTTTTCAGCTGTATTTTTTTTAATAACTATTTATGTCTTGGCTGGCACTAAATGGGAAGGAAGTGGTGTTGAGTTGGCTTTCACTTAGAGGCCATTGCCCCCAGGGCTTCCTTGCAGACACAGTCAGTTCAGCTGCTCTAAATTCAGAGTTATCAGGTGCAATTAGATGTAGGAGTGTCCACAGCCAGTGCTGAGCACCACTGAATGAAAATGACTCCTGCATCCAACTGGTGCATGTCTGTGTGCACAAGAGTCCACATCACTCAGTAAATCTGTCCCAGTATCAGCTTCTCCTGTTAGTTCTCCCTTGAGTGCAAAGTGTGGATACTTATTTTAAGAAAAAACAGTTGTTATTAGAAGAGTACAAACCTGTAAGTCTGTAAGAAAAAAAAAGACAATTTTATTTACAACTTTTTCTACTGCTTTGTTTCCTAAACCTGGATTTTTATTTTTTTTTTCTGAAAAGAGAAATAATTTTAACAAGCTAAAATAGGGAAGTGGTTAGTTAGTCTCCTCCAGTGCCAATCACTAGCTTCATGCTGGAACTCTGCAGAGTGAAACTGGTGTATATACTGTGGCCTCCACTTGTTTATAAACAGGGTTTTCCAGTTGGTGCTGTTCCTTGTGTGGAAACAGTAATGACATTGGTGTGTTCTAGTCTCACTGCTTGAGAACTGAGGCTCCTTTCCTAAGCTGAGACAGAAGCAGAAGACTTTTAGGGCATAGTGTGGCAGGAGGCCCCACCTGGGTGGGCTGTGTGTACTCATCTGTTCCCCAGGGCTGTGCTGCACAGAAAGGGGGAAGGCAGTAGCAGCTCAGAGGTTCTCATATGAGAAGGGTGATTCAAGCTGGTAGCCAGCTCTGTTGTGAAGTGGATGCATCTAAAACCAGCCTGGTTCAAAAGTTGCCTCCACTCAGTTTCTTGTGTCCTCCCTTTATACTTTAAAGACAAGGCCAAATGGTCTGAAAATTCCCCTATTCAAGTCCCTCTGGGAGGGACTCCTGGGGGTGAGAGTTATTCTGAAGATGATCTTCTCTTCCCTATTTACACGTTTTTGAATCCTGGCTTTCACAAGGGTAGGGAGGAAATGGGGGAAATTGCCAGCACCTGTGACATAACCCTCTGTATTTCCCTGTGAAACAGGTTTAAATGGGATGAACAGCAGCATATGGGAGCACTTTGCTTCAGGGAGTTTTTCGCCCAGTACCTCACCTGCATTTCTGTCAGGTCCAGGTGCTGCGGAGCTGGCACGGCTACGGCAAGAGCTGGATGAAGCCAACGGCACAATAAAGCAGTGGGAAGAGTCCTGGAAACAAGCCAAACAGGTACTTGGATAACACCTGGGAAGAGGGATTAGGGAGTGGAAAGGAGTAGGAGGGTGTCAGCCTTCAAAGAGAAGCTCCCCAGACATTGAGGTGATGGGAAGAGCTCTAGGGTTTCACAGACACGTTCTCTCAAGCGTTCTGGTTCTTTCTTCTGCCTTGGAAAAGGGGATTGAGTCACTGAGCCTGATGTTGTTCAGAGGCTGCTTGGGCAGGTGTCACAACAGGTGTACTGAGGTGCTTGACAATCTTTCACACCTGGCAAACTGTCACAGATTTGAGTCAATTGCCAGTATGCAAAGTTAGTCCTCTGGACAGTATGAGCCAAAGATGTAAGACCACAGCCCGACCAGGTGGGGTGTCTGGAATGAGCAGCTCTTGGCAGTGAAGCTCCAAGGATGCTTCAGAACAGAGCAGATTGGACAGGACATTCTCCTGGGGAGACGTGGATAAAAATGGATAGTTTTGCCTGGGAATCTCTGTTGGAGGCTGACCGAGTTTTCAGACTGCTCCTTTTACCCTCTTTGTTGGAACCTGCAGGCTTGTGATGCTTGGAAAAAGGAGGCAGAGGAAGCAAACGATCGCGCCAACACAGCTAACATGGAATGTGAACTGGCCCGGGAGCAGAGGGAAGCCCTGGAGCTGCAAGTGAAGAAACTGCAGGAGGAGCTGGAGAGGATCCACACAGGCCAGGACCCTCAGTTTCTGCGCTCCTTCTCTGACCTGGAAACTCTGTCTCTCTCTTCCCTTTATACACTTCAGAAACAGCTGCGGGCAAACCTGGAGAAAGTGGACAAGGTGAGTGCTGGGGATTTGCAGCCAGGGCCTCTCTCTGCTGCTCCACAGCTTTTTTTAGCCTGTTCTTTAATACAGCCAGAAATCAGCAGCATATCAAACCCATTCCCTGGGGATGTAGGCAGAGTTTTAGGCAGCTTACAGACAGTACCTGTAAGGTGGGCATCACCTTGGTGCCTAAAACCAAGTTTAAGCCAAGGAGAGCTGCTCTGTTGACCCTCAAAGTGCCAAAAGTCGAGGTGCTGTGCTTTTGCTTCAGAGGACCAAAACGGGTAGAGACCTGCAAGTCTTGCCCTGGTGGTGCCCCAAACTGCATAGCTCAGGAAGGGAGAACCCTTTTGCTGTGTGACCTTGCTTACGTTGTGCCCCGTCCCCCTCTCTTGCAGGCGGTATTTCAGATGCAGTCAGTGAAATGCCTTAAGTGTCAGGAGGAGAACCGGGTGGTGTTACCGTGCCAACACGCGGTGCTGTGCGAGACCTGCGCCGAGAAGGGGGAGTGTCCCATCTGCCAGCCCAGCAGGCCCCTCTCCCTCCAGTCGTGACCTTCCAAGGACACTTCTTCTAATCATATCGTATAGAACTTTTTAACTTTATACATACGTACATATATATGTATGTGTACATATATATATGTATGTGTAGATATATATATGTATATACGTGTGCGTATGTGCGTGGCTGTGCATGTGTTGCTACATGCACACACATGCACATACACACATAAAACAAAAATTAGTTGCAGAGCACTTTTTAATATTTTACATCCCGTATCTAAACTGCCCCTCACCCGTGTCCCACTAATTCTAACTCTTGAGGAACTTTGAGAGCTGTTTTTAATACAGATCAAAGGGCCATTTGCAAAGAGTCTTCTGTTTCTCCTCTTTTTCTATTTAGGTGATAACAAATTTTTGACTATTTCCAGAAGGATTTAGAGTGGGCAAGAGGGGCTTCCATGTGCTTTCCAGAGGAAGAGTTGAGATCACAGGGAGGATCGAGGTGGATTGAAATGACTTGTTGATGTCTTCAGTCTCCCTGCTCTTTCACTGACCCAGCCTGGTTAACACTGTCCTCCCTGATGGGAGCTCCACTGGGTGCCTACCTGGTGGGCTTCACGTTGCCCATCTCTGAATGTGCAGGAACTTTGTCTGTCATTTAATCAGCAAAGTTCACTTTTTAAATTTTTTTTACGCTCTTTGTATATTTATATGAAAAGAAGAAAAGATGGGAAAAAAAAATAAATTACAACTATTGGACCTAGAGCAAGTCAAGCCCCAAAATTTAGTGACTGGTGTTCATTGCTGATACAGCTAATGTGTTCCAGGTCTGAGCAGCCTTAGAAGTATTGCCCTTGAGTCAGCTAAAGCCCTTTAGGAAATAAATATGGATGCAGAGGTTGGTTCTCTCCAGGCACCCTTTGTCTGGTGGCTGCCCAGAAGCTCTTTACTCTTTCAGACCAGATTAACTTTGGTTTAACCACAGGCACCTGGTTCATAGTCACTGCTGAAATGCATGAAACAGTTCTGGGTAGTTTGAGGATGATTTTGTTGAACAGAGTAGATGTTTCCTGTGTCAGCACCTCGAGGATGGCTTGTGGACTGCTAGATCCAGAAGCCTTTGAGCTAGAGCATCACAAGTGGTGACACAAAGTCCAGTGTGACAAAGAAATGCCACCAGCTTAGACCAGTAGCCGAGCTGTCCTGTGACCTCCTTAACCAGTGTGCCCACTGGATTTTTTACATCAGGTGGATTGCAGTAACCTGCTGGGATCTCAACCAAAAGGCATCTCAGTTGACTAAACAGTTTTATTTTGCATGGGAATGCTGCCTGTGCCACCCTTCCCTGACCTGGAAAAGCACTGGAACCTCCAGCAGCCCACTGGTGTAGGCAAACTGAATTCTCACCAGAGCCTCTCAGAAAGCTTCATATTTAATGCAGAGACATAATTAGGTTTGCTTCCATAATTCCACCCTTCCTTTACATGGAAGGGATTAATATGCATTCCCAGATGATCTCTTAAGTGCAGCTCTGTGTAGTTCTTTTTTATGTTTCTCCCATTAACTTTGTTTTGGGTTTTTTGGTAAAAATGCTTTTTTTTTTTTTTTCATGTGTATTTTATTGTAACTAGCATCAGTTTTTTAATTTTTTTTTTTATGGAGAGACACTGTTGAGTGACTATTGTGGCTATGTTGTTTGGTTATAGCCTTTGAATGTCTGTGCCATGGGGCAGCACATCTGCCTTGGTCTGATCTTAAGGAAAGACCTTTTATTAAAATACATGAACGTTTCTTTTTTTAGGAAAAATAAAAAGGAAAAAAAAAAAGAAAAGAAAAAGAAATTGGGGGGAGGAGGAAAAAGCCCAATTAAGAGAAAAAATTTACTAAAAAGCTTTTGTAACTAACTTAAATCATAGGAAATAAACTCTTGAATCAGGTCTTTAATATTTATAAGAACCAGAGCTGATCAGCCTGTTTTGGCTATTGGTTTGTAACACTTTTTATTACCAGGGTGGTTTATCTGCTCCCCAGCCTCCCTGTGGGGCTGTTAAGGGTGATGCTGCCTGTGGCCAGCCCTCTTTCTTTCCAGACCTGCCCAGCACACCCAGCTGCATGACTGCATCCCATTCCCACAGGGGCTCTTCACTTTGTCCCTTCTGCTCAGCTGGAATTGTCCCCTGGTGCCAGCTCTGGCTGCCTCAGTGGGACTTCAGTGGGGTTGTGCTGCAGGGCTGCCTGGCAAGGGGGAGGAGAGATTTGCCCCCAGTTTCTGGGGTGGGGTGGGGGGTACAAGGAAAATTCCAGGCCAGAGAAAGCATGTTTGGTTTGTTGTTTGTTTTTGTTTTTTTTTTTCCTTTTGAGTAAAATAATTTCTCTGTTTTAAAACTTCTACTGAAGGACCAAAGAATTCAAAACTTCCCCCCCCTTTTCTGGCCTTTACAATTTAACTTTCCATTGCCACCCTGCACTCATGGCAGAAAAGCCTGAAGGAATTAGCACTAGCCCTGGGATGTTGTGTCCCCTTCCCTGTCCCCAACCCCAACGTTTCTCAGCACTCTCTTTGCACAAGCACATAGACTGTTTCTCTCTTTCCTCTGGATCTTTAAGAAACACTTCCTAAATTTAGGTTTCTATTAATTTGTTTGCTGCTTTCGAAACAACAAAAAAAAACAAAAATCATTTGAAATGTGAATTATTTTCTTAAGCATCAGATGGAAAAGGGAACTTTGTCTTGGAGTATTTTGTGAATATTTTATGGGGGGCCACTTAGGTGACAATTTCATAACTGAGTGAGGTGAGAGCAGGGGGAAAGGGCAGCATTTCTGCCCCACTCCAGCACTTGTTCCTGCCTGCCTGAGGCAGGAGGGATGACCCATAATCACAGCACTGTGTTTAAGGCTAAAGAGTCTGTGGTCAGCTTCTGTATGGTGTAAAAAAAATAATAATAGAAGAATCTTGTTGAAATAAACCTGGTGCTAATCTGTACAGCCCCTGTAACCTACTGTCCTGCTTCCTTCTGAAGCAAGAACTCCTGTTTATAGGACACAGAAACACATCAGAACTAAGGGGGCTTTTTTTTTTTTTTTTCTGAGTCACATTTCAAAATGATCTTTTCATCCAGAAGGCTCCTCTGAGCAGCCCAGCTGGCTGCCACTGAACTGTTGTGACCATGCCTGGGTCCTGCCTCTTCGTGCAGACTCCTCATTGGATAATGACATTTTTCCTCCTCCAGTTTATTTGTTGAGCTTTGGATGCGTTCACCTCGGTGACTGTTGGTGCAGGTTGGACACTTCTGAGCTCAGGAGCTGGGGGAAGGGAGTCTTTAATTGTGCTGTGAAAACCACAGCATCTTAAAAAGGTCAAGAAACTTTTACATTATTAAGGAAAAACAATCTAGAAGCAGATGGCTTAAAACAACACTGTCCTGGGTAGGTAGATACCAAAAAGCAAGGCTAGAGCTGTAGATGATAGGCCAAGAGCTGAAGAATTTTGGCATTGCTTTGGGCTAGCAGGAGCATTTTAGATCATCTCCAGCCTTAGGTCATGAAGCCACGTGCCAACTGTGGCACAGGAGGGACTGGGGGAAAAGTCTGGGAGCAGGAGCAAAACCTTTTCCTTGAGCAGACCCCCCCCCAGGGGGGCTCATTGCAGCTGGACCCTGCCCAAGGGTTTGACACTTCTCTGAAGCTGAACCTGAGCCACTTGGCAAGACTTGTTCAGCTGAGACAACCAAGAGAAGTCCTTCCCCTGTGAGGAAGCCCCTAAATGCTGAACAGATTGATTGCTGTGCCACCAGCCTCCAAACCTCTTTTTCTCCTTCCCCCACCCTAAGAAGGAAGAATATTACCAGTGGTTTTTTTTCCTCCTATGATAAGAATCCTTGGAGTGATAGCCAACAGCAAAATCAATGTTACTGATGTAAAATCTAGTCTTTTCAAGGTGAAATATTCCTGCAAACTAGTGACTGCATCGGAGAGATTTCTGGGGCTTCCCCCCACTCCGTGGCTTCCACTGTTAAAAGAAAGACAATATACTTAAAAAAATAATAATAATAACACACTGCAGTATTTCTGGTGGCAATTCTTGGCCAGTCCCTTCCCTGCTTTCCCCCAGGAGGAAGGGCACTGGGCAGAAGAGCCCCCTAGTCCGTGTAGAAGTTGGCAGAATGGTGATGATGGTGTGTAAAACGTGTTGTTGATTCCATGTATAGAACTGTGATTTCAGCTGTCGTTCTCTCGTGCTCTGTAAATATGTGTTTTGGCTGTCAGAAACCTGGTTTAGACTCTTTTCTTGGCAGAGTGAATTTGCATGTGGGGCTGGAAAGAACTCAAATCTGTGTCACAGTTTCCAAGGGCAGGATGGATTTTTTTCTTTTTTTTTTTTAGAGGACAATAAATTTTTATTTTTTTGCTAAGAAATATATAAATATATATTAAAGCTGTGTGTGTGTGTGTGTGTGTGTGTGTGTGTGTGTGTGTGTGTGTGTGTGTGTGTGTGTGTGTGTGTGTGTGTGTGTGTGTGTGTGTGTGTGTGTGTGTGTGTGTGTGTGTGTGTGTGTGTGTGTGTGTGTGTGTGTGTGTGTGTGTGTGTGTGTGTGTGTGTGCTCTGGGGCTTGGGGGGTGGTGGGGGCAAGTCTGTGCTGTGGAGTCCTTGAAACAACAACTCAAATCCATCCCCGTGGCATTTTCCTTCCCCCCTTTCATAATACCAAGAATAATTTCTTCCTGAACTCCCTTCTGTATCAATCCCCCCTTTTTTTGTGGTGGGGGGTTTCTCTTCATGTTTATGCTTGGGGTGCAATGGAAAGGGGAGGGAGTTGGTGCTGTTAGGTGGTGCAGAGACTCTGGAAATGGCAAAACCACAGAGCAAAGGGTGTTTTGTCACCCAGATTCTTGGCCTGGACAAGAATTTAAGCTCCTGCAAGAGCCAGGCTGGGTGGAGGGGAGCTCTGCCTGCCCCCAAGTGTCTGTGCAGCTGTGGGGGATAGAAACATGGGAATTGTTCCATACATAGGACCCTGGCACCCAAAAGAACAGGCCTTACAGATGGAGCCAAGAATTCCCTTTTATTTTTATTTTTTGGTCTAATTAATGCCTCACAGATGCATCAACCACTTCCCCTTAGTCCAATCACAACAAGAATCCAAATCACCCAGTTCAGATCCTGAGTAATAAGATTGGTAGGTGGAGGTGCCTTCCCTCTTGTGATCTGCCTGTGTCAGGGTTCTTCACCAGGGTGATGATGATGATGGGGATGCCTTCCTCCTCACTCTTGCAGTTGCTAGGAGCTGGATTTGTGTACTTCATACCAGTTTTTTTACTGCCTGGGCTGTTCTCGTCCATGGGGTTAGTTATGCTCTGGTTGTTTAAGGTTTGTTAGTCCTTCTCTGGAAAGGGTGTGATTTCTTTTTTGGGGTGGGAAAAGACCCACAGAACTGCCCAGAACTGAGAAAAATAATAAAAAGCTAGAACACCTTAGCTAATAAAATGCAAACAACCTCCAAGCTGAGGGTAGCCTGGTGCTACCTGTTCCCTGGGATACATCAGGACAGTCTGGGTGATGGGCAGCCCAGGGCGAGGTAGAGCAGGACAATTTTTAAACATACAGCTAAAAAAAAGGACCTAAAACCAGATTCCAATGTGCAGCCACAGATGCTGAGCCTTGCACTGCAGTGGGAGGTGGGATGGTAGCAGGTACCAACACCAGATGGGCTGCAGGGGGCTGGGGTCTCCTCTCTCTGGGAGCAGTAGCAGCAAACCTGGCAGCAAGGACCCCTGGGTGGGTGTCTGCAAGCAGGGACCCTTCTCCTGCATCTTATTTCTCTGCAGAGCTACAAGGGGGAACAGAAATGAGTGATTTTAAGCCAGCAAATGGCTTCCTGGTGAGCCAGCAGCCTTAATCCCTCCTGCTGTGGGTTCTTTTTTTTTCATTTTCCCCCACCCCTGCATCAAAGGCTTGACCTGAACTGACCCAGTGGTTGCTCTGCCCTCTGAGAAAGCAGCTGGTGCTCAGAGGGTGCTGCTTTTAATGCCCTGGGACACAGCAGCTCCCAGGGATCTGCTGCAGCTCAGGCACAGCCTTCCCACTCCCCACCCCCCGCAGGGTGGGGGCAGAGGGAGCTGCAGATTGTAATTAGTAACTGCAGCTCAAACAAGCTCCAGGCTCACGTGTGTAGTGTTTCCAGTCTGGACAGGCAAAGAAAGCCCCTGAGGACCACCCTCCTCGGCCTCACAGGAGCACTGTTACCGAAGGTGGGGGCAAGATGGGTGCTGGGAGCTGGTGGGAGGCACAGGGACCCCGTCTGTCCCCCCCCAGCCCCTGCAGGTGACTCCAGCTCCAGCACAACTCCCGGGGTCCCACTGGGCAGACCCCCCCCCCTCCTTCCAGGACCTTCTTCCTCTGCCTCCATCAATCCCTCTCCCTGGACTGCTTGGCTCGTTGCTTGCGGAGCTTGACAAAGGCTTCTGCTTCTTTGTCCCCCTTCCTGGACTCCAGCAGCCTGAGGATCTCATCTGCCAGGCAGGAGGGGGAGGATGGTGGGAGCTGCTCAGCGCAGCCCCCTCCCCTCCCAGCGGGAACAGGGCAGGGTGGGTTCAGCCCCGGCTGTGGCACCACGTACCGGTGGGTTTGGGGTGGGTGAGGGGCAGGCGGGTCTGGGGGACCCGTCCCGGGTCAGCCTGGTCCTCCTGGGCATCGAGGCCAGGCAGGTGGCAGAGGGGG
>NW_009954140.1:104519-105032 GCF_000747805.2 Chaetura pelagica | reverse complement strand
CGCCTCCCCCAGCCCCCGGAGGGGAGTGACCTCTCCTGGAGACCTCCCCAAATGACAGCCAAGCCCGACAGATTGTCACTTGTCACCCCGGCATATTGTTGGGGTGTTTTTTGACATGGTTTGCAGGATGGACAACAGCCACCCTGCCCTGGCTGCTGCCTTGTGCTGCAACGTGAAGGCAGAGAAGGGGTGGGCACAGGGTCCTGCCTGACACATCCCACTGGACCACCCTGCAATGACCCCCTCCTGCCCCCTCCTTCTTCCCCAAATCCACCTCCTTGGTGGTCATCAAGAGCCCCATTACTTCAAGCACTGCCAGCATCTCTCCTCCCCAGGGGTGTATTGGGGAGCAAGGACAGGGGGTCTTGCAGCAATGGGGCTCCCCAGCCCACCCATCAGGGGTGTATTGGGGTGGTGGGGCTCCCAGCCTATCATCTATGGGGTATCCCAGGGTGGTGAGGCTCCCCAGCCTATCATCTATGGGGTGTCCCGGGGTGGTGGGGCTCGCCAGCC
>NW_009954140.1:96276-104396 GCF_000747805.2 Chaetura pelagica | reverse complement strand
TTTGGGGGGTGGGGGTTCCCAGCCTATCATCTATGGGGTATCCCAGGGTGGTGAGGCTCCCCAGCCTATCATCTATGGGGTGTCCCGGGGTGGTGGGGCTCCCCAGCCCACCCACACCCACCGTTGGAGTCCAGGGGGATGAGGTTGGCAGCGTTGAGCACTTCCACCCGGAGTTTCTGCTCCGAAGGGCGGTACAGGGCCTTGATGGTCACGGCCCCGTACTTCTCTGAGCTGGTGTCCAGCTGAGTGGTGGAATGCAAGAATAAGGTCACTGCCCTTTGGCACAGCCACAGAGGGGATGCCTGGGCTCTGGTGGAGGCTAAATGGACATTTTTGGTGTGACCAAGGGGTGATGAACATCCTATGGGATGCAATTGAACCCCTCCCTGCCCACGGTTGGGCAAAGCCAGCCCAAACAGGGCTGGGGGGAGAGGTGGGGAAATCCCAGGTATCCATGGGTGAGCTGTGCTGGGCAGCCTGGCATGTGTGAGGGTGGGGAAGGGGCTGGGGGCACCATCCTGCCTCTTGCCTGCTGCTGGATCCTGTTGCTGAAGTACTTCTGGATGAGCTTGCGGCTGGTGGCGGAGCAGAGAGCCAGGTGGGTCTCCAGCGACTGCAGGGAGGACGAGAGGTGACAGTCAAGCACACAGATGGGTCTACATCTTGGGGATACAGAAGGAAACCCTGGGGACCCCCCCAGCACCCCCTACCAGGAAGGCTGGGGTGTGTAGAGTCTCCAGTGGCAGAACACAGCCCTCAGCGTAGAAGCACAGCTCCAGGCTCTGGGGAGAAGGACACTGTTAGTGGGCACCCAAACCTCCCCTCCCTGCCAGGGACATCCCCCCCTGTCCCATCCCCCCCTCCTCGGTACCTTCAGGGCACAGTGAAGCTTCTTATAGCTCTGGGCCAAGGGGACCTGCTGCCCTGCAGCTGCTGAGAGCACGTCCAAGGTGTGATGCCAGAGGAGAGCGAGGAGGCTGCATGGGTGAGGGAGGACCCAGGGTGGTGGGTTAGGGGTTGGTCCTCAGCCAAGGGGCTTCACGGAGACCCAGAGGGATCCAGTTCATCCCCCTGGGCTGAGCAGCCAGCCCCAAAGAGGGGTGTCCCCAAGCCCCATGGGGCTGAGGGGGACACTCCTGACAAGGGACAGTGACACTGCTGACTCCCACCATGGTGCAACCCCAGGGCCTCAGTCACCTTTTGAAGTTCTCCTGGACCAGATGCTCGTTGAGATACTGCAGCTCTGACTCCAGGAACTTCATGAGTGGGATGATGGACTGCAGGGAGAGGAGAGGGGCACTGGGGAGGGCATGGGGGGTCCAACAGGGGTCTGCTGGCTGGAGCCAGCAGGGCAGGGGGGTCTGGAAGGACTCCATCCCACAGTGAGGACTTGGGAAGGCATGAGGCAGGGAGAGGTGGAGAAGGATGGTGGGGGCCTCCATCAAGTAGGTTATTCACAGTTGCCCGACCAAGAGAGCTGAGGAGGAGCCAGGCCAGGTACTTACATCCTCAGGCTCCCGGGTGTCACTGGAAGATGAGAGCTCCTGGATGTGTCTGGCGATGCCCTTTTCCAGCTGCCAGGGAGAAATGCACAGAGGCACTTGGCATTTGCCCTCTGCACCAGCTTCTTCATTCCCCATTCTCCTTCTCATCTCCACCCCAGGACCACTGGGGGCTCCAGACTCCCCCAGGTGAAACCTCCCCACTTTAGGCCAAGGGGGGTCAGTGGCAGGTGATCACCTTAGTTGCCAGGGCTTGCACCACATCCCGGACCTGGTGGTCCAGGCAGGAGATAGTGCTGTCCAGCTGGTGGTGCAGTGTGTGCTGGATCTGCTGCTGGTCGATGACGGCCCCGGTGCGCTGCTCCAGCTGCGCCCAGTCCAGCTGTGCCGGCAGCTTCCGGATCAGCAGCCGCAGCTGCTTGATGTTGTTCACCACGATGCAGAGCTGGGAGACGTGGGTCTGCTTCAGGTTGTCCCTCCCACACCCTCCTGCTGCATCCACCACCAGCTCCATCCCCATCGCTAGCCCCATCCTCATCCCCGTCCTCATCCCCATCTTCATTCCATCCCCATCTCCATTCCCAACTCCATCCTCATCCCCACCCTCATCCCCATCCCTATCCCCATCCTCATCCCCATCTCTATCCCCATCCTCATCCCCATCTCTATCCCCATCCTCATCCCCATCTCTATCCCCATCCTCATCCCCATCTCTATCCCCATCCTCATCCCCATCTCTATCCCCATCCTCATCCCCATCTCTATCCCCATCCTCATCCCCATCTCTATCCCCATCCTCATCCCCATCTCTATCCCCATCCTCATCCCCATCTCTATCCCCATCCTCATCCCCATCTCTATCCCCATCTCTGTCCCCATCCCCATCCTACTCCACCTGCTCACACCATTTCCCTCTGGATTTTCCAGCATTACAGCTATTTGGGGTCAACTGGTCCCCATGAAAGCCAGACCCGGGATGTCAGCTGGGTGCTCATCTCCCTCTCTGCCCTGAAACCATGGCCAGATCCTTCCCCTCCCTCAGCAGTGGACCCTGCCCAGATACCAACCCTGTTGGCTGCTTTGGCCTCGCTCTGCTCACTCAGTGACAGATCCTCAGCCCTCTCCTTGATGAGCCTGCAGTACATCAGGGCGATCTTGCATATGTCCTGCAGGAGAGAGGAGAACCCAGTGGGACTCAGCTGGGCAGCACAGGGACCACCGTGGTGCCAGGGGACCCTGCCACATCAGCAGTGCCCTGCTCCAGCGGCGCCCAGTCCAGCTGTGCCGGCAGCTTCCGGATCAGCAGCCGCAGCTGCTTGATGTTGTTCACCACGATGCAGAGCTGGGAGACGTGGGTCTGCTTCAGGTTGTCCCTCCCACACCCTCCTGCTGCATCCACCACCAGCTCCATCCCCATCGCTAGCCCCATCCTCATCCCCGTCCTCATCCCCATCTTCATTCCATCCCCATCTCCATTCCCAACTCCATCCTCATCCCCACCCTCATCCCCATCCCTATCCCCATCCTCATCCCCATCTCTATCCCCATCCTCATCCCCATCTCTATCCCCATCTCTGTCTCCATCCCCATCCTACTCCACCTGCTCACACCATTTCCCTCTGGATTTTCCAGCATTACAGCTATTTGGGGTCAACTGGTCCCCATGAAAGCCAGACCCGGGATGTCAGCTGGGTGCTCATCTCCCTCTCTGCCCTGAAACCATGGCCAGATCCTTCCCCTCCCTCAGCAGTGGACCCTGCCCAGATACCAACCCTGTTGGCTGCTTTGGCCTCGCTCTGCTCACTCAGTGACAGATCCTCAGCCCTCTCCTTGATGAGCCTGCAGTACATCAGGGCGATCTTGCATATGTCCTGCAGGAGAGAGGAGAACCCAGTGGGACTCAGCTGGGCAGCACAGGGACCACCGTGGTGCCAGGGGACCCTGCCACATCAGCATGGGATGCTGGCCCTGTTCATGGAGACGTGTGTCCAAGACTAGGAGAGGAAACTCCAGCTGCTAATGTTTGTGAGCATCTTGTGAGCACTCGGGACATGGTTTAGTGGTGGTCATGGCAGGGCTGGGTTAACAGTTGGATTTGATCATCATAAAGGTATTTTCCAACCAAAATGATTCTCTGATTCTGTGATCTAATGGCAGGGCCAAGTGTACAAACCTCCACCAGCTTCACCATGATCATAAAGGCTTCCTCAGGGTCTGGCCAGTTGAGCTGCTGCCAGGTCTTCACGATCTGGGCATAGCAGGTGGACAGGTCCACAGTGGACGTGCTGTGCTTGTTGTGCTCCCCAAAGGGTGTCAGCTGGGAGGGCAGAGAAAGCAAATGTAACTTGCTCCTTTCCTTTGAAGCTCTCTGGCCCATCATCAGCTCCATATATCCCCATGTCATCTCCCAGCCACTCTGAAGAGCAGAGGAGATGAGGATGGATAGAGCATCCCAAGCTCCTATCATTGGGCTGTGCCCCAGCAGACTCTAACCCAGCACTGATGAACCTCACTGAGGAGAGGGGTGAGGAGCCTGTGGCCCCATGGCTGCCTTCCCTCCCCTCTTCCTAAGGGTCAGAAGCAAAGGGGACATGTGGGCCAGGCACAGCAGCAAGGCATGGGAAGAGCTGGAGTGTCCCCAAGAGACAGAGGGAGAAGTTCTTCTCCCTGGCTTACCTGGTCCATCTGGACAGCTCTCTGTGCTCTCTCCAGTGCAATGGTGTAGGCCTTCTGCAGCCACTGGGGCACGGCTTCCTTGAACCACTGGTGGAAATTGCTCAGAGCCAGAGGTCCATCCCTGTGGAGAAAGGCACAAGCTTCTCCAAACCGCACAGTGACGACGTGGGGCCATCACTCCTCCTGCTCTCACAGGCAAGAAACTGCCTTGAGGCAGAGGCAGCACGTAGCAATGTGCTCAGGAGAAACCTTCACTTGTCTGGAAGTTGAGATCTCCACCAACACCACTCAAGAGATGAGCCTGAAACCCTCTTGGTGATGCTTATATCACCACCAGACACCAACAGCCAGGGTCTGCCTGCCTTGGGTGTAATTAGTGATGGAGATGAATGGGAAGGACCTGGAGTTCCTCTGAATTTACTGCTCGTTCTCCCACCCAGCATCTGCCCCCTCTCTGGGTCAGTACCTCTTTGGGACAAAGTCCTTCATCCGATAGAGCTCCTGCAGGTTCATGTAGAGCTGGAAAAGGCTCTCAGCTGTGGGCTTGGACATGCTGCTGTCCACCTCGTGCAGCTGCTCCTGGACATGTTCTGCAACCTGGCAGTGACCAAGGGAAGGGGGGACAGCTGTCAGTGAGGGTCCCCCTTCTGTGGGGTCTCTGCAGCCAGGGGGTGAGGGTCAGCCTGGGGGACTCCTCTTGCTTCTGGGTGGCATTTCAGGAGATTCACTGGGTCAAGTCAACAGGTGACAGTCACTGCCCGGGCGTGCAGGGGAACAGTTTCCCTGGCTTGCTGCCTTCCAGGCTTGCAACAACCAGCTGACCCCTGAAGGGTGGCCAAGAATCTCAACCTGACTTGAGACCTTAGTCCCACAAGTGCAGAGCAGCCCAGGCTCACTCACCAGGCTCTCCAGCTCCAGGTAGGCGATGGAGAAGAGATTTAACTTCAAGGTCCTGCAAGAGAGAGACAAGGAGTCAGGAGCCTGCTAGCCCCAGCCCAGCAAACCCAGCCCAACAGATCCTCCCAGGTCATGTCCTTGTCACAAGGATGAGGACAGCACAGCTCTAAGAGGCAGAGATAGGACCACAGATGCTACTGTGGAGCTCAAGAGCCAAGGAATGAAGCACCAAAGTGTCCTGTTGGTCTTGGCCCCAGGGAAGGTGAATAAGGAGAGATCAAGCTCCAAGACCCACCTGATGAAGAATTTATTCCAGATATTCTGGCACTGCTGCAGATCTCCTATCACCTCCACGAGCAGTCTGGACAAGGCTTTACCATTCTCCTCCACACTCTGCAAAGGGAGGAACAGCTGTTTTGGATACTCAATGATGTTGACATGACCTGAGCCCTGTTCAAATCTGACTGGTTTCTATGATTCATTCTTGTGGGGCAGCCATCTAATCAAGAAGTTGTCCCCATGAGCTTATGTGGTTGGTCTGGGGACCATCTCCTGTTCTACTGAGCATCACACCAAGACCTGAAGCTTCAATGCACCTCCACAGGTGCAGGTAACATGGCTCATGGTGTTTAAAGCTGGAAAGCCAAATGCCTTGGCTGTATCAGAAAACTGGAGAAGCCTCATCTCTGTTTTGTCTTCCCATCTCCTCAGGCTTCCCACCCCAAGCCCAGCAAATTGCTTCTTAACATGTCAGAGAATCAGAGTTGGGAACTGACCTTCACCATGGGCTGGAGGTGCTGCTTCTTCATGTGAAACCACTCCTTTGTGCCTGACTGCAAGAGAGGAGTCCTGGTGTGACAGCAGGAGGAGCAAAGCCAGCTCTGTCACCCCCTCCACCCTCCCTGTTCCCTGGGTGTGGGCAGGACCCAGTTGGGAACCACAGGCTGGGACCACCAGGTTGAAAAGGGGCAGGTATTTTCCCCAGCCAGGATGGTGTGTGTGTAGCTTTGCTGAGGTGTGGGCGTTGGGCAGGGATGGATGGGAAGGGAGAGCCATGGAGTCCCACCTCCCTGGAGCTGGGGGATCCTGGTACCTTGAGAGCTGTGGAGACCATCTGGGGGAGGTCAGGGCTGAGCGTGCACAGCTCATGAAAAGCTTTCATTTTGCACATCTGGACCAGGACCCTGCAAAGCAAGAACCCCGAGGGAAACCCAGCACAGGCCCATCAGAAACAACCACCTCTTCCCCCAGGCACCCTACCCAAACTGACCTTCCCCTCCCAACAACATTCCCCGTGGGGAACCCAGGATGAGGAACAGGACACAGTGTCACAGCAAGGGGCAGAAAGGACTCCCATGGGTTTTTGCTCAAGGTTACAGGCTTGTCCATCCCATGATGGCCAAGCCCTACGACCACATGTGCAGCTGGGACCAGTGCTCAACTCACTGGAGCAGGGACTGGAGCCTCTCCATGGACCTCGGGACGGAGAGGGGGAAAATGATGCGGAACCTTCGGATGAGGGAGACCCCATAAGCCAGCAAGGACTGGAAGGACTCAGCCAGCTCTGCTTTCTGAGGAGAAGGAAGGAAACATGTGCTGTCATCCTCAGCAGCAGCCAGAGATGTCAGCAGGACCATGGCTCCGTGGTGGAGGGTGCCCATGGCTCCTGCTCCTTTCAGGCCTGCTCCAGGGATGGGAAAGCCCCCTGATGCCTGGGGTAACTTCTCCATGGAGGGGCTGAGCTGAGCTTTGTGTTTAAGCCTGAAAAACTTGAGCAGTGTGCTGGGATGCCCTGGGAAAACGCGCAGGGAAGAATTTGGGTTATCTTTTAAGTTTATCAGGAGGTTGTGATTGCCCTGACAGCAGTGATGGAGGAGGGGGGTGTTGGTGCCAAGGATAAGGGCTTGAGCTGGTCCCCCTGGCTGGTTGCTCTCCAGGAATGTCCTCCAGCCACCCTGGCAGCCCTGTATCCCTCAACCTTCTGCCCTTCCTGGAGCACAGGGAGGGAAATGGCCCCAGGAGGTGGGAGAAGAGGCTGGGGTTGGGGGCAGGGGCCACGTGTCCCCCCATGGTGCTGAAGCCCCCTCACCTGCTCTGGCCTCAGGCGCTCCTGCACCCACTGGTACTCGATGCTGGTGATCTGGTGGAGCAGGCAGCTGCTGTTGAACTCCAGGCTCTGGTAGAGTTTGCTGTATGCCAGCCACTGCCTGGGGAGCAGGGAGAGGCTGGGCTGAGCCCCCGGGGGCTGGGGGCACCCAGGGGCCAAGGGGGGGGTCCCACACCCATGGCTATGGCTGGGGGTGCAGAGGCAGGACCTGGTGCTGCTCAGGGCAGAGCGTCAGCAAGTTTCCTGCGGAATTCACGGGAGAGACCAGCCCCCAGGAAGGTGTTGGAGTCCCCCACCCCCACCCCAATGCTTCACTGTGGCCCCCCAGGCATGGGGGTACTCACGCCATGACCTGGTGGAAGTCAGAGAGATCCTTCTGCGTGGCGTGCAGGTACAGCACGGTGCTGGCGTGGGGGCTCAGCTCCCCGTCCCAGGAGGTGCTGCCAGCCTGTCGGGGTGGAAAAGGAGGGCGACACGTCCTGGAGCCAGCTGGGCTGAGCAAGGAGGGGGACAGGCACTGGGATGGGGTGGGTTTGCACGACCACAGGAGAGCTGGGTGCCCTATAAGGGCGCCAGGCACGATCCTCCTCCCTGGCTCCTTGCAGCAATGGGTCAGGCGTGGTGGGCTCCAAGGAAGGCCTCACCCCCCCCAGCCCTGGAGAGCTGCTTCCCTCCCTCCATACCTGGTGCTGAAGGATCTCGTAGGACACCAGCTGCTGCAGGAGGTGGCGATGGACAGTGTAGCTGGGCTGTGTCCGGCTGCAGGTGGTGGCCCTCTGAGGAGAGACAAGGCACAGAAACTGTGTGAATCATCGTGGAATGGTTTGGGTTGGGGGGGGACCTTATAGATCATCTTGTTCCAAACCCCTGGGATGGGCAGGGACCCCTTCCACTAGACCATGTTTCTCCAAGTCCCATGGAAAGGGCCCTCCTACCTT
>NW_009954140.1:84430-95757 GCF_000747805.2 Chaetura pelagica | reverse complement strand
GGTGACACTGTCCCCGGTTGGGATATGTCTCAGTCCGTGGCTCCAGCTGGTACCACCGGTCATTCCAGCAGTGCAGGTCCTGGATTCACAGAGACAAGGGTGAAGCCTCGGGCAGCATTCCTGGGGGAAGGATCCCTCTCAAGGACCAAGTCCCACTGGCCTTAACGGGGCAGGAAGGTAACTCTAGTACTGGATCAAAAATCCCAGAGGGGGGGGGGGGGGGGGGGGTGGCTGGGGCACCTGCCACCGAACCGAGGGACCTGGCATCAACATGTGGCTCTGAGCTGGGATGCTGGGTGGGCTGGGATCCTGCCTGGATCCCGTGGGGAGCCACTTGGAGCAGAGGGTGCATCACCTTCAGGCGAACGACCACGTTCCCCAGGAAATCATCCTGCCCTTTGTCCTTGCGAGCATCTTTGAAGATCCTGAAAGGCACAAAGGAAGGAGGGGGCTGGAGAGTTTTCCTGCAGCCCTGACCCAGGCTGGATGGGGCAAAGCAGGGGGTGACACAGACCTGCTGCCCCCCCCCTCCCTTCAATTTTTTAATTTTTTAAAACCCAGCAGGCAAATAACCATTCTCCAGACCCTCCCTCCTCGGCAGGGTGAAGGCCACACCAGCACCAACCGTTTGAGGCCATGAAGGTCTGTCAGCTCCCCCAGCTTGTGCCGCACCGACTCCACCGCGTCCGAGTCCCTGCGGGGGTGGGAGCCCCCCCGGGGGGGCAGGAAGGGGAAATTCAGGTGGTTGCAAAACAGTTCAGGGACTGGAGAAAGGAAGGTGTTGGGAGCAGGGGGAGGAATGTGTTGGGTCTGAGGTCACCCCCCCAGAACCAGCTGTCCAGCCCGAATCTGCAAGCTTCTTGCCATGTGTAAAATCAGGGCTCAGGACCAGCCCTGAGTGGGCAAAGCCAACCTGGCTCATGCTGGTCCCATCCTGCTCCAGCAGAAACTGATGGAGAAGAGAGTTCCCAGCTGGCTTTTTAAAGGGTGCAGGCTGAAGGACCATCCCAGGAGGCAGGACCCCAGGGGTCAGGGGGACTGGGCAGCAGTGCTGTCACTCACCACATGTCCAGGTGGAAGCTGGCTGTCTCCGTGTCCTCAAACTCCCTGCAAGGCACCAGCACCAGCTGTTACTCCAGCAGCACCCGAGGGACCAACAGCAAGGCAGGGCAGCTGGGGATCACAGGCAGGTGGCCCCTCCCTGGGGGAGACAGACCCCAAACCACCCTGCACAGCCTGGAGAAGTGGTGGGAAAGCCCTGAAGGAGGGATTTTTTTTTTCCATGCCTTCCTTTTTCACCTCCTTGGATCTGCTCTATGGGTCAGAGCAGGAGGCTGACGAAGCCCCAGTGGGCCTCACCCTGGCAGAGTCCCAGCTGCTGGTGGGGATGAATTTAAACCCCACCAACCACCCCTGAGGACCATGGGCCACCCGCTCCAGCCCCACCACGAGTAGAGCCAAGGTCTTACAGGATGAATGTCTCATCCCACACGGGGCTGAGGGTCTGGCTTATGACTTGTGTGCGATGGATCTGGTCCTCAGGGATGAGGTCTTTGACCACGGCCTTCATCCGCTTCTTGTGGTCAGGGTGGGCTGGTTCCTGGCTCCTGGCCTCGATGCCCAGCAGGCAGTACGGGTCGCTGAACCCTGCGAGGATTGCAGAGTTCCTGCTGGGAGCAGCAGCTCTCCCCCCCTGTCCCTTTTCCCACGGGACACCCACCCGTCCCCACTTACCACTGACGTCCTTCCCCAGAATCCACTTGGCTTCCTTCACAGTCGCCTTCAGGCAGAAAATTGGGCTCTGGAAGAATGAAAAAAACCAAATTAATAATGATGAAGGGGTGGGGAGGCAGGTCACCAGCCCTGCAAGGAAGGATGGGGCAGGACCACACCATCAGCTGCCACTCAGGCCAGCAAACAGCTCCTGGGTGGTTCCCCCAGAACAACCCAGGGCCCCCCAGAGCCATTTCCCTACGTACCTCCAGGTCCTGGACCTGCTGCAGGATGATGCTGTGCTGCTCCGCATCCATGCCGAAAGCCTGTTGGAGATATCAGGGTGGGTAAGGGATGGACCATGGCTGGAGAGCAGCCAGGGACGGGCCCCCCCTCCACTCCCTGGGAGCCAGATGCAGCTCCAGGAGAGGAGCGAAGAGCCCAGCAGAAGGGGTGGGGACCAGCTGAAAGCTCTCGAGCCTTCTTCCCACCACCCTCAGCCTAAGATAAATATTTCTCCCCAAGGGTAATATTTCCCAGACACAAGCTGTCCCAGCCCCACAGCTGGATGCTGCTGTTGTGTCTTTTAACATACTCACTGAAAGCTCCTTCAATTCCCTTCAAGGGCTCCCCACCTCCTTTATCTGGGAGGGTGGACATGCAGGGGACAGGTTTTGGGGACCCTGCTGGGACCCACCTTTTGCACGTAGGTGTAGAGCTCCCGGGAGTCGGCAACATGGTGATGCTCAGGCTTGCCCAGACGGTGCCAGATGGTGTAGAGGACCTCCTCGTAGAGCAGGGCCAGCTGTGGGGTGAGCATCCACACCTCACACAGGGCCAGGACAGCAGGGACTTGCTCCGTGCACCCCTTCCAGGAGGAGGGGGTGTCCCTCCCTGCCAGCCCCTCAGGCTCCCTGCTGGTCCCTGCCTCCCAGCACCCAGCTCTGCTCCGCCACCACCAGCTCTTCCTGGGGAGCATCTTTGGGAGCTGAGCTGTGTCCCTGAGCCCCAGCAGTGCTGCCATCCCCCCCCCCCCTCCAGTGCCACCAGGGGTGACCATGGCAGGGCCACGTCGTACCTCTTGTTTGGAGAACCGGTGGGACAGATCCATCTAGAGAGAAAAAAAGGGAAGCAGAGAGGTTGTCCCGTCAGGCCCCGTGACAGAGGGTCGTTTTAGGAGGAAACTGCAGCCAAGCAGGGCAGGGCAGCCAGGATGGGTTGTCATCACCCACAGCCCATCAGGCTGAGATGCCCCAAAGGATCCCATGACACCCCAGAGCTAAGAGGTCATGCCCTCCTCACAGTGGCAGGCACAGACGCCTCAACACCAAGGCCTATTCATTGAGGAGGGAGTGATGAAGATGGCAACAGCAATTTGGGTTTTCCCATAGGAGGCTTTAAAAGCCATCCACCCACCTCTCACCCTACAGAGCTGCTAGCTGGCCCAGCAGGACCAGGCTGGAAGAGCAAACCAGCCAAAGGAGAGGCCAAAACTACAGTGAGCTGCTGCAGGCTGGGCAAGGCAGTTATGGGCAAGGAGACACCAAAAAGCCATTGGGATTGGTGACTTGAGACCCTTAGGTAGAAAGAAAAGCAAGTGGTGGTGCTGCTGCTGCAACAGTGCCTGGCTCGTTGTGGAGCTGAAGGTCCATTCCCCACTTGAAGGGTGACCAGGAATAGCATTTGCTTTCCAAAAGTCAATTAAATTAAACCAGGATGAGGCACAGCCCAGCACCAGCAGTGCTCAGCCCCTGGGCTGGCTGGGAGGTCCCACTGCCCACAAAGCCCCCATTGTCCCCCCTCCTCCAACATCACCTCCTACTCATCCCAACTCCACATTTTCCATCCGGGAGATCAAACCACCTCTGTCTAGAACACCCTTTTCCCTGGCAAACCCCAGCTCTCTGCCTGCCCCACCATGGAGGCTGAGCCTGTCCTGCTCCTCTAACCACCACCTGGATTCAGTAACCACCACAAGCTGAGCAACTCCTTCCTGCTGCAGAGCCTGGTCGAGTGACAGTGACTTTGCCACCACCATGAGCTGGGTGACCCAGCCAGAGGGAGGGGGACCAGTGTCCCCTTGTCACCTGCTGTGACTCCCATGGTTGGAGCCCCTGGGAGTGCAATGGGGCACCACCAAAACAATTCATACAAATATTTGAGACCAGTTTGGCCCTTTCCATGCCAAGAGACATTCACTGAGCCTGGCTCAGCTGGGGCAGGTGGGGGCAGTTGGACAGCCCAGCACTTCCTCTGGGTCAGCCCAGGCCTCAAAGTGACCTTAAAATTCCTCTAACCGAGAAAAAACCCCAAACCCAACACAACAAAACCAACCAGCCAGACCTGGAACGTTACATTTGCTGATGGCAAATCCAGGGCTGCCATAATCCCCCGGCCATCTGGGCTGAATTCAGCTATCCCAGGCCTGGGTGAGCTTAACCCTTGAGGCCAGGATGGGTTGTCATCACCCACAGCCCATCAGGCTGAGATGCCCCAAAGGATCCCATGACACCCCACAGCTAAGAGGTCATGCCCTCCTCACAGTGGCAGGCACAGACGCCTCAACACCAAGGCCTATTCATTGAGGAGGGAGTGATGAAGATGGCAACAGCAATTTGGGTTTTCCCATAGGAGGCTTTAAAAGCCATCCACCCACCTCTCACCCTACAGAGCTGCTAGCTGGCCCAGCAGGACCAGGCTGGAAGAGCAAACCAGCCAAAGGAGAGGCCAAAACTACAGTGAGCTGCTGCAGGCTGGGCAAGGCAGTTATGGGCAAGGAGACACCAAAAAGCCATTGGGATTGGTGACTTGAGACCCTTAGGTAGAAAGAAAAGCAAGTGGTGGTGCTGCTGCTGCAACAGTGCCTGGCTCGTTGTGGAGCTGAAGGTCCATTCCCCACTTGAAGGGTGACCAGGAATAGCATTTGCTTTCCAAAAGTCAATTAAATTAAACCAGGATGAGGCACAGCCCAGCACCAGCAGTGCTCAGCCCCTGGGCTGGCTGGGAGGTCCCACTGCCCACAAAGCCCCCATTGTCCCCCCTCCTCCAACATCACCTCCTACTCATCCCAACTCCACATTTTCCATCCGGGAGATCAAACCACCTCTGTCTAGAACACCCTTTTCCCTGGCAAACCCCAGCTCTCTGCCTGCCCCACCATGGAGGCTGAGCCTGTCCTGCTCCTCTAACCACCACCTGGATTCAGTAACCACCACAAGCTGAGCAACTCCTTCCTGCTGCAGAGCCTGGTCGAGTGACAGTGACTTTGCCACCACCATGAGCTGGGTGACCCAGCCAGAGGGAGGGGGACCAGTGTCCCCTTGTCACCTGCTGTGACTCCCATGGTTGGAGCCCCTGGGAGTGCAATGGGGCACCACCAAAACAATTCATACAAATATTTGAGACCAGTTTGGCCCTTTCCATGCCAAGAGACATTCACTGAGCCTGGCTCAGCTGGGGCAGGTGGGGGCAGCTGGACAGCCCAGCACTTCCTCTGGGTCAGCCCAGGCCTCAAAGTGACCTTAAAATTCCTCTAACCGAGAAAAAACCCCAAACCCAACACAACAAAACCAACCAGCCAGACCTGGAACGTTACATTTGCTGATGGCAAATCCAGGGCTGCCATAATCCCCCGGCCATCTGGGCTGAATTCAGCTATCCCAGGCCTGGGTGAGCTTAACCCTTGAGCTGCTTCTCTCCCATCTGCTCCATGTCCCCTCTTTGGTGGGTGCTGGGGGCAGCGCTGGCTCAGCAGCCCCAGTGAGGTGGGCACCTCTTGCACCCAGGAGGGACCCTCCCTGCTCCTGCCTGCCCCTGCCCAGGGCACCATCCACCTTCTGCTGCTCCCAGCTCCATCCTGCCTGCACCAGGGCACAGGGCTCCACCCCAAATCATCCTGCCCCCCTACTGACGCACAGGCAGCCCCAGAGCAGGGTCACAGGCACAGAGAGGACAGGAAAAAGACTTTATTTCTCTGCTGTCATTACTTCTCAGCAAGGCAGAAGTGGCTGCTCCTGGGCCAGCAGTGGAGCAGCAGGGGGAGGAACCAGAGGAACCACTAATTTTTTTTTTTGGGGGGGAGGAGAAAGCCTGTTGCTCCCTTCTGCCACCAGGGATGGTGACCCCGGGATCTGCTTTGTGCCCACCCGTGTGTGCACAGGACTGGGTGAGCTGAAGCTGAGCTGAGACCGCGGGGTGTTCACCCTGCTGCTGATCCCCAGGTCCAGCCCAGCAGCAGGGCTCCAGTCCCGCCAGGATGCAGCCCCATCCCATCAGCTGTGGCAGCGTCACCCGTGCCAGAGATGGGGACACTCAGGAGGGAGGACAAGTCCCTGGTGGGGAGGACACCAGCACCAGGACAGATGAACCCAGCTGTCCAGCCTGGGGACCCACCCAGCAGTGCCTGGCAGAGGCAGGTTGGCACAGGGATGTCACCCCCACAAACATCCCAGCCAGGACAGGGACACGTTTCCCTCATCCCCCTTTCACAACCTCATCCCCCAGCCCCTCACCCTGGGGTCCCACACCCAACCCCCAACCCCAGCCCTCCCCCAGGACACCCCAAACACTCTCCCAGCCCCCAAAAAACCACCCCCCTTGGGGGTCAAGATCACCTACATCAGGGCTGTCCTCCCCGGGCAGGGTCCCGGCGGGGGGCTGGGGGTCCATCCCGGGGGGTCCCAGCACAGGGCAGGGGAGCAGCTCTGCCTGCTGCTGCTGCCTCCCCTGCCTCACACGCCGGAGGAAACCGCAGCCTTATCAGGCCACGGCCATTTTGAAGGAGCGGAAACGTGCGCAGGCCCCGCCGGGGTGCGGGGACGTGGGGCCCTGCCCTGCTCCCACTGCCCCGGGACAGCCCCGGGATGGGGGTGACAGGAGCAGGGGGGTCACAGCCACCCCTCCCTGCTGTTGGTGGGCGAGGAATGGGGAGCGAGAGGGCAAAAAGAGCCCTAAGAAGCCCAAAGGCCAGCAGGGAAATGGAGGGGGATGTGGAGGATCTGGGAGGCGATGGAGATTTGGGATCCATCGTGCCCTGCAAGTGCTGATCCCAAGGAAGGCAGAAGTCACCTCCAGGCCTGGGGGGTGGGGGGCATGGGAAAGAAACCCACTGCAAACACTGCAGGGTGGGAAATCCCTGCGGCCCCCCCGGGCGAGGTGGGGCTGAGAACTGACGCGGTTGGTGCATCTGCTGGGGACGGTGCCGGGAAAGGGCTGGTTACTGAGAAACAACCAGCCAAAAAAACAGCAAAAAAAAAGCAGCAGGAAATGGAATCTAAAGCTTGTGCTTTACTGTCAGCTTTCATTCTTGTAAAGGGTTTATCTGATTGCAACTCGGCAGGCAGTTGCCTATCACAGGCAGCAGCAGATCCCTATCGAAACGCCTGCGCTGCTGGCAAGTGGTGGGGGGAGCCAGGGTGGGCACCAGGAAGAGCCACAGCCCAGGGGGTGGCCCAGGGAAGGGCTGGTTGACTGGTCATAGAATGCTAGAATGGGATGGAAGGGACCTTAAAGATCATCCAGTTTCAGCCCCCCCATCCATGGGACACCTCCCACCAGCCCAGGTTGCTCCAAGCCCCATCCAACCTGCCCTTCAACACTGCCAGGAATGGGGCAGCCACAGCTCCCCATCCCCTTTGCTGGCAGAGATGCTCAGAGGTGCCTGCCCAGCCCTGCCAGCCTCAGCCCTGCTTTTATCCAGCTGAGCATTTGCTTCACCTTGGGCAAACAAAATGTCTCCTCCCTTGCTGATGAAGGGGGACAGGGCAGAGGAGGTGACATCTACCCTGCACCCCCCTCCCACGACACACACAAATGCTGCTTGTTGATCTGGGACATCAGTGCCATGCTCCACTGGAAAATGTCAGGGGGAAGCAGAGATGTAACATGCACGATGGCATTTTAAAATTCTTCCCGGCATCTTTGCTTTTAGCTTTGATTGCAAAAGAAAAATCTGGCCCAGCAAAGAGCCACCTCAGAGATAAAAGCAGGACATGGAGCTCCTCACACCTTCTGCTGCTTCTTGCCAACAAAAAATGACAGAGGTAAAAAAAAAAGTCTCTTACCTCATCCAGCACAGAGACAATGACTTCTAAGAGTTTAGTTAATCCTCAAATCCACCTCCCTTCTCCCTGTAACACTGAAGAAATAAACCCCACTGCAATCACAAGTATTACTGAGCACCAGGCAGTCACTGTCCAGCCAGCAGCTGGTGGCTGGGCTGGGGTTTTACAGGTTGTAGAGACAAAAAGTTCAGCTTCGGTGTGGAAGTGTCTGGCTAAAAAACATTGTCCCCACCAGTTCCCCAGCCGGTCACTGATCGGGGCCAGTTTGAAATGCCAGCTGGAAATGCTCAGGCCCAGCCCAGCAGGTCTCTGTGCCCCAGAGCTTCACAGTTTTGAGCCTCTACATGTGCAAAGGGGAGAGTTATTGGTGATCCTGTTTTAAGAGCAGCAAATATTCTTCCCCTCCAACAGGGTTTTACCAGCAGCCACCTGCTCCACAGAACACCAGTGACAAAAATCACTGAGCTCACATATCTCATCATAGTTCCACCTCAAATTACTTATGTACAGGAAACAATAACAAAAGCTCTAAAGGCAGTTCCAGAATTAGCAGAGATTTCTACTCCGTAGAGACAAGTCCAAATAAAACTCCAGTGCCTCAAACCTGCAGGACAAGTAGGCAGGAGCTTGCAAAACATCCAGTCAGGACCTACAGAGAGGCTTTGTTTGCTATAATGAGCATTCCCTAAACTTGCCCTCCCTCCCCACAACATCAACCTGCCCCCAAAATAACAACCGAGGGGCACATACCATAGATTTGCACAACAGAGTGAACACAACAGAGCACACACATCCACTCCTTTCCAAGGAAATGCCTTTTCCTGACTGGCTGCAGGGCTCTCTGCCCCTGTGGAGTTACAGGCTGGCCCAGTATAAATAAAGCCCCCAGTTCACTGTTGCACTGGTTTCAGGTGCTGCTGAGAGGCCAGCTCGCCAAAGAACAAGCATGATCGCCCTCTTTTTAAAGAGTATCTTCCCTTTACAGAAAAAAAAACAGAGATGAAAGGACCCTCCACAAGCATTAACAGCAGTTTATCTCCCTACCTCTTGGCTTGATGATCCCGGAGCTGCAGGCTGCCCTCAGCCTTATGTCAACCTCTCGGCTGGAAATGGGCAAAGAGTCAAAAAAAGAAAAAAAAAAGATCGATTTCAACATGTCCCTCCCTCCCTCACTTCTCCTTTTAAACACGGGGTCCAATGACTCTGCAGAACCTGGCTGTGCCTGCCCGAGTTGGGCAGCAGAAGCAGAGCTCAGAGATGGTGGTTTCAAAACAAGAGCAGGGTCAGTTCTGCTCCCCCTCGTAGGGGCTGCCTGGACTGGGTGTCCCCCCTTGGGGGGTTCTCTGGGTGCTGCAGGTTCAGGGATTGGCAATTTCATACCCGGGAGGGATGTCAGTCACTTCCCTTCCTTGTTATTCCAGTTATTCCTGCCCTGACCCCTCAACCTTTCCTCCCACACGCTCTCCCCAGTGCTTTGAAACCACCTCACCAAAAAAATGATGGTACCTGGGAAGGATGGGAGGGACAGACAGCACCTCCCACCCCTTTGGAAGACATCAAGGCTAACCCCATCCTTCTGGGAAGAGCCAAGGGGACTTCCAGCCACCCCCGCAGGTCAGGGCAGTTGTGAAAGCCGGGTTTGCCCCGGCAGGAGCACGGGTTGGACATGGGACCTACCAGCTCCACAGCAGGGGCAGCAAGGGGGACTCCAGCCACGCTGCCCACGGGGCAGCCCCCACCCTGGAGGGGCCTCACCAAGCCAGTCCCAGCCCCTCAGGAGGAAATGCCACCACGATGCCAAGCTCTGATGGCTGCTGCTGCCATCCTAAAGGGGAAAGCACGACGTCCTGCCCACCCTGATCCCACTTCCCTGCCACCTCCCAGGGATGCAGAACACGGGACTGACCTGCCCAGACACCATCCCAGCACAAATCCCTGCACTGTGGCACAAGGCATGGGGACAGCACAGCCCCCTCAGCAGCTGCCTGCTGTGTCCTTTAGGAGGTCACATTCTTCATGTCTAGACCTGGGTGCTGTTTGTTTGGCCTCCAGCACCTTGTGGCAGGTTTGTTTTCTCCATCACTGCCACGTGCAACGCGCGCCCAGCAAATATTTCTTCCCCCTCCCTCTCCCAGGGAGATGAATTTCGTGTTGGCCACAGGATTTATCATCCCCCCATGGAGGAGACATGAATTTCAAGGCCATTTTATCTGCTGGGACATGCAGCTGAGAGCAGCAGGACCTACAGCTGGTGGGTGAGCCAAGGGACCAGGGTAGATGTTCATGAAGGTGGAAGAACTTGGGGCTGACACTTGGGATAACCAGAAGTGTCCATAGGGTGTGTAAAGCAGCTTTGTGCCTATCCTGGGGCACACGTGCCAAATTATCCACCCACTTCATCACCAAAATGGTCCCCTCGTGGCTTTTCCACTGTCACCTCTCTCCACACAAATGCTAAAGGCCCCTGAGGAGCCCACCAAGCCCCACGGAGCTGCACGCTTGGGTGACAGGCCGGAGGGTTGAACCCCCCCACACCACCCCGGGGTCCCAGACACCAAAACATGGAATATTATTGCAGCAGATCCGTGCCAGGGGAGGGAGTGACTGTGCCCCTGCCAGAGCCCAGCCCTTGGGGAGCAAAGCACATGGAGGAGGAGGAGGGATTGGAGTTGAGCAAGGGAAAGGAAAGGTCTAGAAAGGCGGGATTTGCTGAATCCAGCTCACAAATGGAATCCAAGCCAGTACCTTTTGCTCCAGAATCCGGAGATGATAGGAATGGCAGGAGGCAGCAGAGGTGGGTCCTGGTCCCTCTGCACCCTGAGGCAGCAGGTCCCGTCGCCCCGGCCGGCAGGGACGTGTCCCAGCTCTGATGCCTGGGTCTCTTCACCTCCCGTTGCGGCCTCTCGGGGAGCACAGGAACGGCCCTTGAGCAAGGAGGGTGGTGAAACACCAGTTTCCAGCTCGGTCTCATGATGGCAGCTCTCTGAGCTGACTCACCCAGGAGAGCAGGCGTGGGCAACACCCGGCAGGGCTGCAGGGAAAAAAACCTTGCTTGAAATGCAGATCTGCACCCGGCCTGTCCCAGCACTTCTTACCAACCCACAGAAACAAAACCAACCCACATTTATCACTTGGGCTTGCTGGTGCAGCTTTAAACCTGAAACCACCTCTTGACCACAGCCTATCTTAGCAAAACCCACCTCCTGATACCAACCTGGCAACTGGAGGTGCCTGGGGTCCAAACTTCACCCCACACACCTGCTACCTCCAGTCACAGTGCCCATCATGCTGTGGAGATGCAATTAGACCATCTTCTGCTTGGAGAGTGGTGGGAAGTCCCCTCTATTCCCAAGGGAAGATGCACATGTATGGGGTTGGCAGGTGCTGGCTGGGCTGGCTTAACTGTGGTCCCTAGAACTGGTCAGTGCATCCCCAGCTAGGAATGGAAAATAACCATTTGTTTTAATATTTATATATATATATAATTGGTTGCACAAAGCAGGAGTGTTGGAGGTAAAATCTGGGCAGAATGGTGTGGAGGAAGAGGACTGG
>NW_009954140.1:73339-84017 GCF_000747805.2 Chaetura pelagica | reverse complement strand
GTCCTTCCCTGGTAAAGACCCTGCCCAGCCCCCAGGGAAATCAGCAGGATTTCAGGGCTGATAGTAGGAAACCTGGAAGTAGCACCTGCAGTTCCTGCACTGACAGGTTGGTTTTTTTTTGCATAAGATCTCAAAGCACTTTAGAAACAGCCAGTTACACCACAGCCCCCTGGAAGGAGGGAAACACCCACGTTTCAGAGCAGAAAGGCAGGCACAGGGTGTGGGGTAGAACTTCTCCAACCAGGAGCCATCTGAGTCAGCTCAGATGGAGAAGACAGAGCTCTACACAGTGGTGGAAAATCTGTATATGCCATAAGATTGACTGGATCCAACCCTAACTGTTCCCTGTGTCCCCTCTTTTTCTTCAATAGCATAATACCATCCAAATAGAGGAATGTAATGGTAGGGACCCAGCATTCACATGACAGCTTTCTGCTCCACAGCTGATTAATCATTCAAGGAGGGACTGGACCTGGAGGCACATTAATGCACAGCATTTCCTCCTGCCCTGCTCTCACCCCACTTCCAGAGCAGGACCAGACTTTCAATTGCATTTCCCTGCTTTAATATTTAATATCTTCTATGTGGGCAGCAGGACCAGGTGACCCTCCCACTCCTCCCTAAGCCCTTTCCAAAGCAGAACACAGCTCCCCAGTTCCCATCAGGGAGAAGGGCTGCAAGTGTCCAAGCCAAATGTGGCTTTTCAGGTTTTAATGAGTGAGGCAGGGATTCTCACCAGCATCTCACCTGCCTAAAATCTGCATTCTCTAGAATCGTGCTGCTCCACTCAAATACCTGCACCAGCCTTGCTGACCACATGCCTTGCCCAAGCTTCCAGTCCCACAGCTTCAGCATTCCCAAAATGTGCTCCACTTCTCATACATCTGCTCCAAACACTCTGAGAAGCCCATGATCAATCTCTGTTTTGACTTGCTCCTTCTCACTTCCATCTCAACTGTGCCAAGCTCTAGCCTGGAGGAACAGGGACATTCACCAACAAACCACTGTACAAAAGCTCAGAGTTCAAAAGTCCCTGGTTTAGCTCACTAATACCCATGTTGAGGAGAGGAATATTCCATTTATTCCAGCCTGACTCATCCTCTCAACATATTTTCCTTTTTCCAGGCAGCAAAACCTCATGGTCTCTGCAGACCTTGACCACTTGTCCATGCTACAGAAGGACATTCAGCTTGAACCACAGGGCCAAGTGGCCAAGTTCTCATCAGAGCAGGTATCTCCACGTTTCTTCTCTCAAGCACACTTAGTTGAGGAAACATTTTTCAAAAACCAACCAACCCGAGTTTGTGCTGATTGTTGGCACAGGGAGCCACGCTGGGCAAGAGACCTGGAAACTTTGTGCAATCCATGTTTTCTAGGACTGTCTGCCTGGGAGCAAAGGGTAACTGGGAGGGAGGCATTTTAAAACAGCCCAGAGCACAGAGGTTTCTGCAGCATCTTGCAGTTGGACTGATTTGATTCAGGAAACCTTGATTTGAAGTAATTTAATTCACAGAACAGGATTTATTAGGTTCCTACTGGGCTTGAACATTTTCTCTCTGAATGCTTCCCTTCCCCCCCACCTCTTGCTGCAGAAGACAAACCCAAGTTGCTCAGGCAGCCTTAAAATGCAGAACAGCCACGTGGGAGGATGTGAGAGTCTGAAGGGATGTAGAAGACCAGCAGAACCTGGGAGACTCCAGCTGATCACGGAGTTCAAGACAGTTAAGGCAGCCAGTGGCTGCTGGAAGGAGGAATGAAGCCAAGGAAGGTTTGGATGTTACCTGTAGAGCAGCTGCTGAGGAATTTGCTTCCCACAGGTCAGTGCAAACTGAAGGGACTCCCCTGACCTCAGTACCCATGGGACCAGATTCCATGTGGAATGATCCTGCCAAACTGTACCTATGGACCCAACATACCAGGGGGATCAGGCCTGGCTCTGTTCCTGCAGCACAGCCCTGAGGAGCACAATAAGCTGCTCAAACAGCAACTAAAAGCTCTTCTGGGGCTACCAGGTGGACCACATCTTCAGGAGTTCAGACCTAACTGAGCAGAACTACCCAGGCTTCTCAGCACACTTAATAAAAAGATAAAATTATTCATTGCTCCCGATTAGAGACATATTTTAGTGGTGACAACTTTGCTGCCTCTCTCTGCTGCTGCTTCTAGCAGGAGTTGCAACATTTACAAGGACAATTGGACTGGAAAAACCATCTGGATAACCCATCTGGGTGAAGTGTTATGCAGCCACCTCCCTGGTTCCCAACAGGAATTGCAAAACGGGCGTTTGTTAAAAGGCTTTAACATTTTATTTTCATTTCACAAAGTCGGTCAAGAGAAATCAAGTGACCAATGTCCTAGAATCATAGAATGAGGAAGGTTGGAAGGGACCTTAAAGATCATCAGGTTCCAACCTCCCTGCTATGAGCAGGGACACCTCCCACCAGGCCAGGCTGCACAAGCCTCATCCAACCTGCCCTTCAACACCTCCAGTGCCACCAGTGATGAGCCAACAACAAAATCCAGATGATTTTGCTGTTTAATTCTCCTTCTCCCCACTCACAGCTACCAAGTCACCCTCAGGTTTGCCCACTCCCACAAAAGCACAAACTCTCCAAGTTTTGAGCTGATTTCTCTTTACTTCACAGTCTTGGCAAAACAAAATCTGCATTCAAAAGTCATTTCACATGAATATATTAATCAAACATTTTCAAAATAAATAGAGATATATTTTAAAATAACCATTTCTTTCCATCACTGCAGTAGCAATTCTAGAAAAGTCAGTGCACAGACAGCAGCAATTTGATTCATCAGCTAGACTCAAACAAAAAGAAAACAAGAGCTGGACCTTTTTTTCTCTTTAAGCAGGCTGCATGCAGCAAGTCTCAGCAGTTCCCTAGCACATCATCTTGCTTCACACTTGCTGGGAAGGATTTTTCTCTCTCTCTCTCTCTCTCAGACACTGTCAGAAATCAGGGAAGTCTGATATGTGCAAAGCTTTGTACGACACAGTTTGACAACCTGGCTTCTGATCAGTCCTGCAGAGGCTCAGCACACTGGAGTAGTTGCTAATGAGAGCAATGAATCAGTAGAAGGAAAACACTTGGACCCTCAAAATCCATGGAGCCCACATTCAAGTTACTAGCAAGTAAATTCACAGCTGATCCAGGAACACCAACAGCATCAAAGAACATTCAAATGAGCAGCTCGGTTGTACCTAACAGCTTATTCCAACGTTTTGCATATTCTCTCAAGTGCTTCCAGGGCAGAAATAAAACAACCCTTTTCTCTCCATTAATAAACCATCTCTCCATAAACCAGCTATTAATTCACTGGTTAAATCACAGCAGTTAAGATGCTTCACTGGCCAAAAAATGTAAATCAACTTACAACAAAGAAAAAAAGTGCATGATACAGTGTTAAAAGAGAAGATTCAGGACTTAAGTGATCTCAAGCTCATGTTTCTAACTGGAAAAAAGAGACAACAGAAAATTAGTGTTCCCATATGACCTCTAACTAGTTAGATGCTACTGATCAATCCTGGTAAGAGTGGTATGTTTGCTTTAAGAAGGGAAGCTCATCAGCATCATCACAGAGTGCACAGCAGGGAAATGTGGAGGGCAACCAGGTGGTTTGCTGGGATTGTCAGGAATGACTCAGCTGAAAAAACCCAAAAAACCAAAAACAAACCAAGTTTAATAGATATCTGAAAGAAATGTACTAATATCTATTTCCTTTGTGATCCCAAAGGTTCCCTTTGAAGCCCTTTCTCAGTAGTGGAAGGAAAAGTTGCACGTGATGCTCTGGGTTGAGAGGAGTACCCAGAGACACCCCTGTGCTCAGGGATGCTCCTGGTTGCAGACTAAGGTAAATTCAACACCTCTCCCTCTCCTGAAGAGCCTTGTTTTCACGTTGATTACGTTTATGATCAGTTTGGAGTAGTTGCTTTCTCTAAGGAGGTGTAAGTATCAAAAGAAACTGACATAAGGGAAACAACCATATGAAGAGAACCTCCAGTGCTAGTGATGCCACATGCAGGGAGAAGGAAATAGTGCGGCAGGACAGGGCACCCTCAAGAGCTCTCCAAGGTCTTCCAGGCTGCTGGAATCTCTCCCCTTGCTTTGCACACATCTACCACTAGAGTCCAGGAAAGCTATGTGCCTTGGGGGAAGGCTCCACTCCTCAGTGCTATGGACTGCAGCCCAAGATTCTGTCAAAGTGGGAAGTAAGAAAGCAAGGAGTGGTGGAGAAGTTCTGGGTTAGCTTATTGGTTTTTCTTGTCCTCTGGTGGGAAGTATGGAGGAGGGGGTGGCTGGTCCTGAAAGACAGTGAGAGAACATCAATTTCTTGCTAAATAAAAACCAAAAACCAAACCAAAACTAAAAAAAAAAAAAAACCAACAAACAACACAAACCACCAAAATCAATTCAGATACACTTTGCTGTGTCACTGAGAAAAATAACTGCTAAAAATAACTGTTAAATACATACTTGGTCTCCCCATTACAAACCAGAATGACCCAGGAACTCACCGTGGGAACATAGACATTGTGTGGGTTGACTGGGCTGTAATAAGCACTGGCAGCAGCTTCAGCAGCCTTTGCTTCAGCTGCCACAGAAAGAGAAGTTACAGGTTTGGTGATGCACAGAAAACTTTCACAATCAAACAAAAACCCCATCTATTTCTGCCCACCAAATGTTACTAGCAGAGAGCACTATTTGACCAACTCTTGAGTTGCAAAACAGCAACAACAAACACAACAATTGACAATTATCTCTTTCAGTTGTCACAGAATTGTCAAGCTTGAAGTGAAACAGGCCATGATTTAGTTGGGAAATGGCACCTGGGACTTGCCTTTATTTATTTGTTTAGCCAATTTATTTGTTAGCCAATAAATAAATGCTGGTAGCTGTTTTGCCTGAATACAGACAGTAAAAGGCAGTCAACAAACCCTCTTTCTTGGGAGTGAAAACAAAAGACAAAGCAAAAATCAGCTGAAGTTTATAGCAGCTCAGGGGACTCATACTTTAAAGACGGCAATTTATGAGTATCATTTTTGTATTTCTGCAGAATACAAAAATCTTGGACAACCATCTGGATCAAGTACCACTTTCCAAGGAATAGTTCAGAGATGATTGATTGTTTATTCAAACCAAAGAGAGAAGTTAAAGCCTTAACCAGACAAACACCCCTAATCTGCAAGGAATCTATGGCTGTCCAACCACAAAAGCTCTTATTTTTCCTCCCCCCCACCCCCATGCAGACCATTTAAAGCCATATTCAAAATAATTTTGATTCATCCCAAATGAGTGAAAATGAGACTGGTATTTCCCCAGCTCCTTTCCATCATCCAATCCTCTGTTCCATATTGTTTAGGCAAATGTAATCAGGTTAGAGTGAGACAGGGGAAGAGGGAGTGAATCTCACCAAAACCATATTACTGACTAAAATGGACTAGAAACACATTTCACCATCAATTTATTTTTGTTCATCTATCAGAGCAAGATTAGCACAGCAGAATCACAAACTAATGTTTTATCTGTCACAACAATAATAAATCCAGCTGCAAAACACCCACTAATTGTATCAACCCTGGAGAGAATCAGGCTGGCATCCAGACTGAGCTGGATATACAAGGCTGGAGATGAGGGGAGCTCCCTAATTTTTCTCTTAAACAATTTTAACTTCTAAGTGGGGCTTCTAAGTTAACTCTAAGTTCCCCAACAGATAACAGAAAATAAACAATGTCTGTTTCACAGGTTACTAAACTGTTGTGAGCTAATTCCTTACCTGCAGGAGTGGCAGGCAGGTCTGGAGCACTGACTGGGGGTTCCATGGGCCCTGGGTAGGGTGGGGGTGGGAGCTGCATGTACCCCATGTCCCCATCTGCCCCTGGAGGGCCAGGATAAAACTCTGTCAGGGAAGGAAAGATCACAGGAAAACACTTCAGTCCCTTGGGAGGGTGACAGTGTGCAGCCAAAACAAGGCACAGGCAAACAGAATGAAGCTCAGAAACAAAAGCTGCACGAGTTGAGATCCAATCTAAGACACTATGTAAAAAAAAATGGTGTTTAACTTTTTAACTATTTATGTCTTTAACTAGAATATATTCCCATCCTCAATTTCCAGGCTTACCAGGAGGAGGTGGTGGGTATGGATAGCCCCCATTAGCTGCAGCTGGTGCAAAAGCATAGGATCCATTTGGCATATAGGAATAGCCATAAGCTCCGTTGGGTATTTCACCTCTGGAGACTGTAAAGATAAGTAAAGATAAGTTGAACTCATCACAACATCAAGCCCACATCAAATGCAGGCCAAGAACCCCAACAAACACAGAGACTGAAAACCAAACAGGCTCCATCCCAACAAACCTGCTGTTCACTGGATGTGAAAAAAAACCCATGTATTTTTTAAAGTAAACAAATTCCAAACACAGCCTGAAACTGAATTTAACCTGTTGCAACCTAAAAGTGCCCTTGCTGGGAGCTGAAGGCAAGGCCCCCTGAAGCCCCAGGACCCTCTGGCAGACACCACCAGGCTCCCATACCTTGTGATGCCACCTGCAACATACGCTGCCCAAACTCGATGGCACCCCCAGCTGAAAAGGTCATCTTGAAGGTGGCAGATCCTTCCCAGCCTCCTGCAGGGAGGAAAGATGGAATTCAGAAGCAAGGAGAAGCTGTCTGGATGCTATTCAGCTTCCATGCTTTATCTACAGATATCCTGTATATAATTCTTTCAAGAGCTTATCCCAAATATCCAAGAAAAACATGCAGATAATGCAGCAGAATTATTCTATTATTAGAAAAAGTCCCACTGGGCAGGATTTTCATGTAAGGAGACACCTGAAAAAGAAAGATCCACGAGGGAGACAATCAAAAGCTTATTTAAAGTTGTGCTCATTTCCACACCAGCTGCCAACAGAGCTAGCTATCAAAAGCACTGGATTTGCTTTGTGTAAGATTAACAAAATCCCTGTCTTCTGCACTAATCTTGTTTGCTAAAAAGCCTCTGCAACTACACTTAACTGTCAGCTAGAAATTAGTTTGGGAGTTTGAGTGCCTAATGAAGCAAAGAGCTTAATGAAAAACATGATCCTCATAAATACGTTATAGTCCCTGATAGATACTTCAAGTCAGGATAATAATATAAGAAAAATAAATAAATTGGTGACATCTCACATGGCAGAGTGAGAAAGAAAAACATGCACAGCCCAGTGTCCCAACAATGCATCAAAGCTGAAGCTGTGTCAGTGCTGGAACAGGGACATGTAGATTAAGGAGACTTTTGAGCGAAACCAGAGTCTCATGGCTGGTAAAGCAACATTCTCATTAAAGGAGACAGACTCTGGGGAAAACCCACAAAGATTTAGCTAAAGCTCTTTGCCTTTCCCTCAGTTTACAGAGTCTGTCATTACTGCTCAAGCTTCTTCTGACACTGGATACTCATCTTCTACAGAATACAAAAATCTTGGACAACCATCTGGATCAAGTGCCTCTTTCCAAGGAATAGTTCAGAGATGATTGTTTATTCAAACCAAAGAGAGAAGTTAAAGCCTTAACCAGACAAATACCCTTAACCTGCAAGGGATCTATGGCTGTCCAACCACAAAAGCTCTTAATTTTCCTCCCCCCCCACCCTCATGCAGACCATTTAAAGCCATGTTCAAAATAATTTTGATTCGTCCCAAATGAGTGAAAATGAGATTGGATGGTCCCACACAGAAGCTACCATGTTGATTTCAGGATTAAAGGCTGAGTTCTCCTGAGTACTAGGTTGTGATTTCAGTGCCATAAATTACATCAAGCTTGGGATGAAGGAGTTCACTGGATTATGTGGCTTTGGTAAAAAGGAGAAGGATGAAACAGTGATTTTACAAAAATTTCTTCTTGAAAATGTCTACCACAACCTTCTCATTGAATATAAAATTGCCCCTTAAAGATTCCCTGATTTCAAGGCAGTCCCTTCTCTTCCAAGGGCCACTTTTACTGCCAAGCTGCACTACAGCAACCACGTGCTTTTCCTTGAATTGCACAAGATGATGGAGAACAGTGCTCTGGAGATCTGCTCTTGAAAACTCAAACAGGCCCAGAAAGGATCCTGAGTCTTTGGCAGAGGAGGACCTGGATGCAGAATTAACAAGTAACCCCAACTGCAGAGAAGGCAGGAATGGGATGGGCTGCAGAACAAACAGATCTGTTCATTGTAACTGCACAGGAAGCAGATAAGGGGAATATATTTAGCAGCTGGTTCAAAGAAACAAACACATTTTAGCAGTAGTGTAGCAACTCAGTGGGTCAGTTTGGAATCCACTGTATATTCACTGTGCAGCTGAACACACAGAAGACACATCTGGTCTGTACTTACCTCCTGCCTCTGCTTTCACTGTACCCTTGATATAATTTGCCCCAAAGACAGGTTGCTTAATCTCACAATCTTTCAACAAATAGAAGGGCATCACAAAAGACTGCATAGCATCCTTTCCCTTTGATACAAAGATAACCTGAAAAGAAAGCAACATTAGAAGGAGTATTTAAGACAGGAAACACAGCCCTGATTTATTATCTTTTCAATGGACTGAAACTCCCTCCCACATCTCAAGCTCCTCATCAGTTCTGCAAACTAAAAGCTACACAGAACTGCCAGGAGGGTAAAATGAAGCCTCAAGGGAATAAAACCTTCCAGGAAGACTGCCCTTGCCCAGAGTATCCTCCCCAAAGCTTCCAGAGACCTTGCTGCTTTCACACAGCCATGACTTGGTAGCTGAGCTGTTACATTCAGCATTTCCAGACCATTGTTAATTTCCAGTCTCCAGATGCCTGATGGAATAAACAGCTGTCTGGATAAGAACTAATCAGATTTATTATCTTTTGACAAATAGATTGGATGTGCAATGGATTCATAATGCTCCCCAGAGGGAGAGGATGAGCCATACTTCAAGGGGTAGCAGATTACCCTGACTTTCATGCTCTGAGGACATTTAAATACAGAATTGCAAAGAGCTCTTATCTCTTTATACAAGATAAAGCCTTTTGCTACTTACTCGGTAAGGAGTCAAGAAAACACTCCCCTTCTTGGTCCCTTTGAAGGCATCTGGCATAGGTTCCAGATCACTGAAGGTAATTTCTATATGATCATAGGTCATCAAAACACTGCAGACAAGGTGAGAGGAGACACACCACGTTATAGTGCTTCAGCTCAAGGCACAATACAGGATGCATGGAAGTTTACAAACCCACCAGAACTGCCTTTACCCTCAGGCAGACAAAATCAATCTTTTTATATTTTTTTGGTTTGGTTGGCAGTAGCAATTTATGAAGCACTAGCTGCTTGTTCTCAGCCTTGTGTTCCCCCCTCAGTGTGCTGGCACAGTCTCTGTAACTGGTTAACTGAACTGATCAGGATCCCAAAACATATATATATATTCTATTTAGTTTTAAGTTGTGTTGCATTTCTGCCACATCAGTTCTCTAATTTGGTTGACCAAAAAGTAACACAACAGAGGAAGAACTGCTGAAAGAAGAATTACTCAGGCTGCCTTATGCAACACAGCTGTTGAAGGTCTAAGCACTGTCACAAGAATGTGACCAGGAGGAACTCCCCTTCTTCGTCACTAGACTTCATTAGCCTGTGTCATCTGCACTGACTCCTTAATTCTCAATTAGAAACTGACCTGATTAAGACCAGTGCATGGACGAAGTGGGTAACTTGTATTAACACAACAGCATCCACATTAGGGACTCTAATCCCTAAAGCTGGACAAGCCTCCACCTTCTTTATCTTTGGCAGCTTACGTATTACCATCCTCAGTCACCCACCCTTCCCTTCTGTCAGCAAGTACCTGTCCCTCCAGAAAATGCCCCAGGAGGGCAGAGGGGCCAGCAGCTCTGCTCACATCTCAGCACATCAGCTGAATCAAGCACCACCAGCAGCCTGGGCAGAGGCAACCCCGGGCCCAAGGCAGCTCTAACACCTTAAGCTGCCCCAGTCATTTGACTCCCTGGACGTAGATCTTAAACCACACAGATGATCTTATTGAATTCTTCCAAGAGTCACATCCCAAATAGAAGTCAGGTGCAGAATTCCTACCCCAAGGTTTAACCAGCCTCATGGAAAGCAGCCCTGAAGAATGAACTACTCCTTTGTCCCAGAAGCAGGTGACTGCCACGTCAGAAGCAAACACACTGGCAGGCACCGAGGGCGAGGACATGCAGACAGAGGCGGCTCTGTGGAGCCTGTTTCCATGGTTATATTCCAGCACCTTTTCCAACACTGCTGCTGCTTTCCGACCACAGGGAAGACGGGATGTGTGAGCAGGGAACGCAGCAAACCGAGCGGGGCAGCGCTCCCCGAGCTCTCGAACAGACGCAGACTGCAGGTGCAGCCCCAGCCCTCCTGCAGCACCGGCTGGCGAGAGAACCATGAGGCTTGGGGCTGGGCCAAAATCCCCTGGCTAGGGGCTGAGCTCTGCCAGTGGGAAGAGGCTGGGGACAGCAGTAAGAACGAGCAGCAGGGAAGGCAGGCGGGGAGGGAGAGCAGGCAGGGCAGGGGAGACGGAGACAGGCAGGGGAGACGGAGACAGGCAGGGGAGACGGAGACAGGCAGGGGAGACGGAGACAGGCAGGGGAGACGGAGACAGGCAGGGGAGACGGACAGGCAGGGGAGGCAGGGCAGGGGAAGC
>NW_009954140.1:69532-72627 GCF_000747805.2 Chaetura pelagica | reverse complement strand
CCTCCACTGCCCCCCTTCAAGCTCCCCCCGGCCTGACGACCCCCCAGGACCCCTCACTCCTCTCCTGGGAGGACTCACCGACGTGTTTATAATAAACACACTCAGTCCCTCCCATCACAAACCCCGCTGACCATATAAAATAAAATTATTTCAGTTATTTAAAGACCGCCTGATCTTGGCAGCAGGGGCGGGTTTTTAGCAGGTGGGGTGGGGTTTTTTAAATTTATTTTTACTTTTTTTTTTTTAACACCGCAGCGCTTGGTGGTTCAGATCAACGTCTTGGGTTTTTTTTCCAAAATCTTACCTTTTCCTTCATTTGTTTTGTGTTTTTTTTTTTAATCCTGAAGACATTTCCTGGCCAACTCACGAGCTGCTGGGAACATATTCCCCAAGAGACTGTCCAGTTTTACATCCAGTTTTGCTCTTTGCACACCCCCCCACTGCGACCACAAGAGCTTTTTAACACCATTTGGCAGGTTCTCCCAGGGAAAAGCCTGGAATTAAATGAAATGGGAGACAAAATTGGGACTTCCAAGAGGTGGTATGGGTTGGATTTGGCTGTTTGGTAGAGCAGAATAAAAATCATTCCACCTACGTGACAGAAAATGAGGCTAAGCCCCTGAAACAGCTCCCAGCAATTTCTTACTTCATGTTTGATGCCTATTTCATGTTCCACACCCTTGGATTTTTCAGCCCAATATTGGCTGTTTCATGCTGGAACCAATCACACCCTAAAATTACCCCTTTATACTGGAAAGTGTTAAACTGGAAGGACTGAACAGTCACCCTAGAAACAAGGCAGGACCCTCTGTCTGTCTGTCTGTCTGTCTGTCTGTCTGTCTGTCTGTCTGTCTGTCTGTCGGGAATCCAGGAACAGGAAAATACCTGCAGCAATCAGAGAGCTGCACCGAGGGTAAAACCTCCTGTCTCCAGGTAAGCCAGAAGGAGAAACCCTTAAAAAAAATTAAGGGTTGCATCATTTCCTTAAAAACAGGAGCCTTGCAAAATGAATCAACTGTTTTGAAGGGCTCGTCATAGCAATAACTGAAACCTGTGTATCAATAATATACAAATAATCTATTAAGAGCAGATATTACCCTAAATAATATTTTTTTTTAAACTCAAATTTACGTATTTTACATGGATTTGAGCTTTTCCTTGCAGCATGTTCAGCCCAGCCCTGAGTGCTTAAGAACCAGATGGGACGTGTGTGTGGGGGGAAAGCAGAAAAGCTACATAATGGAAACCAAATCTAAATAAATGCAGTGACATAATCTGTACGATTCTTGGCAAGAAAAGAGCAAGTTTGTGCTTTTCACATCCGCTTTTTCAATAAGCTGTAAGTTTCCCTTTTAAGAAATGGTCCTAACAAACAGTCCTGATTCTTCTCCTATTAAAGTCAGTAGCAAACATCCATTTGGGAAGTGCCCAGATGAAGCATTGCCACCTTGCATGAACTAACACTCACCAAAGAATGGTTTTCTTCGAGCTCCAGCCAACATTTGGTATTAAAAAAATGCAGCCTTCATTTTAAAGAGGTGCTGGTGTGAGTGCCAGTGTGTGTGGGAAGCTCTAGACCTCCTCATCACATAGAAAATCTTGGGAATTTAGACTGTAAAGACTGAAAACACTAAGGAATAAAAGTGCCTCATCTATTCGTCTGTGCTATTTCTAAGCTGAGGACAGAGGCAGAAATGAGAACTGAGACAATTTATGGTCTTGAATTGCCCAGGAGTGACAGGATTGTTACTGGATTTTAGGATTCTTCCACTCCTTTTGCAGTTGAGCAGTAAAAATGTGTATTTGGCTCAATTCACTTTGACACACTTGGGAGATAAAATCTGTGTTGTTTTATGCCAGATGGACAGGACACAGAAAAATAAACACGAGATAATGGGACAGCTCTAACAGTCTGGTATTTAAAGAAAAGACAACCCAGAGAGATGTCTGTATATTATTTAATGGCAAATAATCATAGTCTCTAACATAATTATATTATTCTGTTAGTTTTTTTCACACACCGTAAAATACTCTACAGTAACTATATTTTAAAAATCCTAATGAAAAAGAGAAACACTCTGTGACAGCAGAAATAACTCGAGGGAACATGAAAAGGCTGTTGAAATTGCCAAGTGCTATCTAGCCATTTAAACTCACCACACATTGAGCCCTTCAGCAGCAGCAAAACCAGTGATCCAGAGCTGGCACAGTGCACATTATCCTCATCATTCCAGTTCACACTCCAAATTATTTGCAACACAGAGCAAACTCAGGTCCAATGACCCAGGAGGGATTGATCCCATCTTAAAACGGGTCGGAATTTGCTTTATGCCCTAAACCATGGGGATTTATGGAGCTTCCAGCCAGGATAAAAAGCAAGCAGCAGGAAGGAGAGGGCTGGGTAAGGACTTCCCCATGGCATGGGATCCACAGGAGCCTTCAAAACCTGCCATGAAGCTGTGGATCAGCATCCCAGCTCCAGGGCAGAGGTGAGGTAAGCAAAAACCCAACCGGAAGCAAAGGCAGGATGGAAAGGGGCAGCTGCAGGATCCTGCTGAACCATCCCAAACCCTGCAGGGGTTCCCAGGTTTGCGTCTGTGCCTTGTGCAACACGGAGGAGGCAGGGATGAGTGGCTCCAGCACAAGTTCCCCCACGGAGCCATCAACCCGCCTACAGCAAAACGGAACGGGGCAAAGGCCCAGCTCTGCTCTATTGACTCTGGCAAAACTCCTGGCTGAGAAGGGTGGGAGTTTGGGCTGAATAAAGGAGATTTCTGGCTTGGACAGAGCCCAGCCGGCTTGTGAGACCCCTTCCTGCAGAGATCACGGCTCCTTTCCGCTTCCCCTCGGGACATGACCACGCACAGGCTGCTGCCTGTCTCTCCTCCTCTTCTCTGGGAAGGCATTTCTGATGGCACCATCATCATCTCTGGTGCCACCACGGCAGCAGCAGGGCCTGCGTTGTGTCACCGCTGGCACCGGGTGCAGGGCCGGGCAGGGGCTGAGCCACGCCAGCGGGACAAAGAGGTTTTGAGGTAGGAGCTCGGGACACAGGGAGTAAATTCCCATCTGGACAGAAGTCCAGGCAGCATTCC
>NW_009954140.1:66816-69519 GCF_000747805.2 Chaetura pelagica | reverse complement strand
AAAGGCCAAGATTTCACCTGAAGCTTTCACCCTGGCATTTTTTCCTCTCCTTTTCCCACCACGAGTGGTGTTTTAGGAGTCGCTGCAAGCAGAGGAGGAGGAAAAGGAGGGATCTGCAGGCAAATCCAAGGTGTCCCCCTCCCAGACCAACTCACCCACCCTGCCTTGGGGAGGGGGTGGCTGCATTTGGACCCTTCAACCCATCCAAAGAGAGCCCTCCATGGCTGTTTGCTGGGGTCCAGCACCTCTCCCACAGGGAACTGGCAGCACTGGCAAAGGAGTTACAGTAAACATGGCTTTAACTTTAAACCTTTCTGCTTTGTGGCTGCCTTTTTATTCACTTTTTTTTTCCCCCTTGGCTCCCCCTGAATATGATTTCCAGCTTATCCTTTGGGGAATATACATATTTCACATATTTAGCTAAACAGGCCATTTTCCATCCCCGTCGATGCGTCAGCACTGACTCATTCACACCAGCCAAGAACCCAACCCAATATATTTTCTCTCCAGGTATATATGACACAGCAACATGATTCTGTAAAGCAAGCTTTGGGAGCTAGGTAGCAAACTAATCCCAGGAAAAATAAACTTGTGGAAAGGCAGGCTGCACTGGGACAGGAGCTGCACTGAGTCAGGGGCTGTGCTGAGACAGGGGCTGCACTGTGCTTCCCATACAGGCACTAATTCTCTATTTCCCTGCTAGAAAAGCTCCCTTAGGACACTGGCATTTTTTGCTCTCAGCCTCAAGTTTCCATCTTTCCTGGAGGGGACTTGCTTGAGAGTAGTTTTTGTTAATTGTTACCTATTGCCAGAGGCTAGAGGGTCATTTAGTAGCTGACTGATGCAGCACCTTTGATCAATGCACTCACACCTACCCCTAAATTTGCCCCTGGGACATATTCATGGCACCTCTTTGTCACTTAAACGAGGGTGTATATTTACAGCTCAGGTGTGCTCAGGGTACTTTAAGAGTTGGGAGTTTAACAGTACTAAAATCCCCTAGAATACTAGGGCCACCAAAAACGCAGGGGAATATTTGGCTGTAAAGCCTCTCTAAGCAATTCCTGAGGAACATTATTTCCTAAAAGCACATCCTCAAAAGTGTTGCATGCTGCTTTGCTTCACCCTGTCAAGGCAGGAATGGTGCTGCTGCTTCTCAGCAGGAGGTTTCTGCTTTTCCCAGCTGGGATTTTTGGCTGTGGTGGGGAACAGTCCCGTGGTCATGGGCCTCCACCACATGTGGGACCACAGCTTGTCCCAAAGGAGCCTGACCACAGACCAGAGCTCAAAATACCAGCAAGAGGGTGGGCAAAGAGCCTCGTTTCACGTTGGCAGCACTAATGGGTGGCCAGTCCTGCAGGGAGAGGTATTGTGTCAGCCCAGCATCCCTCCTGCATCCAGCAGGGCTCCTCTGCATCCCACCCCTCTGGAGCACCCTGCTCACCCACACCAAGGCACAACGGTGATGTGGGCACTGGGGAAGTGACCACATTGCTTTGGGGGTTTGCCTGGTCTGTGGCTGGGTTTGCTACTTCAAAGGCCCTTCAGAAGGAGCACACAGAAGGTGTGGATGAGCCAGAACTTAAAAAAGCAGCAGCAGAGACACAGAGACTGAGCTAAGGCACAAAGTGAAGCATCTGTGCGAGTTACCAGGGGAGTATGAGCAGATCTGCAGGAGAAAGACTGGGCAGTCTGGCAGCTGACCAAGACACAGCTTCAAATCAACGTGGCACTTCTCCTGAGCAATGTGCTTTACCAAGAAAGGCTGTGTCGCTGTCCCTGCTACCCAGAAAGGGAAACTGAGGGGCAGGGAGCAGCACAGAGACTTGCCCAAGCTGGCTCAGCAGCCCAGCAGCAGAGCTGGCCCTTGGATCCAGCTCCCTCCTGGCTCCCAGCCCACAGCTCTGCCCACCAGACAGCTCCATCCACCCCTGGGCCACCAACAGCACAAGCAAGGAGGGAGGGCTGCCACAGAGAAATGCAACACTACCAAGGAGAAGCTGTGATGGCAGCAAGACATGGCAGGAGAGACCCTTTGGGTCTTCCCATGCTCCTGCTTCCCAGACAGTTACCTACGCTTGAGCACTGAGACACAATCCCTCTTCAGGGGCCCGATCTGCAGGTGGGCATCCACACTCTCCAGGAAGAAGGCTGGTTTTAGCTTGCACAAGAAAAGAGAGGCAAACCGGTGGTTGATCTTGTTCTGGAACGGGTCAATCGGACCCGCGGTACAAGGAGAAAACTTCAGCTGCTGCAGGCAGGTCATCTTAGAGTCTTTGACTCCGTAGAAGGTCAGGGCCTTCTCTGAATATTCCAAGAAGACCCCGATGGTTTGGAAAAAGGGCTGCTGGATGACAGACTGGAGGCCACCAAACCAGGCCACGTAGTTCTGCCCGTTCCACTGCAGGCAGCAGGACCTCTCGTTCCGCCCCAGGCGCCCGCAGCTGTAGGACTCCCGGGGGTCAAATTCCTCCGCGATGACCCCGATGCTGACCCAGCCATCGATCAGCTCCACCTCCCAGTAGTAGTTGCCCCTGTTCATGAGGTTGACGCCCAGCACCTGCTCGCAGTTGATAAAGCGGGTTGGGCTCTCTGGGTAGGGGATGGGGCACAGGACCCGCTTGGCCCCTTTGGTGCCAAACAGCTGGATGAACTTGTCAGCCGTGTCACTGTCCAGGTCGATGATAAAGGCAACTGCGTGGG
>NW_009954140.1:61682-66525 GCF_000747805.2 Chaetura pelagica | reverse complement strand
GGAAACCCCCCAGCCCTCCCTGCTCTGATCCCCTGCTCCAGCCTTTAGTGATGAGCACAATCCTGTCTGGTTTCCACCATCACTCCAGCCCTGTGCTTTTAAAAACCCATGGCCAGTTTCAGCTGATGAGGTTGAGGGGCTGAAAGTGGGGACATTCCATACAAGTAGGGAACACAGGTAACCAGGCAGAGGGGCTGCTCAGTGAGCTCAACCACACATCAAAGAATCCACCTGGTAGATCTTGTCCCCTGTGGACACCTCAGTAGGTGACCCCACACCCTGGGGGGGGAACATGAGGGGTGTTGGAGCCCAAACCCAGCCCCGCACCCTCCAGGCTCAGCATCTCCAGCCCCTGAATTTTTCCAATCACCCCTGTACTTTGCTGCCACTGAACCTGATCCTTGTCAGGCAAACGAGGCAGATGCACAAACTCTGATCTAATTTACGGGAGCATCCAATTCATCAGGGGCTGGAAAGCAGCAGAAATTACAGGGAATGCCTGCAGCCCCCCCATCCCCCCCCAGCAGCTGCTCTGGCAGAACCACAGATAAGGGCAAAAAAACCACCACCACTTAAACAGCTTCTGACTTGCTGTCAGGAAAGCCAGGAGGCTTCCCTGTGAGCTGAGCAACGTTTCCTGCGGTGGCGGCAGCTCCTGCCAGCCCTGGGCTGGGGACCAGTGCCCACGGGAAGGAGCTGGGGGAAAGGAAAGGGAAGAGGGACCTTAGCAACAACTGTCAAAGCAAAAGGCCCCCGCTTACATTTCAGGAAGTAATCACGGCTCTCCAGGCAGGCGGGATTGTTTGACTTGTCTGGAAACTGGGACTCGGCTGCGGAGACGCGGACAGAAGGGTTTTGTCATCAGCAAAGGAAGGTCACAGAGCAGGGTGTCACTGCAGCCACCCCCACCCTGCAGGCTGCTGGCACCCAGCTGCCCCCCGAGCCCCTGCCAGCACCCCCAGCTCCCCCTGCACATCCCTGGGGGACAGGAAAGGACAGATGTCACCTTTGCCAGCCCAGGGAGATGGGCAAGGAACTGGCTGCAATTCCCACAGGCATCCAAGAAAATGAGAGAGGAGACAGAAACGAGGAGGGAATGGGGGAAAAGATGCTGCCTGGCTTTCTAAGCCCAGCAGGTTTGGGAGAGCAGGGCCTGCCCTGTGAAGAGGATCATCTATCCTGGGAAGAGAGTCTCCTTTCACAGGAGGCCACTTTGGCCCCTTGCCCCCTCCCACAGGGCCTTGCCTAACTCCCGGGCTGTTTGTTGCCTCTCCAGCCTCCGGTCTCTGTGGAAAAATTCATAAAACCTCAAGGAGAAGGCGTAAGCCCAGGCAGGGATTGTGCAACGTGCAGCACAACCGTGCCAGGCAGCTCCCAGGGCTGGTGGGAGAGGGCCCAGCACTTGCAGGAGCCACCAAACCTGCAGGCATCTCCCACCTACGTGGGGTGGATGGAAGGTGATGGGGTGACCTCCGGGCACGGGGGCTGGGGAAACACAAACCTTTCTCCATCTCCTGGTAACTCAGCCCATCAATTCCTTTCCCCTGCAAGTGGTCCCACTGCTTTTTGCAGGCAGCAGACAGCACATCTTTCATGGCACCCACGGCTTGGGCACATTTGGTGAAGTTCAGCTCATTCTGGAAGCTCAGAGTCGGGGAGAGGTTTCCTTCCATGGCTACTTTTAAGGCCTGAAATTCCTGAGCCAAAAAGACAGAATTTCAGGAGGTTTCAAACAAGCTGAAGTTGTCTCTTGTTCTGCAACCCCTCCCTGCCCCAGAGGATTTGGGAACTGGCAGCTCGCAGGACTTGGCTCAAGGACAGCCTTGCAGAAGGGAGGAGTGAGCTCTCCTGGCCACGTGTCCCTGGCACCTTCTCTTTGCTCCCTTTCAAACCTGGTCCCAGACCATGCCCCCCTCCCATGGAGCAGCATCTCCTCCCAAAAAGCTCTGCTTTTGCAGGGCTGCTGGCAAGCGGGTGATGCTGGATGGGGGGCAGTGGGACACCCCAACATCCTGCTCTCTGCCCCCTGCACCAAGGTGCCCAGCCTGAGCAACACAACAGCTTCTCCAGAGTCACAGCCAGGACGGAGGTGGGGGTGATAGAGGAGAAAGTTTTGGCTGCCCAGGAGCAGGGAAGGGAGGGGACTGTGCCAAGTGGAATAAAACTCTGCCGAAACATGGCTCCTGGCACCCACCCAGCTCCACAGGAAACAGAACGAACCCCCAAAATCAACATGATCAGTGCCCTCTCCTCTCCCCATCCCACCCAGGCACCTGGAGGAAGCAGATGGTGTCGGTGCTGGGGACGTTCTCCAGGTTTTGCTTGCACTGGGCCAGCTTGGCTCGTCTCTCCTCCTTCCAGCGGAGATCAGCCTCGGCCTCCCCCAGCATGGAGCGCTCCCTGTCCTCAATGAAACCTGTCACCTCCTTCTGGAAGGTCGTCAGCACCTCGGAGGCTTCTGCAAAGAGCTTCTTGATTCTTTCCCTCTCCTTCGTGGCAGCGCCCTGAGCACAGGAGAGAGGGGTCGGGGCTGTGGGAGAGCACCCGTGGCCCCAGCCCAGCACCCAGTTCTCACCTCTGCATAATCCCCCCATAACCCCCTTCAGCCAAGAGCTTGGAGCACTTTACAGCCCAGGTGTAGAGGGACCTGGATGGGCATGGCTGCTCACTGCTCTACTACATCTTGTGTCCCCAGGTGGTGACATGATCTGTTTGCACAAGGGCCAAAGGGGACAAAAACCCCCATGAGCCTGAGGAGAGAAGGTGCAAGAGCCAGTGGGTGCCCCAGCACTGTCTTTGCCTCATTCTTCCCTCCCTCCAGGTTGCAAACAAAAGCAACCATAGATGCCACGAGGGTTAGCAGAGATGAGAAACAAGGATCCCCAGGGATCCTTGGCAGGGTCATCCCTGTTTTACAGAGTGCTTGCTCCCCTGTGAGCACCACCTCTACACCCCACACACCTCAAAAACTCACAGCCCCTTTGCCTCCACCCCCCAGCCCAGCAGTGCTGCACGAACAGAATGAAGCCATTGTAGAGTTCACCTTAATGAGCTCCACCATCTTCTTGGCCTGAGCAATGGTGACTGACAGCTCTTCCAGCTCATTCTCCACATCACTGAGGAATTTGGCTTGTTGGGCCTATGGACACAAGGGACAAATACTGAGCTCTGCCCTTGATCCCAGCAGCAGGAAGACATGGGGGACCTTTGCCTAATTTCAGCCCACAGTCCCCTCTCTGCCCATGACCCCACTACCAGGCTTCAGGGAAAGGGTGCAAGGGGAATGGCCAGTTGTTTTCCTGTTTTCCTCCACTGCAACATCCCTCCTCACTCAGCTGGAAAACGAAAGGAGCAGCTGGGCTGCAAAGGGCCATGCCCAGCTGCATGCTCTCTTCCATGGTCCCAGTATAAACCAAAGAAAACAGGAATTTGAAAGCAAAACCACTGGGCAGTGATTTCAGTGAGCTCAGCTAAGCCACGTGCTCTAAGGGCTGGGAACAATCCTGCTGGGATGGATGGGGAAGCTTAAAGGCAGACCCAGAGCACTCCAGAAATGCCGTGTGGAGCCTCCTGGACATTTCATGTCAGGAGCAAAACAATCCAGCTGGGGAGCAGGGGGTGCTGAGTGGCTGCAAAGGAAGCACCATCCGAACACGGTGTTTCCTGACACGCTATTGTTAGCTCCAGCCATGGCCCATCAGGACAGGTCCCTCGGGAGCCAGGAGGGTGCTGGGCTCCCCGAGCAGGGCAGCTCAGCCCCCTGCAGCGTTTGTGCACGGCCAGAGGGGACAGGAGCTTTCCCTGTCCATCCTTCTGACCCCACCGTGCGAGGGCGGTGGCAGAGAGAGGCCCCAGAAGCTGTCCAGGTGACATTGAGCAGTGCCTGCTGAGGCCTGACAGCTCCCAGGGGGCTGGAATTACACACACTTTCTATTTTAAGGAACCCGATGACAATAACTCTGGCAAAAGGTTTTCCTGCAGCCCCAAGAGCCCGGGAGGCAGTGGGAGTGGGGCAGGGGCTGCTTCCCTGCTCCCTGCCAGTGTGTCTGCAACAGAAAAAGCAAATCCCCCCTGAAGGTCCCCAGATGCCCCCATGCCACCCTGGGGATGCCCCCGTGCCATGGGCTCCCATCTGCCTGCAGAGGCCCCACACACTCAAGGCAGCAGTGGTCAGGAAGACAGCATCATTCCTGGGGCTCCTGGGGAGACTTGGTGGGTGTGAATCTGGGAGATGACTCAACCGAATCTGGGAATGGGAGTGGTGGAAACAAAAAAACCCACACAAACCAAAAAAAAACCAAACCACCCCTAACCCCCCCTGCTGCCAAAAGCCCGGGACACAAAGGGCGGGAGGAGCAGGGCCGGGCCGGCTGCCAGCGAGGAGAGAAAACCCGCCTGGATGGAGCTGTGGGAACGAGCCGGAGCCGCCGGGGGCCCCGTGACTGCGGGGGTGGCCGGGCTGGGGTGTCCCAGACAACCCCGCCCCGTCCAACTCCCACGGGAAATGGAAGCTTGGCCCCACCGTGGAACCAAACCCCAGGGGCTCCGTCCCCCCCGGGGCTGGCTGGCATGTCCCCGCCTCACAGGCTGGCACAGAAGCCTGGTCCCTCCAGGTTCCCCGTGGGGACAGGGCTGCACCCCCACAGCCCCTCCGGGGGATTGGGTTCCGCGTGGAATGCGGGGGCTGCGTGGACCCTTCACAGGGATGCTCACCTCCTCACCCCCACCCAGGATATCCCACTGGGACTGCACCCCATACGGAGACACCCCCCCAACGCCAGGGTTCGGTGCCACGAGGGGACACAGTCGCAGCACCCTCCCCATCCCTCCCTCTCCACCCCCA
>NW_009954140.1:58907-60808 GCF_000747805.2 Chaetura pelagica | reverse complement strand
GCCCCAACGAAGCCTGGAGCTGCTGTTGCCCCCTCCGAGCTCTGTGCCCCCCAGCTCAGCTGCTTCCTGGGGGATCTGAGCCCCCGCACCCTCCCCGACCGGGTCCCCAATAGCTTTTCCTTCCTAGAGGGCTTCATCTCTGGGATCTGCTCGGGGATGCCGCCGGGCATCTGATCCCTCTCGTCGGCATCTGCCACCTTCTGGGATACCTGCCTCCCACCCAGGGTCTGCCCCCTCCTCAAGGATCGGCCCCACTGGAATCTGGACCCTCCCCGGGGGTCTGCTGCTCCCAGGGATGGCTGCTGCACACCCCCAAAACCTCCTGTCCAGGGAAGCTGCTGCCAGACCATTCCCATCCCTCTCTCAGGAGTCTACTGCCCCCCACAAGCATCTGCTGCCCCCCAGGATGTGCTGCCCCAGAACCTGTTGTCACCCAAGGAGCTGCTCCCCACCCCAGGGCTACATGAAGGGTCCCGAGTTCCCCCAGGACATGGGTGCAGGTGCTTTCCTGCCATCCCTTGGGCCAGTGACCCCATGTCAGACATTTCCAGGGCCAAAAAGGGCCACAGTGTCCTGGCTCAGTCCTGGGCTCAGCAGGAGCCAGCAGGCATCAGGCAGGGATGGCCCTGGTGAGACACCAACATGCTTTCAGTCCAAGGATCTGCCTGGCGAACACAGGATCTCTGAACATCTCCTGTGGAGGGTACACTGATGATTTTTCAGCTTGGATACATTCCCAGGTCCATGCTGGCCCAAGGTCCCACCCAAGGACAGGGCCAGGAGGAGCCAGAGAGGTGTGAAGTGAAGGAGGAAACACAGCAGGACAAAATGCATCTGCCCCCAGAGAAGCAGATTAATGCTTTGAAGCCTTTTTTTTTCCCCAAAGGAAACAAGCTGATGTGATTAATTCCCTGAGTGTGTGCCTGCACCACATTCCCAGCACCTTTGAACCCAGTGCCCAGTTTCGCCCCATTAGTCCTCACCAGTGTCCCCGAGGGGGGTGGCAGGAGATGCCAGACTTGTTGCCTCAGCCTTGGAAAAGCTTCAATCAAAACTTCAGGTTTTCTTCTGTGCCAGATGAACCTTGGAGCAGAGCTGTAGGAAACCAGGTTTCCTTATCACAGCAGCTGTAAATAAAGCACCTTCTAGTTCTGCTCCCAGCCAGTTGCTACACAGGGCTGGTTCTCAATGCCAACCCCCTTCCCCCCCAAGAACATGGAGGGGCAGGATGAGGCCCTGCAGGGGCACCCAGCTCACCCCCACAGTGCCACTGGGTCCCATGGCTCCCACCAAAGTCAAACCAGTAGGAAAACAGGGCTTTATTGGGAAAAACAGCTTTGCATAAAGACCAGCTGCAGCATGGCAGCCCAGGATGTCTGCCACAGCAGGAGGGGACCAGGAGGGGTGGGGGGAGCAGGACCTGCCTGCACACGAGGCTGGGGGAGCACAGAGCTCCCTCCACATTGTTCTGCAGCACCTCCCCTTCCAGGGTCCCCCTCAAATCTTCCCCAGGCTTGGGAGGTTTGTCCAGGATGGAAGAAAGAGGAAAAACCTAATTCTTGCAGCTTCCCTGTCCCCCTCCTTCACCCACATCCACAGGGACGGGCACCTGCACGTGTGTCCCCATGCAGAGTGACCAGAGGCTTCATCCCCACCACAAGGGCACAGCCTTGTCCGGGTGCCCCTTCCCCTGCCCTGCCTTGACTCACCAGCCTGGTATTTGCAGGGATCAAATCAGCGTGGGTTCATTTGCCTGTCTGTCCTCAGCAGCTCCTGTTAAAACACTGCACCCCGCTCCCGCCTCTGCATCAGGGTCCCCCTCACCCCCTGCCAGGTTGGCTACAGCCCCAGCCTGCAGCTCGCCAGCCTGGCGAACAGCGCAGCCCTGTGGTGGCTGCGCA
>NW_009954140.1:55087-58760 GCF_000747805.2 Chaetura pelagica | reverse complement strand
GCAGCTCGCCAGCCTGGCTAACAGAGCAGCCCTGTGGTGGCTGCAGCTCAGTCCTCCAGCACAGCATCACCACCCGCCCCTCGCACAGCCAAAACACGGGGTAGAGGGGCTGGGTGAAGACGCTGTGAAAGGAGTGGATGAGCTGCGTCCTCTCCCCGAGCCCGTAGAAGGAGAGGAGCCCCTTGCTGCAATCCAGGCTGACCCCCAAGTCCTTATAGAGCCTCTCCTGGATTTTCTCCACCCGGCCCTTGTGCCAGGCCAGGTAACAATCCTCCCGCACCTGCAGCCCCCACGAACCCCTGTCCAGCCCGATGTTGAACTTGTGGCCCTGCTGTTGCTCCCAAGGGAGGCCGGGGTAGGTGACCCCCAGGATGACGGAGTGGCTGGAAACCTTCACCTCCCAGTAGTGGTGGCCGCGCTCATAGCTCTGTGTGCACAGCACCTGCCAGGGCTGGAAACGGGGTCCCTGCTCCCGCAGCCCCCCGATGGCGCTGGGGCCGTGCTTGGCTTTCCGGTTGCCTTTGGAGAGCTCCAGGTATTTGTTGGCCGTCTGGGGATCGAAGGTGAGGTTGCGGTGGTCTGGGAAGAGCAAGGGCAGGGATGGGGTCGAAACGCACCGTCACCACCACCTCCCCTGGCTGGGAGCTCCCCCGGTGGGGATGGGGTTGAAGCTGCGAAAGGGGCTGGTTCCCAAAGTGGAAGGGAACTAGTTGTGTTTGGAGGGGAAGGGGAGCAGGGTGAGGTGTGATACCTGCACACCCGCCCCTAGAAGGAGCCACAATAACCCAGGAACAGCCGGGGAGGCACCGGGACCTGATGCTTCACACTGGCCCTGCCCAGCCCAGCTCTCAGCCAGCAAACAGCAGCAGCTCCACGCTCATTTTGGAAGAGATGTGCTCGATTTCAGGAGCAAAAACCGTGAGATTAGGCAGAGGGAGGGGCTCGTGCCTGCTGCTCATAAATATATTATTTTTTTTACTATACATAACCCTGAGAACATTTTATGGGGCCTGATGGCAGGAATCTTTGCAGGTCTTACAAGCACCAATTGCCTCCCTGGCAAAAGTAACTCGACCAATGTGCCCTACACATTATCCAGCCCTTGTCCCAGCAGGGAGGAGATGGGAAATCCCTAAGGAATTGGAGTGGGGTGGGCCCAGGCAGGGAAGGGGACATGAGAGGCTGCAGCTGGGAGTGCTGGGGCCATATCCCTGGACAGAGAGCAGTGACTGCAGGCAGGGCTGTGCAGGCAGGGCTCTGGGTTGGTGCCATGCAGGGCAGCTGGAGCAGCCCATGACACATCCCTGTGGGTGCTGACGTTGCCTCCCTGCCTGAGGGAACACACAGGGCTGAATTATGGGTCCTTGAGAACAGGCACATCACTCCTGCCTGGGTGAGATACCCAAGATGAGTGACAAGGGGATGCAGACAGGCCAAGATCCAGGGCAGTGACTGACCCAATGCTGGGCACTGGCAGCTCCAGTTCCCGTGGGAAAACTGCAAACCCCCCTAACAAGCCCTTTCCCAGCCACACAGAGTCCCCTAGTCCTGCAGTGCCCTTCTCTGCATTTCAGGAGAGGAACTGGGGGAGCCAGGGAAGGAGCCCCTGGTCTCTGCAGCCACAACCACTCTCCTCCCAGGGAAGAGCCTGGCTTGGTGAAGCCTCTGCCTGCTGGGGACCCCAGCAGGGTCCTGTACCTCCAGACCCCCACCTGCTCCTCACCTTTCAGAAGCTCAGCTCGGAGCTGGCAATTGGGAAGAGGGGTCACCACCTTCATCATTGGCTCCTTGGGCTGCACTGGGCCTGTGGAGGACAGGGACAGGCATTTTGAGTGATGCCACCCAAAAACTTGTTCCTTCCTGATTTTGATGGGAGGAGGAGCAAGTCCATCATATCCAGGCCTGGGAGCAGACACATGCCACTGTGGCTTGGCATTGCCAGCAAGGTGGGGGCCACAGGGAAGCCCACCCCACCCTGCTGATACCCATGTTCTGAACAGTAGATGTGCACCTCCATCCCAACCCCCTGTGCCCAGCAGCCATGGCCCCAGCGTGGTGACATGGGCTAGGCTGTGGTTTAGGGTGACCTGGAGCCCTTCAGGGGGAACCTGCAAGGTGAACTGTTACCTTGGCCAATGGAGTCGGGGGCTTTGTGGGCCAGAGAGCCAGGCAGATACTCCAGCAGGAGCTTGGAGATGTCAGTGAGCATCTCAGTGATGGGCTCAACCACAGCAGCTGCATCAAACTCCACAGGGAGCAGCACCTCTGGGCTCCCTGGAGATGGGAGCAGGGGAAACTCCTGTGGATGGATGCACAGACACTCATGCACTAGCCTGAGGAAGACTGGCAGCTCAGAATCCCATCCCTATGTGCCATGTCTCCCTAGTGAGTAACAGGGGCATCCCCAAAACCTCTGCCATTAGCTGTGGGGTCCGGGAACAGCCCTAGAGACAATGAGAGGCTGCAGGGAGCAGAGGGGCTGCAGAACAGGACCTTGTATCTTGCTGGCACTGGAAAAGCCTTGCTGAGCAGTTTGAGGTTGAAGATGCTGCCCATGTCCCCCAGGGTGGCATCACCCACTCCAATCCACCATTGACCCCCCATCTTTTTAACAACCCCCAGAAAAGCAGCTCGTCCCTTCAGCCCTGTGCCATCCTTGAGCCAGGCTGGGGACACGTCCCCCCTGGGGATAGGGGTCACCCACAGCTCTGCCCTCACTGGCAGGGCAGGGGGCTGGCAGCTGGAGAGGACAGTACCTGGAGGAAGGTCCTGTGGTCAGGGCAGGCCAGCAGGTGCTGAGCCCTCTCCCTGTGCTGGCCAAGGACATCCAGACGGTCCTTCAGGAGGCTCCAGTTGTCCCCCACGTGCCCCAGAGCTGCTGCCTGTTCCTGCTCGATCCTGGCCACTGCCTGCCCCTGGCACTCCTCCAGGGCTTTCCTCAGGACGGTGAACTTGCTCAGAACCACCGATTTGAGCCTCTCAGAGGAGTCCTGGGTGGGGAAGAGCCGTGAGAGCCAGCACAGCCTCACCCAGTCACCCAGCTTGAAGGTGACCACAGCATTACCTTGATGCTGTGTGTTTGCTCCTCCAGCTCCTGCATCTCCTGCACAATCCTCTCTGACTCCTCCTGGGCTTCTTCCACAGACTTTTTCAAAAGGTCCTGCCAAAGGACACACCAAGACCCTGCAGTGCAGCACCCTGCTGCCCACCTGGCCCCCAGAGCCCTCAAGAACAAAGCCTTGCAGGGAAGGAGAAGGGTTGGGAAGGGCTGCATCCAGGGTCGTTGAGAAGTGAAATCCTGTGCTGCCTTTCATCCCCTTTTTAGCTGTTTCCCCTGAAGCAGGAATCACAAACATGGCACCATTCACCTGGTGCTGCTGCTGGATTCCCCCCGGTTCTCAGAGAGCAACTGGTGGAACCTCCCGGGCCAGATCCCGTGCCAGCTCCCCCTCCAGCTGAGGCCGGACACAGCTCAGCACACAGACACGTCTCACCCCCACCAGAGCACACGGCGCAGGGGAACTCGCAGCCCCCAGACGGCGGGGACAGCAGAGCTGGATGTCACACCGCGCCCAGGCTGCTCCCCCAGCCCAGCCCAGCCCAGCCCAGCCCAGCCCAGCCCAGCCCAGCCCAGCCCAGCCCTGCCACCCACCGTCCTCACCTGCGTTTCGGA
>NW_009954140.1:54726-54984 GCF_000747805.2 Chaetura pelagica | reverse complement strand
TCGCCAGCTGCGGGCAGGGCGGGAACTGGCGGCGGCAGTCGGGGCAGCTGTAGCCCTGCTCGGCCCCGCTGGGCGCCCGCTCCTGCTTGTGCCAGTGGTGGCTGCTGCAGGACTTGCAGAAGTTGTGCCCGCAGGGCAAGGTGACGGGCACCCTGAAGAGGTCCAGGCAGATGGAGCACACCAGCTTCTCCTCCAGCTTCTGCGAGACGGGCGATGCCATCCTGCCTGTGCCCGGGATCGGGGTGGTAGGGAGGGAAC
>NW_009954140.1:48490-54673 GCF_000747805.2 Chaetura pelagica | reverse complement strand
GGTCAGGGCTCCGGGCCAGGCGTGTTGTTAAAGAGCTACCCCAGAGGGTGCACCCGCAGCCCTGCCACGCACTGGAGAGGTGATGGGGAGGGTTAGAGCTGCTCCCCCCGGGACAGGGAGGGCAGCAAAGCACAGCAGGAGGCCCAGGAGAGGATAAGCAGTGCACAGACTGCACAGGGAGGCACATGCAGGAGGCTGACACGGTGCAGAGCAATGTGCATTTCCATGTGTTTGCACAGCTACACGTACGATGTGCAATTTGATTTCCCTCCTCCTGGCATCCTTCCCTCTGCTGGGTCCCCAAGCAGAACATGATAATCACCCATAGAGGAGAGACCTCAGTATGGTTCTCATGGCATCTGCCAGCCTGGGTACCAGCAGAGAGGGACACCCCACTGCTGCAGCACCCACTTGTCACCTCCCTCTGCAGTGACAAGGGCTGTGACACATGCCAGCAGCACATCCCACCCTTGCATCTTTTTTCATCTTAAAATACAGCTCCTGCTGTTGGCACGTGCCCCCATGCACACCCACCACTCCTTTTCCTACAAAGCTCCTTGCAACACCCCTGCACATGGGTACTCCAGAGCACAGGATGTGATCTGGGCAACCAGCCCCATTTAGGTGGCCCGTGGAGTCACCTGCCCAGGGGTGACTCCAGTGCCCAGGCACCAAGTACCTTCACCTTGCTTGATACAGCTCCATTCCAGGAGAAAAGCTCCCAAGCTTCCAGCCCAAACCATAGCTCCTTACCCTGGCAGATGTGCTGCTCCTTGGGTTCCAGCAGTTCCTCCCCACACCAGTGGCTTTGCTTTCACCCATGCAGGCAAGGATGAGTGGGGAGGGGGTCTGTGCCACAGCCAGGGCACTCACCAAAGGGCTGCTGGGGGGTCAGAGCAGTTTCTGTACCATGGCAGGCTGAGAGCCACCCCCCAGACCACCCCCGGGTCCAGGATGTGACTTGGGATCTGCCACAACTCCCTGTGTCCCCGTGCTGTGTCCCAGCAAATCAGCTCCCAAAACATTTATTTGGGCTGAAATCTACAAATTCTGGTCAAACCTTTAAAGCTCAGGGGGGTGTAACATGACCCATGTGTCTGCCTGAAACCACAGGACACCTGTGCTCCCACTGTGGTCACATCACTGGCTGTCACCCCAGCTTAAACCAGACCCCAAATCCCTCTGGGGCCAGAGCAGAGTTCAGGGAGCTCAGGCATAGCTGGAAATGGCCCTGAGGCACAGTCTCAGTTGTTTGCTAGAGGCTCTTGCTTCCTGAGGAAGGGAGAACCTCAGAAAGTTACTGGGAATTGGAGCTGGGAACAGGCAGCTGCAACAGCAGGAGCATGGTGGTGTTTGGGGGTTTAAGCACGTGAACAGGGGGATGCAGAGCCCTGCAGAGCCTCTCCACAACCTGGGTTCAGGAGAGCAGAGTACCAGGCCACCACTGTGCCTCTGCCCCAACCCCAGCAGCTCTGCAGATCTGCTTTTGTCCCATCTAGCCATACCAGGTATGTGCTGAGCAGGGAAGGAGACTGAGGTCCATGTTCTCATGGAGCTGCTGGGAGAAGCCAGTTCCACTGCACTGACCCCGAACAGGTTTACCACAGTGTGCATCCACACCCTTCCTGTCCTACATCTAAGAGGGGAAAGAGACCTCAGGCAGGGGAAGGGCTGCTCTCCCCTGCATCCTGCTGAGCTCCCCAGCTCTGTGCCAGCTGGCTGGGATACCAAGCTCTTCCCAATAAAGATAAGGCAGCTCTGCCAGCACCACTCAGAGTGTGTTTAATCGGATCCATCCCTTTAAGAGACTGCACAAACAAAAGCTGACACAGTCCTGAACCACAGAGCTGTAAGGGGGGGAAGTCCAGGCTGGCCTGGCTCTGTTTGCTCTGTAAATAGGCCAAAAGAAAGAATGTGATCCTCTGAAAGACTGTGATACTTTGCAAGAACATGATTCCTTTGCAAGAAGCACATCAGGGCACTCTTGGGGAACTCCCCCCTTACTGATCAGCTCTGCTATGGAATCAGTAGCAAGATTTCAGCCTGGATTTCCTTCCATCTATCAACGTCCTCTTCAGGTAGCCTTGTGACCACGCAGCTGGGGACAACAGGCGTTGGCAGAGCCTGCAGCTGTGAGAGCAGCTGTGTGAGCAGCTGCACGCTGTTCCCAAGGGAACTGGGATCCGAGGGGCTGAGACTTGGTTGTCTCCCTCCAGCGGTGCAGCCAGTTCCCAGCTGTGTGGGTGCAGAAACTCAGCAGCCCCAGCTGCCCCTAGTAAATGCCATAGGTGGGCTCCTGGGTGTCCCGGTACCTGTCCAGGTACCTCAGAGGCTGGTGACGTGGGAACTTCAGCTGCCGAGGGTGATAAACGGGTGGCCGCACAAACTCAAACACGGGCTCTCTCATGTCTGGGGGGGAAGCAGAACATCAGCACCACAGGCCCAAACCCCCTGCCCTCCCTCCCACCAGCACGGGCCCCCAGGTGCAGATGGGACCAGGGCTGGTCAAGCACAGCCTGGTGAAGGCTCTCCTGGTGTTATTTTAAAACAGTCATACCAAACAGCCTGTCACAGGTAGTTTCCCCAGACGGCTGCTGCTTTGGTGGGGGAAGGCTCAGTAAGTACCCATCTGTGCTCAAACAGATCCTCAGCACCAGGACCAAGCCCACAGCTCAACCACTGACCCACAGGGTCACATCCCAGCCCTCAAACAGGCCCCCTCCAGCATCCCCCTGTGCTGCTTGGCTTACTGAGAAGCTGATGGAAGACCCAGGTGACAGAGCTGTCCCACTGACACTGGAAAAACGCCAGCCCTGCCGGGGTCATGGCGTCCTCGTGCTTCCTGTAGAAGTCAAACGTGCTGAAGGTTCTCATCTTGAGGCTGTAGCTGGGAAGGAGATAGGAGTGCTGAGGTGAGCCTCCTTTCCTGCAGCACTCTGGTAGGCAGCTACTGCCTCACACACCACCCCAGAGTCTACAAAACAGAGGTGGAAAAGCAAGTCACCAGAAGGAAACCTCCCAGCTACTCCAGCTCTGTGAATGTTTCTGCCCCAGGCGGGAAAAACCAGGTCCTTAACAGCCTGGTTTAAAGCAAGAGGGCTCTGCAGTGACTGTGGGGCTGGGGTTGTGGCTTCAGGTGACACACAAACTTAACTGAACAACCCTGCAGCTTAAAAGGAGCCACTCTCCTGCAGCAGTAACAAACACATCATCATAACAAGCAACAAGAGCATGAAACTGGGGCTTGGAGCAACCTGCTCTAGTGGGAGGTGTCTTTGCCTGTGCAGGGAGGTTGGAACTACATGATCTTTAAGGTCCTTCCAACCCAAACCATTCCATGATTCTATGATTCACTGCCCAGTGAGAGCCTGACTTACCAGGGCACGGGCCGAACATCCTCACTGAAATCAATGGGACAATCTTGCTTGAAGAGGAGGAAGATGAAGCGATGGTAGCCAGTGCCCATGGCAGGGAAGGGGGGTAGGTAGTGGCAGATCTCCTTACCCGACCTGATGTCATTGCCTGGGATGTTTGTCCTGCACACAGAGAAGTTTATTTGGCTTTATATCCATTCACTTCCCTCCACCGGGACCAGCAGACTCAGCCAGGACTGCAAATCACTCTGTGCTACGTTTTGATGTGACTTGTACCCCGTTTGACAAGGAAAGGTTGTTTCTACTGGAAGAAAAATCCCACCCAGTGACGTGAATGCCAACAAGGAGAAACACCTTGAACTCCTGTGTCACTGTCCCAGTGATCATTCCCGAGGGAGCAGGTGGGAGGGGTTTCTCAGCCCACGCTGCGATACTCACACCAGCCAGTGGAGGTACTCTGAGTCTGTCTCTCTTAAATGTCCATCTGCAAACACACAAGACAGACAAAGGTGACTCAGTGACACCCTGGCCTTTGAATCAACCTCAAAGTGAGAACACCCAAAGCCCCTGTGAACGGAGACTTCTCAGCATTCCCAGCAGGAAACTAACTCGCCCTTATAGGATTGAGCTCAAACCCAGCAGGGAAGAACTCTACGGGTGTCCTTCCAAGATTGAAAGGACTTCTTGGTCAGCTGCACTTCACTGTGCCCTGGTTTCTCAGGGTGAATGGCATCAGCTAACCTCTGTCCCTGGCATATTGCTGAGGGAGAGAGGAATTTGGGGGTGAAGAACAGATGGGAGTCAGAGAATTGCTTCCTCTTACACTGTGCCATGAATCCTGCCATGTCACTGCCCTCCCTCTCACCTGCTCAGTATCTGGGGAGGTTACAATCTTTCCTGCACATGTAACACATCCCTGCTTAGAAGGTACTAAGGAAACAGGAGAACTCACCAGAGTGAAACACCCCATTTAAATGCCTTGTTTTTCAAGAACTTGCTACTCACCTGGATTTGTGAGCAACAAAGTCCAGAGAGAGCCTTTATCTGCCTCGTATGACACTGCAGGGGGCCTGGAAGCCTAAATGAGCAATGCAAAGAGAAAGAAAATCACCCAAACAGGTTCCATTATAACCAGGTCATGTTTTCCAAGGCAAAGAGCAGGAAACTTGTCAGGGGCACAGCCAGGATACAACACAGACTGGGCACAGCCAGGCTACCATAACCCAGCTCCACCTTCAGAGTCCTCTGGAGTGTGTCAATAAAAACCAGGCTGTCAACAGCCAACAACCCTGCTACAAAGTTCTGTCCTTCTCACATCCAAGAAACACTTTCCCTTCATCACAGAGGAAACACCCTCGTGAAAGGAACCCCCCAGAAGGGACCACGTCTGAGAGAAGCATCTGACAGCAACACACAGGCTTCCCAGGGGGTGGAGGCTGCTCCCAGCCCCCCTCACACACCTCTGATGGAGTCAGGATGTTCCCATAGTAGACTGGCACGAGGTGCTCATCCTCCTGGCTGTACTGCACCCTCAGGGTGACCCAGGGGGTGAAGGTGGCCCCCTTGAACAAGTCTCGGAACACCCCGCAGTGCTCGGCCACGCGCTGCTTGTGGAAGGGGCCGCTGCTCTTCTCCCACTCAGCTCTGACTTCCTCCAGGGGGATCAGCACTGCAAGGACAGGGAGATGCTGCAGGTGGAGACCTGGAGCAGCAGGGCAGGGAGGGAGGTGCTGGGACACCAACCTGTCCGCAGTCGTGCTGCCCTTTCCATCTCAGCATTCCGGCGGTTTTCCTTCAGGATCTGTTTTCTTTCCTTCAGCTCCTTGGCCCGCAGCAGCCTGTGGCGGGGCAGGCTGATGTCAGTCTTGGGCTCTTCAGGGGGGAGTGAAGATGTTGTGTATGTGAAAACAAGGGAATACCCACAGGACCCAACCACAAACCCCTGCACCGGGAAAGAAACACAAACCTGGAGGCATCAGGGAGTCGGTTCTACCTCCCCTGCCTTCCCTCTGTGGCTCCCTGCTCCTCCCCCAGCTCATCACAGCCCAGCCCCCCAGGTCTGCCAGCTGGTGAGCAGCTCTGCTCTCTGCTCAGCACTCAAACTGGAGTAATTCTCTGCTGTGGGTCTAAAGCTCCAGCTCCTGCTCTGCTTCCTCTGATACTACTGAAGCTCCAAGAAACCACTTTTGCTCTGTGTCTTTTACAGGTCCTGCCCAGCCTCCCTTCTTCCAGAAAACCACCGTCCACTTCCTCTGAAGACATCTCTGCTCTGCAAACGTCTCCCCTGGAAAAGGCCCGACCTGGTGCCAAAGCACCTCAAAGGCAGAGCAGGTTTTGGGGCAGACCTGTGACCCCAACAGCAGTTTCCCCGACCCTCAGCAGCAAATCCCCACGCAGCACTGCCCGTCCCGCGGGTACCTGGCGGGGGGTGGGTGTGCTGCCGGTAGGTTTTCCACCAGCGGGGTTTCTTGCTCTCCTTTTCTGCCAGCTTGAAGTAGCGAGTGAAACTGCGGTATTTTTCCAGCGCTTCCAAGTTGCTGACGTCAATATCCTCATTGGGCATCGGCCCCAGCGGGGCTGCCCGCCTGCAGAGCGCAGCTGGGAGCGGAGAGAGCCCGGTTTACACAGAGCAAGCAACGAGGCCGGGAGAGGCCGGCAGGAGCAGGAACGCGGCTCCAGGCCGGAACCACTCCCCGCTCGGGAAACCCACGCGTCCGAACGCTCCCCCCGCCACCACCTCCACCTCCCCAGCCTTGGGGGACAGCGCGGGGCCCGTCCCGCCTCTCACCGGCCGTGCCCACGGGCCGCC
>NW_009954140.1:47143-48008 GCF_000747805.2 Chaetura pelagica | reverse complement strand
TAAGTTCCTTGGCCCGCGGCAGCCTGTGGCGGGGCAGGCTGATGTCAGTCTTGGGCTCTTCAGGGGGGAGTGAAGATGTTGTGTATGTGAAAACAAGGGAATACCCACAGGACCCAACCACAAACCCCTGCACCGGGAAAGAAACACAAACCTGGAGGCATCAGGGAGTCGGTTCTACCTCCCCTGCCTTCCCTCTGTGGCTCCCTGCTCCTCCCCCAGCTCATCACAGCCCAGCCCCCCAGGTCTGCCAGCTGGTGAGCAGCTCTGCTCTCTGCTCAGCACTCAAACTGGAGTAATTCTCTGCTGTGGGTCTAAAGCTCCAGCTCCTGCTCTGCTTCCTCTGATACTACTGAAGCTCCAAGAAACCACTTTTGCTCTGTGTCTTTTACAGGTCCTGCCCAGCCTCCCTTCTTCCAGAAAACCACCGTCCACTTCCTCTGAAGACATCTCTGCTCTGCAAACGTCTCCCCTGGAAAAGGCCCGACCTGGTGCCAAAGCACCTCAAAGGCAGAGCAGGTTTTGGGGCAGACCTGTGACCCCAACAGCAGTTTCCCCGACCCTCAGCAGCAAATCCCCACGCAGCACTGCCCGTCCCGCGGGTACCTGGCGGGGGGTGGGTGTGCTGCCGGTAGGTTTTCCACCAGCGGGGTTTCTTGCTCTCCTTTTCTGCCAGCTTGAAGTAGCGAGTGAAACTGCGGTATTTTTCCAGCGCTTCCAAGTTGCTGACGTCAATATCCTCATTGGGCATCGGCCCCAGCGGGGCTGCCCGCCTGCAGAGCGCAGCTGGGAGCGGAGAGAGCCCGGTTTACACAGAGCAAGCAACGAGGCCGGGAGAGGCCGGCAGGGGCAGGAACGCGGGTCCAGG
>NW_009954140.1:31447-47103 GCF_000747805.2 Chaetura pelagica | reverse complement strand
CCACGGCCCCGCCCGCCCGGCCGCCCCCGCCGCGCCGCGCTCAGTAGCGCCGCCATCTTCAGCGCCGCACCGGAAGGGCCCGTTGCCATAGCGACATGGGGGGGCCCTTCTCCGGAAGGCCCCCCTGCTGCCATGGCAACGGGGCTGCCCGCTGCAGGACTGACTGGAAAGGTCCCCAGCGTTGCTGTTGTCCCCAGGACGGGTCCCCTCAGGGGTGTGGAGAGGCCTCGCGGTGACCCCTGCGCAGGAACAAGCCCAACAAGAAGTTGGCGTTGCCTGTGAGCTATGAAACATCCTCGGGAGGCTGGGGAAGCTCAGCGCAGCCGGGACTGCCCTGCCCTGCAGGTTCGGGCTGTCCCGGCCCCACCAGCAGCTGCAGCCCCAGATCCGTGAGCGTGGCTGAATAAATCCACCCTCCCGAGGGAAACTGGTTCCCAGGGAGCCAGTGACGTGGGCCCTGAGGGACGGGGGCTGGACAAACTGTGGCTTCACAGCCCCTGGGGATGGACTTCACACTTTTGAACACTCAGAGCTTGTTTCAGAAGAGAAGGACAGTTCCTTAGAACTGGATTTATTGGCTGTTTTCCACAACGAGGGCACAGCAGCCCAAACTGTCCCTTGAGAGTGCATGGGGATGCTGCCTCCTCAGTCTGACAGAGAGGAAGTGTTGCTGGATGTTACTTCAGGCTCTCCAGGAAGAACTCCTCCTCCTCCAAGAAATCTCGGTCCTGGGAAGAGAGGGATGGATGGGATGGATACCAGAGAGTGCCAAAGAAACAGAGTCCCCATGCAGGGTGATTCTCATTATCATGACCCTTCTTCATGCAGGGGGCAGGTGCCCATCTGTGGTATCCCTGGGTGTATGGGCTCCTCAAAGAGCATTAGCAACTGAGGAAGGACCCAGCAGGGAAGCAGGGGGGTGATGAGAGAGAATGTGGACATCAAGAAGCCAGAGTCCAGCAGAGCTTTCTTCTCCCACCCAGGGGATGGGGTGAGGTGAGGGGCAACCCCCTTGGGCCAGTGATGAACCTGAGATGAGCTGTGAGGATCCACCCATCCTTGCTTCTGCCATCATTCCTCTAGGTGCCCATGGCTTCTGCAAGCCCACCCAGCAGCTCAGCCCTCACAGCCTCTCAGGCTTCACCCAGCCCTGTTCCCACCCAGCTGGTTTGAAGCCCCTTCCAGCTCTGGTTTCCCCACCACCTCACCTGCTGGTCCCTGTACTTGAGCAGCAACAGTTGGGCATAAAGCACCTCAGGGTTGGCCGTGGCCAGGCTTTCCCTGCCATCCCCGTGGCTGTGCTGAGGGAGATTCCTGTTGGGAGGTGGAAAACCTGGAACAAAAGCTTGAGTATGTGCTGCTGCTGCTGCCATTAGAGCAACTGCAGATGGAGACAACACAGCCTCCATTTTTTTGCTGCCTGCATGTCCCTACAGCAGAGTCCTCCCCAGATTTCCACAGTTCAAATGGGTTTTAACCCACCTGCCTCTCCCTTCCTGCCCCTTCTATCCCTCCTGGCACTGCCCTGGCTCAGAGAGCTCCACTAAACTCTTTCAGAGGACGAGGAGGCCAACTCACATCTCAGGTTTATATACAGAGGAACTAAAACCACCCCCAGGAACATCCCAAGCCTCCTGAGAAGTGCAGTACATGTGCAGCTGCTCCCCAGCACATCCCTTCCCATCAGCAGCATGCAGGAAGCCTTACACAGCATCGTGGAGGGGGCACAGAGGTCCTGGCCTGTGGTCAGGAGTGCCATGGGGTTGCTGGGCTGTGTCATCTGGAAAGCTGTGCTCTGCCACTCCTGCCTCATCTCCAGGAGAGAGAGAGAGAGAAGCTGTTGGCAAAGGCTCAGGCCCTTGGCGTGGCAACCTGGGGCTGAGAAGGGGAGGTGAGGGGGTATTTACCTGGTGCAGACGCTGTTCCTGCTGCCTCAGCTGCTCCAAGTGCTGCTGCATGAGCTGCAACCTGCTGTGGTGCTGGGACTCGATCCTGGTCGCCTCCTGCAGGGCTCGCTCGCCTTCCTCGCGCTTCTGGGACGAGAGCTGCAAGGCAGGGAGGCTGGGACAGGGCTCCTTTCTGCATCCCCTCCCAGGACAGGATTCACGAGGGGTGTGAAAGCCCAGCTTTGCTGCCCAGCTGTGACCTGCAGCACAGACTCTCTCCTTACCCTGGCCATGCTTTTCAGCTCCTCCTCCTGGCGCCGGACACACAGCTCAGCCCTGTTCACCTTCTCCTTCTCCCGCCTCAGCTCCTGCCAGGCCTCCTCCTGCAGTTCCCTGTCCCTGGCCAGCTGCTCCTCCTTGACTTTCAGCTCCTGGCCCCGAATCTTCAGCTCTGCCTGCTCCTAGGATGGGGAAACCAACGCATGATATGCCCTGTCCTGGACACGATCTCGTGCCTTCCCAAGTGGTGGGAAAGATCCGTCCCTGCTGAGCTCCTCGTGTGTGCCAGTGTGGGGCACAGAGCTACCACACCAGCTTGGACTTGATGATCTTCAAGGTCTTTTTCAACCTTGACAACTCTATGATTCTGCTCCAGCAGTGCCCTCCCCATCAGGGACCAGGCCTGGGGTTGTACAGACAGACACACACTCCTTACCCAGGAAGGACAGACCCCTCAATGTGCTCCAAACCCTAAACATGCTCAAGGCTCAGCAGTGGAGATTATCCAGCCTGAATGGTCGTTTTTCATCCTGATAGGCCTTAAAAATGTTGCTCTGCTACACTGTCCGTATCAGATATTCCCTCTGGACAGTCCTGGGGAAGCAGAACTGACTCTGGACACCTCCCCATGGCACAGGGAGGTTTCACTGAACCCAACGTGGGGTTTCCTCTCACAACAGAGGCAGCTGCACCTGGCCTGGCTGCCCAACCCCCTCACAGGCCAAAGGCAGAGACAGAAGCAACTGATGCTTCAGTCAGCTTCTCAAACAGGTTGGTGGAAGCTGTTCCTCACCACCCCGACTGATGCCTCTGCCTGAAACACCCGAGGGCAGCTCTGAATGTCTCCCCCGTGGGCAGGAGTGCTCGGTGAGCCTGCCAGGCGGTGCTGGAGGCCGCGGGGAGGGGCTCCCCTGCAGTACCTTGGCCAGGCTGACGATGGTGCCCTCTCTCTGGGACTCCACCTGCCGGGCTCGCTCCACATCGCGCTCCATCCGCTCCTTGCTCAGCTGCTGCTGGGTGTGGAACTCAGCCCACTCGGCCGCCAGCTTCCGTCGCTCCTCCGAGCACTTCTGCATCACCGACGTCTGCTCCTCCAGCAACGTGCTCTGGGGAGCATCACAAGAGAGGGAGAGAGAACAGCACTAAGTTCTCACTGCAGGGATTTTCTCCTTAAACTCATCTCTGCCACTAAACCCCCCTGCAATGTCTGGAGGCTGTTTCAAGCCTGTGGGTGCCCAAGCTGCACAGGTTCTAGCCCCACACTCAAGAACCAGCAGGCATCACAGCAGCCTCCTGCACCCACCTGGGGCCTGATGGAGACTCAACCGTGTGACCAAGTGTGGGACTGAGGAAGCAGAGGGAGGATGCTGCAGCCTGACACCCAGCTCTTTCATCCACCACAGACCAGTGAGACCCAGGGGACACATGAGAGGCACCTGGAGACACCTGCCCATCTCACCTTTGCCCTCTCCAGCTCTGCTCTCTCCAAGGCCAGCTGCTGGGCTGTCACTCGCCGCTGCTCCTCCAGAGAGTGCTGCAGTGATTCCAGCTTGGACTGCTCTGCTGCTGCCTTCCATCGCTCCTGGATCCAGACACAGAGGACAGAGAGATTTTATTTACAGGCTCCAAACCAGGAACTTCCAGACACACCCCCCCACCCAGACAGGATAGGGCACAATGTTGGGTCACCTGCTCCAGCAGCCGAGTCTGCTCGCCCAGCCTGGCCTCCATTTTGGCAATCACCTCCTGGAATCGGCTCCTCTCCTCCTCCATGTCCCTCTGCTGCTGTGACAGCCTGTCCTGGAGTGCTGGGGAGAGACAGCAGCAGGGCCATGAGCAGCATGAGGTGAGAAGCCTCCTCTGTCCACACCATATTCATGGAAAAGCTGCATGCACTTGTGCTCATCACCTTCTGCACATCACCAGGAGACCCATTTGTAAAGAGGGAGACAATAAGATGTCCTGTGACCAAGGTCACAAGCCTCTGGCTGACTCAGAGCCCCAACTTTCTTCCCCTTTTCTGGGTGTCCCTAGCCCCAGTGAGGACTCTGAAGCCATTCTGGCAGAAGGGAACAGCAGACCTACCCTTGTGCTGCCTGTCCCTCTGCCGGGCCTCCTTGTCCAGCTCCTGGGAGGTGGTGTGATGCAGGGTCTCCACCTTCTGCAAAAGTTCATGTAGGTCTCTGGAGAACTTCTCTATCTGCTCAATGACAGTGTTCAGAGACCTGCAGAGAGAAGCGAGGGGAGTGTCACCCCTCTGGGACATACTTTTGTCTCCCATGATGGAGAGGGGGATGTGTGGTGGGCCAAAGGCCAGGTAGCCCTGCCCCAACCTCTTGGGGTCACAGCCTAAGAGGAGGTATGGCCTCCAATAAGAGGCCTCCACAGGAGGAAGTTGTAGCTGCTGCTTAGGGGAGAACTGATGGCAATTACACAGCTCAGTGTCCCTGGGGGTAGCAGGTGGGAGAGGGGGTGGCTCCTGTTGCCATGATCCAAAGCTGGTTCCCCACAGGATAGGGAATACAATGGCCAGGGAACAAGGTGTGGACACGATGGTGGCTGTTGGTACCTGGTGTGTGAAGTGGCACTGGTCACTGCATCCACCTCCTGGTCTTTCAGCCACTTGAGCCTCTGGAGCTGCTCTTCATAGTCTTTGCGCATCTCCTGGACAGACACCCTGCAGGACACAGAACACCAAACAGTTACACACCAGTGCTCCCCGTGACAGGCACCATGGAAGAGGCTTGGCTGTGGGGCTGAGAACCAGGCCCCAGGAGCTCAGCTGGCACGGGGCATCCCCCTGACAGGTATCCACATTTGGGGGTACAGGCTTCTCTGTCAAACCTGACTTCTCATTGACCCAACCCAGGTGGACATCAGTGACTCACTGACCTGACTAAAAGGGACCTGGGGAAAGAGAACACCTGGTTCAGCATCTTTGAAAACACAAAGCATTCACTCTGAACCATGTCTCCAGCCAGTGTCCACCTACAAAGCAAATCCCTATTCCAAAAGTCACCAAGATGCTCACAACCCAACACTTCTGGAGTCCGTTTTCTCCTTTCCCCATGTCCCCAAACTGTTCCCCAGTTCCTTTGCTGAGACAGGAGGGTACCAGCCCCACGTGTGCTGCTCATGCCACCCTCACCTCTGCAGCTCCTGCAGTCGCTCCACCTCCAGCACCTTCTGCTGCTCCAGCTTGGCCACGTGCTGCTGGTGCTGTGCCACCAGCTCTGCCATGGCCTGCTCCTTATCCTGCCTCTGTGTCTGCAGCTGAGCCACCAGCTGCTCCTTCTCCTGCTGCAGCCTCTCCTCCCGCTGCCTGTAGGTCTCCTCCACCACCTTTACCTGGCTCCTGCCCAGAGAGGTCACAGCAGGGAAAAACTGTTGCTTTCATGGCAATTCCAGGTACTCTCCACCCCACAGTGGAGCAAAGCGGTGTTGCTGTGTGCATGGGGAAACTGAGGCACAGGCTGCTTCACTCTTCACAGTCTGAATCCTGACCCACTTGCCACTGCCCAGTGTGGTGCCCTGGCTGGGAAACTTGCTGGAAATGGGACTGGCTCTTCCTTCTTGTCAGCCATGGGACAGTGCTGGTGAGAGTGGACCCCACCTCGGGTCACTCATGGGGCTGCTCTCTGTCCCCCCCAGGTCCACGTCCATGTGCCTCTGTGCCTGCCCACCCCAGGAATGGACTTGGGAAGTCCCCCAGTACTCCCATTGCAGGGGAGATGGACAGGGCTGCAGGCAGGGATGTGACACAGAGAGGAGCACAAGGAGCCTGGTACCTGTGTGTACTTTTGAGGAGATCCAAGTCCTCCTGATGACGCTGTTGGAGACTCTCCAGCAACAGCTTGTGCTGCATCCGCTCCTGCTCCAGCATCTGGACCTGTGGAGCATCCATGGAGAAGGTCTCTGTGCCACCCCAGGGACAGAGCTCCCACAGCAGCACTTAAGGTGGTTTCTCCTCTCTCACCTGTCACCTTGATGCTATTTGGAGCAGACCTGACCTCTTCTCCCCACCCTGGGTCACCCGTGGGTCCCCACCCAGCAGGTGATGGGGCTTACCTGGCTCTCCAGCTCTGCCACACGCCTCTGGGCACTGATCAGTGCTCCCTGACAGCCTGACACATCCTCACAGAGTTGGGCTGCAGGAGGTCCCAGCCTCCTCTCATGCTGCAAACCCAGGGCTGGGGACTCTGCCTGTGGGGGTGGAAAGAGAAGATTGAGGCCCTTCAGGATCAGTGGGTTTGTGATGTGGCCAGCAGCCCCCAAAGGAAGGCACATGTCTCACCTGCAGCTGTGGAGCAGCCTGGAGATGTACTTTGGGAGCAGCCACCTGTGGAGAACAGGGATGCTCTCAGGGAGGTAAAGTCCTGAGGAGAACATCTCCACCTAGCCTGGGAACAGCAATCCATGCCCAGCCTCCTGCTGTCCCTCCTCAACCCTTCTCCAGCCCAACCCCACTGCTGGCCTGGGTCCCTTCTCCTTGGGTGACACTCAGCAACTCCTACCCGAGACACAAACATGCTGCCCTATTCCTCACTGGAGACAGATTCAAGGGTAAGACCATGACTCCTTTGGGAGATGGCATGTGTCCTGCCACCAGGGCAGGATGAGAAGGTCCAGCTAGATAAGAAATGGAAGCTTCGAAGATGAAGCAAGAGGTGCCCTCTCTGTCAGAGGCTCTGATGTCCTTCCAGTTGTCTAGGAACAGTCTCAGAGCATCTCCACCACAATGCTGGGGAAAGCCAGTTGAAGGAAAAGTCCTTTATTGACTGGAGCCTCTGTTGTCTCATTAATATAAACATGCCCAGGGAACTGTGTAAATGCTGCTCAGGCAATGCAGGGTTGAAAACACACAATTTGCAAAGGATCCAGAGCACATGCACTTTGGCTTTGACAAATACAACTTGTGGCATGTCAGAGCTCTCCAAACTCTTTGCCACCATGAACATGGGCTCCCAGAAATGCAAAGCTGGGCCCAGCCTTCCTCTGCCAAACCAGCACTGACAGAGCTGGATATTGGCAAGTTGGGTAGGGGAGGGCTTGAGATCATCACACCAAGCCTGCACCTCTTGGAGATGTGGGAGCAGCAGACCTACCTGAGCAAGTGGGGCAGGGTCCTGTGTCTCCTGCTCTCCTGGGAACAAGGCTGTGGGGACTGAAAATTGAACAAGCTGATGATTCAGATATGACAATGGGAACCATCCCTTTCCAGAAGGATGAGAGCCTGGGTCTCCTGAGCAGAGAGACAAGGGTCCTGTTCTGCTCCAGTGATAGTGATGGAGGGTCAGATAGGCTTGTCTGTATCTGCATCCCAACACCACCCCACACAGGATGGAGGGAGTCTGCTCTGCAGAGTAAGTTTAAGGGCAAAGCACAGCTCCTCCTCCATCCTTGTTCCTCAGGAAACCAGCCAGGTCCCCTAAGCCACCTTCAGTGGCCTCTAAACTGGTGCAGGGTCTCAGCCCAGGGCAGGAGGAGCTCTTCCAGCACAGAGCACTAGGGGGACGAGCGTGGGGGCAGCAGGAGGGGAGAGAAATGGGACAGCACGACCTGAAGCCCACCCATTGTTCAGAAAGAGCAAGTCTCTTGCAGCCCCTGACACCCCTAAGGCAGCACTGCAGAGTTCAGCACACCCCAGCACAACATCCCCACCACACCACAAAACTGGGATGGTGGGATCCTGGGATTCTACAGCTTGGCCATGCTGGTCTGACAATGGCTGGTCAGAGCCTGGACAGCAGGCACAGGGCCAAGGGCACTGCTTGTGGCTTCTGCCTTTCTTTGTTTCTGTGGGGCAGGGGGGACTCTCTCTCTACATAATGCTGCCCAAATTGTGCAACCACAGCAAACCTACCCAGGGTGCTGGTGTCTCTGGAGGGATCCACCTTTGCAGGCTCTGACGGGTGAGCTGAGGCTTGTTTAGTGGTGCTGAGCCAGGGAACCAATTGCCTGCATGGGCAAAGAGGCAGGAGTGATGCCCAACAGTGCCAGGGATGGGCACATGGACATGATCCTGTCTGGCATTTCTCTTAAAGTTTCAAGCTTGGCTGTCCCATTGGGATCAAACAGGCAAAAGCCTGATGATCTTTCAGAGCTGCATCCCAGTCACAGAGGCCCCAAAATTATCACTGGTGACTACCAGCCCTTCCCATTCCCCCATCTCAGACAGGCAGCTGCTTTCTGCAGGACACCTCTCCCATGGAGGATGCCTGGAAGGTGGAGACCTTACCTAGAGCTGTCTGTGCTGGCTGCCTTGTCCTGCAGGGCAGCTGCCTGCTGTGGTGCTCCTGTGGAGGCAGCTGGCTGGCTGCAAGCAGAAAACATCCTATGGGAGAGAGCTGAGGAGGCACACCAGTTCCTGCCTCGCAGGGTGCAACCTTGGCCACAAGTGTAAGGAAAGCCTAGGGGTATGCTGGGACTTTGAGCTGGATCAGAAAGCCCCCACGTTATCACCCCAACCTGAGACGAGATTGCGCTTAAAATTAATTTCCTAAATCTGAGCCAAGGGTTTCTGACAGGTCCTGCTGGAGCAGCTACACATGGAGCAGACAGGAGTGCTGTGGCCATGAACTGTGCCTTTACCTGACAGAAGAGTGGGGATCCAGCCCTTCTCTGGGGGCCTCCAAGGGCTTGGCATGTCTCTCCTGGGCCTTTGCCTGTGCTTTCTTTCGAGACAAGGCAGCACTCAGCCAGTTCTCCTCCTCCAGCAGGTCAGGTTTAGCTGCCGTGTCCTCTGCAGCCAAGGGCTGGCTGGGGGAGAGTGCAGCAGGACTGGCCTTTGCTGGAGATGGTGGCTCCAAATCTATGAACTCCTCATGCTTCAAGCCCAGCCAGTCACCTCCAGCCCTGCTGCCCTGCAGAGAGCTCTGCCTGGCTGGAGGAGGAGGTTTGGAGCTGGGCTCTGGTTTTGGTTCTCTGTTGCTCTCAGCTGAAAACCTGCTGCAAGGAAAAGCAGTCACACACTTGCCTGTGAGGGGCTCTGGGGACCTGCCTCTGAGGGGACCCTGTCTATACCTCACTGCCTGCCTCCTTGACGACTGGCCCTCAAGTGTGGAGGCCACCGTGGGCTGGTACACTCCAAATACAAAATCTTCCTCATTCCAACCCTCTTCCTTCTCTGTTCAGACAAGCAGCATCGAGTCAGTGCCAAGAAGAACACCCAGCAACAAAGACACCAGCCCTCCTCCACCCCTGCAATTCCAACTGGGATCACTGCCTCTGGAAGAACAAAGCTGGAAACATCTTCCCTGGCAAATTTCCCCTCAGCATGGCTGGGAAAAGTGTCTTTGCTGGGACTCAGCTCATGTCAAAGGGCAGCTGAGTTATGGGTACTGTGTGAATGCTGCTGGGCTGCCTGGAGGGCAGAGCTCACCCCTTCTGCACCAGCCCCTTCCCCCTGCACTGCCCAAGAGCCCTTCAGCCACACTGCTCACCCCTGCAGAAAGAGTATTTCCCCTGCAACCCTTAGAAACCAATCTCACTCTCCCAAGCCAACGCTGTCACCTCTGCAGGCCTTCCCAATGTCCCTGGCTGTGCTCACCTGGCTGCTTTTGGTACTTCTCCAGTTTGACCTCCCTGCGCTCCCTCGTGCCAGGCGGTTCCAGAGTTTTGGCCACGGAGCCTTGTCTTGGTTTGAAGTGGGCTGGCTGGAGCTCCTCTCTGCTGGGGACACAGTGACAGATGGGTTCCTCTCAGACAGGGCTGTTCCTCATCACACAGACTTGCCAGGGTGCTCTGGCTCTTCTCTGCAAAACGAGATGCTCTTGCCCCTTTCTGGGACCCTCCAGCATCCCCCCCCACACCATGGAAGCCTCATCTCGATGCACAAGCCATCCCCTGCTTTACTCCCACTGCCTCTCCATTGCCCTTACTCTTCCATCTTCTTTCCTTGTTTCTCTTCTCCTTTTGTGCCATCCCCAAGTCCCAATGCCTCCATCAGGTCATCACCATCATCTTCAAACATGAACTCCTCCCTCCTCCGGACTGGGGCTGCAGAGGGCAGGGGTGGCTCTGGGGATGGGATCACACACAGCAGGAGGTTTGATCAGGGCTTTTCTTTTTTTTAAAACAAGACATCAAAGCCTGCTCTTATCTCTCAGGACCATTTACAAAGTAATTTCTTAAATAAGTCTTTTCAGTGACCAAATCTCAAGTGACAAAGTGGCAATGCACTATGGCCTGGACTGTGCCCACTGGTGGGACAATGGGTGTCACTAACACTGGGGTTTCCAGCTCTAACACCAGCAGCTTTTTTAGCTTTGCAAGTTTCCAATCAGATAATTCCTGCCCCCCTTCACCCAAAGTTCCTGTTCCACCAATGTACCTTAGTCCTTCCCTAACCAACCAGCTGCTCTTTGTGTTCAGAGTGGATTTATAGAGGTGAAAGGTGATTTTAAGGGACTACCAGGCCCATTAGCATCCCTGCTGCAGGAACAAGAGGGATGAGTGCCTGTATCCCAGGCACAGTGCAGCTGGATCCCACTCAGGGGTGCCTCAGCTGTGCTTTGGTGTGCACCTGTGATGCTCTCAGCCACTCAAATCCAGACCCAGAAAACTTGTCATTTGGTAACATGTGAAACAGGCTGGATGAAATGGAAGGTAAGACCTGAGCCTCCATTCCCAGAAAGGCAAGGCCAGTTCTGTGATCTGTGGCACACCAGAAATACACAGCTCACCAAGTGCTTGATCACTATTAACCTTTTTACCAAGCTGCTCTCTAAATGACCATGCTGGCTAATGAGAGATGGGACTAGGTGGCTTCCATGTAACCAATCTGGACCTCACACCAGCTGATCCAGGCTGCTGGTTTATTTAATTCAAAGAGGCTGCATCGAGCAACCCTGCTCACCTTTCTCTTTGCTCTCTTCTGTTTTCTTCTCAGAGCTGCTTTTGGCACCTGCTTGAGGTGGCTTCTTAGGAACATCCTTCTCCTCATCAGATGAAAGCACTGCCAAAGGATCACCAAAAGCTGGGAATTACCCCATAGGGGCAGGAAAGGAGAATAATCCCAATACAAATAAACAAATCCAATGTTATTTAGAAGAACAGTTCTGCACTAAACCAAACACTATCCCCCTCTCTGTGCACATGAGGACAGGAGACTACATCTGCCCAAAGCCATGAACAGAGGTTCTGCAGGGACCTGGGATACCCCTGAGTCTTCCTGAACTTCAGACACTCAAGAGTTAAGTTTCTGCACACATTTTCTCCATTTTCTTTCTCCTAGAAGAAAATAACTCAAAATGTGGGTGTTCTAATGCTCAAACACTATTTATGTGAAGAAAATGGGGGAAAGAAAGTCCACCTAAATCACCTAAAGCCCATTAATTATTTTAATAGATGCTGATCTTACTTAAAGTGAAAGCTTTGACAATCAGTTCTTGGCTGTGCCAGGAAACCACCTCCCATGTCTGGAAGTTGGAAGGAATGCCCACTGACCAACAGGGCTCCCAAGTGCTACAGACAGTCATTAAAAACCAAAGCACATGTGAAAATGCAAATGGCCTCAGGTAGTCTCCTGGGGAGGGTCTCAAATGCAGAGCTGTGTTGTTTTTTTTTCCTTTGGTCAACTCTGAAGGATTAGATTTGTACCAGCACCATAGGGGTGAAGGACTCTGATCTCCTTAACCATCCAACCTTTTGGTTAACACAAGGGGCAAGCTGTGGGCAAAGAGCTAAGGCAGAGTCCTCAGCTGCCCCCAGGCACCTACATGCTGAAGTGAAGCAACCTCCTACCTTCAAAGTTGAATTTCTTGTACTGTCGGGGAGCACCAGGAGATGAGAGTGGCTTCTTCTCCACTGCAGGTACAGAGTCTCCTAGAAAGAGGCCACAGCTTTCAGAGACAAGGTTCTACAGAGATGACCCTCTCCCACCAGGGATGAAGGTCACTTTTCTAGCAGCAGCCCCCAAAAGCACATAATGCAACAGTCTCCCCTCAGCCCTACAGGGTGGGAATCTTTCTGGAGGGGTCTCCATGAAAGCAGAGGAGAGAAGGGCCTGTGGAAGAGCAGGGCAGTTTTGGCATGTCTGAAATGCAACCCCTCTGGCTCACCTTCCATGCAGATCAGGCAGGTGCCTGGTCTTTGACCTGCACCAGGGAACAGGCAAATGGTGTACGGTGGGAGATGGCAGCAGGGATGTTAGGGATGTCACCAGACCACAACAAGAGGCTGGGCCAGGGATCTCCCAAGGGAGACCTGGGACAGCCCCAAAAAAGTAAAGGATTTAAGGGAACAAATCCCCTTTTGTTCTCTCCCAGAAGACAAAAAAAACCCTGTTCCTTTAGAACCAGGCTATGAAAACAAGAACAGAGTCTCCTTTTTACCCTTTTCAGGAGCTAGCAGCTTCCCTGCAGTTTTCACAGCTTCTCCTGAGGAGCCACGTTTCCTAGGACCTTTCACAGTGTTCTCCCCTGGCCCAGAACCAGGTTTTGATATTCCCAGGAGATCAGCTTCCATGTCATCCATGTCCTGGAAATCAAAAGGACGAAGATGAGAGCAGGCTGAGTGCTGCTACTGCCTCATGGCTGCTTCTCCCTTTGGAGGCTGCAGCTGCAGGGCACGTGGGGCTGAGGGGGAGGACATTTATGCACATTTACCTTCAGGGTCTGCAGCAGAGCTTGAGGGTCTGTGTCAGAGGCCCCAGACCCCTGCGTGCCAAGGAGGGCAGAGATCAGAGACAAGCAGACTCTGGAAACTCCTCACCCCTTGTTTCCACACTCTGGCCCCTAGTTTTTCTCATTTTATGGAATGGAAAAAATACATGCCCAACTTCTCCTGATATCCCCCTCCCTGGAGACCTCCTGTGCCTTGAGTCACTTGCTGAGATCCTGGGAGAAGCATTAGGAACACCCAGGCCATTGCTTTGGGGAAGGATCCTTCCTCCAGTACTTCACCTGAAGTGCACCCAGGCAGGCTGGGCTGCAGCACAATGTGCCCCACTGACTTTGTTCCTCCTTATCCAGGGCACCTGAAAGCCCTTCTCCCACCATCCACCCTTATCCCACCTTCCCCACACCACAGTCATGTTGGAGAGGGTTTACACCTTCACCAGAATTCCATGGTTTATCCCTGATATCCTGCTGCCACCTTGGATGGGGTGACACCAGGGGAAAGCCTGGCCTGGCTCAGTCCCAGCCCTCAGGACATCCAGGATCTCTCCCAAAATTTGGGCTCACCTCTGCAGCTTCCTCATCTTCTGCAGGGAGTTTGCTGAAGAAATCATCCTCTGGAAAGGACCTGTGAGACAAGGCTGGGGGTTAGCAGGACCACAGGATGGGGTAGGTCAGAAGGGGCTGGGGAGCACAGAGAGATCTCCAAGGGGGAGAGGCTGTGTCTGAGCACTCACTTCTTGCTGGGCTCTGAGCTGGTGCCCTGGGCTCTCCCACCACTGCTCCTGGCTGGCTGGGAAGCTTTGGCAGGGGGTTCATCTAGAAAAAAAAACAAAACACAAAAAACCAAGGAGATTAGGATGATGGACATGGGCATATTCCTGGCCTAGGTACTCCAAAAGGGTTTTTCCTGTCTCCCCATGAGCCCCAGAGGCTTTTAATCAGAAATAGGACTTCATCGCCCCCTCCAACCTACTAAATGGTCTCTAGCTCTGGAAAACTCTGCTCCCTGCTTTATCCCCCTTCGCAACTGGACCCCCTTATAGATGGATGGCTGTTGCACCAGCACCTTCTGTTCCCAGGAGAGGAGTAAGAGCACCAGGATGCTGCCCTTTCAGATGCAAAGAAGGTTCATTTTACCATCATATCCCAGGAGGTCACCAAGCAAGTCATCAATAGAACCTGAAATGAGACAAATAAAAGGTATTGAGGCAGGTGAGCTCACCAAGCAGGTGTAGAAAAGCTCCCAAGTTCATTATGGCTCACTCTTTAAAAAAACCCCAAGAATAAAGGTTTGGTCTCAAACATCATCATCTTAAGGCCTTCCTTGCCAGCCTAGAAATAACTGCCAGGACTTGATCCAGTGTTTTGTGAAGAAAAGATTTGGCTTCAATTAGTGAGAAATGGGACATCTCTACTCAAGTGAGCCAGCTGCTTTCTATTCAGTCACTGGCCACATGCAGCACTTGATCTGTGAGCTCTCACCCCCTCTCAGAGCCCTTGGGCAAGCCCAAAAGCTTCAGTATCAGGGGCTGCAGCAGGCCCTAAACAGGCAGGCAGGGAGTACAGGAAGAACTGAAAAAAATGTATATATTCTCCCCTGGATTTGGGAAAGCCCACAAGAAAGGAATATAGGACCCCAATAAGCAAATCTACTTGATGTGAGAGGCAGGTGAGTATCTCTGGTTCAGGAATGACACGACACAACTGCATCTTTCAGACATGAGCCATGAAACATTTCAGTAGCCAGGACTGCCACCTGATCCCAGTGTCCCCCCTCCTCTGTCCTACACATCAGAGCACCTATAGACAGTGAGAGGAAAGCACATGAGTGTATGTACCTCTTAAACTTTTCTTGGATTTTGCAGCCTATGGGGAAAAGACAAATTACTTCATTAGAAAACAAAGCAAGTCTGACCCAGACTTTCTCAAAACACTAAAGTCAGCAGCAGGTTTCTCCAGAGAATCCCACAAGCAACAAAGCCCTCCTCTCACCCACACCATGTGGGAAACAATGTGTGAAACAGGAGGCACACACAGAGATGTTAAAACTTTTGAGACACAGTGAGCACAGCCCCTCCTGATCACCAGCTACTTAGAAGCCTCCAGTGCTCGGGATAATTTCTGTCTCTGAACAGAGGCTGCCAGAGCATGAACTCTGGATGTCCCAGACCTACCTGTGTACTGTGTCACACTCACCATTGCAGGATCTCAGCCTTCCCCTGCTCCAGCAAGCTTGTTTACTGATTTATCAGATATCCTTGTCCACATTGTGGGGGGGATCCAACACTGTTGAGCACATCCACACCAAGCTCCTACCTGTGGGGAGAGGAGGATTTCCTGATTTCCTGTTAAACCAACATCCCTCTCCTGCTCAGGGCCTCTCTGCAGCCTGCCAGGCTGGCTCCATGCTGCTCTGACCTCTCCATGCCTTTCTAAACAAGGCTCAAACTGAGTTTGAAAAACAACCCCCCACTCCCCAAAACTCTGGAGCTTCTACAGCAGCTTCCACAGGGAACAACACGCTGACACCAAGGAACCACTCAGCCAAACAACCCGAGATGGAGCAAACACCACCCTCCCTGTCCCCTGTGTGCAGAGAGCCCAGGGGTTAGCTCCCACTTTGCTCAAAACCTGGAAAACACTCCAAGGGGGCTGGAAGAAGGGAAAGGGGGAAGGGAAAGGAGGAAAGGGAAGGGAAAGGGAAAGGAAAGAAACCTCCTCTCTTTGGGCCTGCAGCACCCGGGGGGTCTCAAAGGAGAGGAACGGCTGCAGGAGGTGAGGGGTGCAGGGCTGCAAGGAGCCCCCCAGGTTTCTGAGCAGTGATGCCCCCACACCCCGTCTGCCACGGCAGCCAGTGCCCTCCTGATGC
>NW_009954140.1:6774-29503 GCF_000747805.2 Chaetura pelagica | reverse complement strand
GTCTCATCATCATCCCCGGGGGTCTCGTCATCCCTGGGGGTCTCATCATCATCCCTGGGGGTCTCATCATCCCTGGGGGTCTCATCATCATCCCTGGGGGTCTCATCATCATCCCTGGGGGTCTCACCATCCCTAGAGGTCTCATCATCATCCCCGGGGGTCTCATCACCATCCCTGGGGGTCCCATCATCCCTGGGGGTCTCATCATCCCTGGGTGAGGGGTCTCATCATCATCCCTGGGGGTCACATCATCATCCCCGGGGGTCTCATCATCATCCCTGGGGGTCTCACCACCATCCCTGGGTGAGGGGGTCTCACCATCATCCCTGGGGGTCTCATCATCCCTGGGTGTGGGGGTCTCACTGCCCCTTGGGGGTCTCACTGTCCATCCCTGGGGGGGTCTCATCGTCCTTGGGGATCTCACCGTCCCTGGCCGTGGGGGTCTCATCATCCCTGGGTGGGGAGGGGTCTCACTGCCCCTTGGGGGTCTCACCGTCCATCTCTGGGGGTCTCATCATCCCTGGCTGTGAGGGGCTCACCACCCTCGGGGTCTCACCATCCATCCCTGGGGGTCTCACTACCCCTGGGTGTGGGGGTCTCACCATCCATCCCTGGGTGTGAGGGTCTCACTGTCCCTGGGGGTCTCACCATCCATCCCTGGGTGTGGGGGTCTCACTGTCCCTGGGGGTCTCACCATCCATCCCTGGGTGTGGGGGTCTCACTGTCCCTGGGGGTCTCACCATCCATCCCTGGGTGTGGGGGTCTCACTGTCCCTGGGGGTCTCACCATCCATCCCTGGGTGTGGGGGTCTCACTGTCCCTGGGGGTCTCACCATCCATCCCTGGGTGTGGGGGTCTCACTGTCCCTGGGGGTCTCACCATCCATCCCTGGGTGTGGGGGTCTCACTGTCCCTGGGGGTCTCACTCCCCGGGGAAACACTCGCCTTCTTGAGACTTCCTGACCTGCAGACCCACCTACCAGTGGCTTTCACCCCGCGTGCTGCAAACCCAGGTGGGAACACGGGCTCCTTCCAAAGCCTGCAGCAGAAAAGGGCATTTTCGAGAGCCCATCGTTCAGCTCAGACTGGAACCCGCGGTCACAGACTGCTTGTTTCAGACTCTGCAAGGAGAACAGTGTAGCTCCCAAGTGTCGTTACTTGACACTGAAATCACTTAATAATCAAGCACAAGAGGCTCCACGCTTGTGGCAACCATTCCAGAACATTTAGACAAAGAATGGAGGACACCTAACCAGGGCAGTTTAAGCATGGTTTCCTGATGGTGAAACACAGCAAATCCTACCAGATTGTGGCATTGGGGTATCACCAGCAACAGCAAGATGGAAAAGGGTGCTCAGTATCCCCACCAACAGCAGGTAAGCACAGCATTTGCTTTCCTATCACCATCTCCTCCAAAATGATGAGGGGTGGGGGGAAGGTAAAGAAACAGCTTCTATCAATTAAAGCTTCTGCTTCCAAACTCTTGTTAAATCATCACAGTGATCAGTTTTGCTGCCTGGGAGCTGTAATGAAGCCAATGTCAGTTTTGTTTTCCCTGTGGTTGTGGGCACAGCAAAGCCAGAAAGGTCAGACTGGAAATAAGATAAATGAAATCCAGCTAATTAAAGCCTTCTGAAGAATTCATTCTACTTCACCCATCACTTGAAATGAAATCCACTGAAGGCAATGCACGAAAGAAAGACATTCTGTCTGAAAACACAGTTTTGTAATTTATTCAATCTGTACATGCAGTTAGCTAGTAGGGTTGTAATTAACATTTTTAACTTGCCCCTCCCCTGGTCTACTGAATAAAGAGAAGGCAAAGCCTTCTTCAGCCTCCTTTGGTACCCTCAAGAGCACTGGTTCCATTCACAACCTGAAAGACTCAGCAGCCAAAAGGCAAGTTTCATTATTTTATTTAAAATTAAACATTACTTTCTGTTCAGCTACTGCACGTGGAACCAAAGATTGTGTCTGACGATCGCTAGTGCCAGGAAAAACTCCTCCATGAAAAGTGATCCAAAATTAAAAGACATCAACAGAACCAAAGCTGTCAAGAGAACCAACTTCTCAGAACTGCAGGATCATAGAATCATAGAATGGTTTGGGTTGGATCTTAAAGACCACCTTGATCCACCCCCCCTGCATGGGCAGGGACACCTCCCACCAGCCCAGGCTGCTCCAAGCCCCATCCAACACTGCCAGGGATGGGGCAGCCACAGCTTCCCTGGGCAACCTGGGCGAGTGTCTCACCACCCTCACACTGAAGAATTTCTTCCTAATGTCTAACCTAAATCTCCCTTCTTCCAGTTTAAAATTATTAGCCCTTGTCCTCTCACTACAAGCCCTTGTTGAAAGCCCCTCCCCAGCTTTCCTGCAGCCCCTTCAGGCACTGGAAGGTCCCTCTGGAGCCTTCTCTTCTCCAGGCTGAACAGCTCCAACTGTCTCAGCCTGTCCCTGTAGGAGAGGTGCTCCAGTCCTCTGATCATCTTCATGGCCCTCCTCCGGACTTGGGTGTATGCTGAAGGTTTTTACCATTTTAAGATCAAAGCTGCTCTTATCTGTTGCAAAGAGAGGTTTTATTGTTACTGGACAAAGTTATTGGTGTCAAAAAACAGCAATGATTTTGCCTAGTTGTAGTTGCACTGATTTCACTGGGCATCAGTAGGTTCTTCTAAAAGCTAAATCTTCCATCTGTTAAATCCAGACAGCACTGTGCAAATCCCAAGTCAATACAAAAACAAAATCAGGCAGAAATCAGAGAGAGCTCCTTGGAAATGCGTGGATAGGAAAAAAACCAACAACCTAACAAACCAAAACAAACCCAAAACAATCTGGACACTTCCCTTGGGATTGTCATTGTCTTGAAGAATGCCTTTAAAAACCAGAACATCCCAGAACAATCTGAAGACCCAAGGACCCTGGTCAACTGACTTCTGCCCTTGAATACTGGCTTCATCATTCCAGGTCAAATTTGCACTTTGTACCACTCCATGTGGTTTTTCACATGAAATCATCATCATTAATCTTTGTAAAGTGCTTTGAGATAGTGCTATGAAAATACTAACAGTTAAAAGAAGGGCAGAGCATCTATTATCAGCACTGAGCTGATTGTTACTACTTGATTTTTGTGGGGTTTTTTTTGCCTTAGAGCAGCATCACTATGTTCTCCTTTGACTTCCTATTAACAAAGAGTAAGGTGCCAGTGCTGGAGATGGCACACAGGCAAAAGGAGTCTCTGCAGGGCAGTGAAAGGAAGATGTACTGGAAAGCATGAAGATTTCTTCTGGAAAGATGAATGAAGCACAGAAGGATGGGGTATTTGCTTCCCAGCTACATCATGGAAGCAGTGCCACATGCAGATTCATCTGCACAAAACTATGCAGGAGACTTCTGACAGCATCAATATTTGCCAAAGAAGGAGAGAGGTGGTGCTAATCTTAAAAAAATAATGCTAAAAAAAAAATAAGTCAAGACATTGATGCTTTTTTGGTGGAAGGACACAACTGCTCATTAGAAGCTTTTGACTGAGGGCTGTTAACTACTTAGTAGTGAAATCCTGCTAGCTTTCCAGTTGACAGTAACTTCTTCTCTCTAGTTAGCAGCTTCACAAAAGCAATCCTTGTATGAATCCATAAAGCTTTCCCAGATTTTTAGAAGGTTAATTGTATGATTATAATTGCACTTTAAAACCAGGCATCAATTCCTATGCACTCTCCTCAAGCACCTCCTCAATTTACAGAAGTGGAAAGAAAGGCTACAATTATTCACTGTCCTACAGCTACCAGGATTTGAAAAGTTTGATTTCAGTGCCTGAAGAAAGGATGTGAACACCCAGTTTTCAGGTCAGGAGAAGAGTGCATTTGAAAAAAACCAGCAGGCTTCACAGCTTGGCTTGCAGTGGCTTCAGGTGTTTGTGAAAAGACTCATGAACCTGTAAGAGCAGTTGACAGTAACTTCTTCTCTCTAGTTAGCAGCTTCACAAAAGCAATCCTTGTATGAATCCATAAAGCTTTCCCAGATTTTTAGAAGGTTAATTGTATGATTATAATTGCACTTTAAAACCAGGCATCAATTCCTATGCACTCTCCTCAAGCACCTCCTCAATTTACAGAAGTGGAAAGAAAGGCTACAATTATTCACTGTCCTACAGCTACCAGGATTTGAAAAGTTTGATTTCAGTGCCTGAAGAAAGGATGTGAACACCCAGTTTTCAGGTCAGGAGAAGAGTGCATTTGAAAAAAACCAGCAGGCTTCACAGCTTGGCTTGCAGTGGCTTCAGGTGTTTGTGAAAAGACTCATGAACCTGTAAGAGGAGAAGACAGTGGTTACAACAAGGTCAGGCCTCAGCTTTAGAACAGTTTTAGCTCTTCTTGCAGTGTGTTTTTATACTAAGGAAACTGGAATCAGAGGCACTCTGGAGATTTAAGAACAGTCAGCTAAGTCTTGTATTTGAGTGTCTTTATGACACAAAGGTGAAAATATAAGGCAAAACAAACAGCTTCCTCACTACCTTTCTTGGAATAATGAAAGGCATCTTCTATCCATACAGATAATTCTTTGGCATTTTAATTCAGAGCAAACTGGCAGAGGACTCCTAAGGGGAGTGCAGGGAAGCTCCTAAGCACCACTGACTCCAGAAGCACAAAAACATGGAGTAAGTTCTGGTGGGAGCCCATTGTAGGGGATAAGTCTGTCCAAGTCAAACCAAGCCAGAAAAGGCCACCAAGACAGGATTCAGAGTTCTGTTCTGGCTGATGGAAGAGGGACACTGACACGTCAGCCCAGTTTCTTTTATTAGCTCAGCTGTAGCTACAGCCTTAGGGCAGCCATGCAACACTCAAGTACTACATGAGAGCAATTTCTTTTAACCACCCAAAATGATTTCTCTGGGCACGTGTGACCTAAGAGGAAGAAATACAGCTTCTTTACCTGTGTTTTGTTCAGTGGGGATTTCTTTGCCCACTCAAACATGTTCTCATAGACATTGCCATCATACCGGCCAAGCACAGACCCCAGATGTACATCATGGAAGTCAAAGGAGTCCACCAGGGCTACTGCATTGGGACGGATGGTAGCCAGGAGCTCCTTCACACGCTGGTTCACTTGGGTGATTTGGGCATCGCTCAGAATACCCGCCTTGGTGGGAACAAACAACAGAGATGAGCAGGAAAGTAGGAAAGTTCCACTAATCTTCCCTCCCCTACAGCCTAACATAGGTCAGCTTTTCCCCACACCAATGTCCAGCAGTCCAGAAAACACTTGTGGTTTTTTCTTCAGTGCCAAGTATACAAACTGGCAATCTGCCATAGGGTACAAACAGGAGGGGATGGCTATCACAGCCCACCATGCTGGCTACCAGAGCCCACCATGCTGGCTAGCTATTCCATCTTTGATGGGAGACCCTAAATCCTTCAGTGCCTGTTCTGTTAACCTCTGTAGCAAGCTTTCCAGAAGAACGTGCACACGTGTGTATGAAATTCCTCCTGGCTTCAGGGAAGTTTTTGGTCAGCAGCAAAGAGGAAAAAGGGGAAGACAACACATACCATGTCTGCCTGAAGGCAAAATAAACCACTGGTGCACAAATACATTCTCAAACTGGAAGAATGAAGAGAAGTAGTGCCTGACAATGTGAACCCCTTAACTGAAAGCTGGTTTAAGATCTGCAGTACAATATCCCTCTTTCCACAGAAGCACAGGATGGTTTTTGTTGGAAAAGACCTTTAAGATCATTGAGTCCAACCATTAATCCAGCACTGCCAAGGTCACCACTACACCCTGTTCCAGAGTCACAGTGTTTGTGCACTGCTTTACAAATCCATACAGCTCTTACAGCATGTCTAACTTGCATCTCCTTTATTATCTCCTTGTTTTTTAACATACACCTGGTCACCAACTGGGAACCATTTCAGTTAACCTAGACAGATGCCATGTTACCATTTATCATCCAAGTCTGCTTCTTGTGGATCACAAGAGAAACTAGACAAGAGCCTTCAATCAGACCTGCACTGCTAATGGCCTTCTGCAAGTCAACAATACCTTATACCTTAGCATTTCTCCAGTTAAACATTTAAAGTATCCTTGCAAACAAAGACTGGGTCTAGAGTTTGGGAGTGTTAAGAGAAAGACACCAACCTGCAAGAAATCCCCTGTCTTCTTGCTGATCCCATAGAGGGCATACAGGAGACACAGATCAGTCAGGACAGCACGGACAGCTGCATTACTGACCTCAGACAGCTTTGCTGCAAAGAGCTTCACTACCACATAGTGACAGTGTGCCTAACAGAAACAGAAGGTTAATCAGTTCATGAAGAGATGAGCAGCTCTTACAGCACACTTCTTGGGCAAGTACATCACTGACCTCAGATGCTCGCACAAGATCAACAGAAGTTCTGTTCCAGGCATCCTCCTTGCTCTTTCTGTGGTTCAGTTCAGCTTGCAAGTTCTTTGCTGCAGTTTCCACAAGCCTATTTCATAAAAGACAGACATAAAAGACAGGTTATGCAATAACACCAGGATAACAAGGTCCCATACACTAAATTCACATGACTTTCACAAGTCTTGACACATCAGAAAAACTCCGAGGTTGTGTGCAACGACTGAATACACTGCCTGGAGTGAGCAGCTACCATCACTACCCCTACCATCACTGCTGCAGCTAAAACACAGCTACAGAGGGGTAGGATGACATTTGAAACCACACAGGTGGTGCCTAAATATCTACTGAAATGTAGGTATCTTCTATTCTTACGCTTCCTTCACAAGAGGCTTTAATATCAGGATTGTATCTCTCCAGATAGATCTCTGAGCAGGCAGTTGCAGCAATGTTGGTATTTGTATGCTTGAATATATTTATATTTACACAACAAAAAGAGACTTCAGAATGGAACAGAGCAGAGTAACTAGGCTATGTGTGGGCTGTGTGTAGCCTTGTGTAACCTCCAAGCACTTAACACTGATGCAACCTCCTCAAGTGTGTCACTTCTTGAAAGGAGCACATAGAGCCAAGCTGTGCAAGCCACGCCTTGAGAACCTAGCACGAAGAGAGCAGCACAGCACTGCCACCTCCCAGGACACACCATTTTGCTGCAAAGTGTGAACTTACCAGGCAGCACATGCCTTGTAGGCCTCTGTCAAGCCGGCTGGATCGTTGATGCGCACAGTCGCGCTCCTGGCAGCCACGCGCTGCGGCTGGATGCGCTGCCTGGAGAGGTCGTTCAGGTAGGACACCATGCCAGTCACCCGCTGCCCAGAAGCAACCTGGTTGTAGCTTTTGACCAGGAATCTGAAAAGAAGAGCCAACAGATAGCAACTCTTCAACATGAGTTGTCTGAATGGAGAGATGTCACCTTACCTAGGGTCAGGTGCAGGAATATGCTTTTCTGTTAAAACAGGGCAAGGGACAGAAGCACGAGAGACGAGTCTCAGGGTGACACGGGACACTCTCCTGCTCATCGTTTCAGCTACAAGGATCACGATGCCAAGGCAAGAAGGTCTCTGGGCAGAAGCTACCCTACCTGGCTGTCTGCAGCATCATGACTGTGTTCTCTCCCTCATAGGTGCAGGAGGGGGTGAAGGTGACATAGATGTCGGGAATGCCGCTGCAGCGCGAGTAGCCGTGCCCGCCGCACGCCATCCGGCACTCCTCGATCCCGGCGTTGGCAGTCCAGGAGGTGAACGCCTTCAGCCCTGCTGTCAGTGCATGGAGCTGATGGACCAAAGCAAAGCCACTTTATTTTTTGTTCTCCATTCTTAATGCAGATGCTAAGTACTGCAGCTCCCAGGAGACACACAGAGCTGACACCATCCTTCCTCTGTCCCACAGGGTCTTGTTTTTCTGGTGATGACTCTTCCCTGACCCAAACTGTTTAGATGGAAAGCTCTGCACACGTAAAGATTTCTTTTGTGGACTGCCTCCTTTTTGTCTCTACACCTGTACCAGACTGTTTTCAATTGCCTACTGTGACATTAGGTTCTCAAACAGGATTCCTACCTGAAAACTAACATCCTACAACCCTAGCTCCTCCCTCAGTATAGCACTGATGCCTTTGAGCAACACACCAGTACTACCCTAGTGACTTGGAAGAACAATCAAAAAGCTAAAGCACAAGTGTAAAACCAGTCTTAGCTCCACTCCCAAGTGCTATCTCACCATTCCTGAGAGAAAAAAATACAATCACAGTAGCCTTCTCACTGTGCATTATTCCCTATTTATTTATTTATTTTTGTAAATGGCTGTTAAATGACCAGTGCAAATGAAGAAATAAAAGTCACTGGCAATCACTGGGCTTGGCATCTCTGAATCGAAATAATTACAAGATGTTTCATGAGTGAAAGCCAAAAAGGCTTGACAGCTGTTCTACCATGGCTGTGAAGAAACCTTACAAAAAATCAAGGGAGGACACAGTACCTCTGGCAGCTCACTCAGATCCCCTTCATTGATGTCTCCACTGATACGAAGATAGGTCTGTTTTATGTAGGCTCCCACAAAGTGAAAAGCATATGCTGTTGCCAGGAGAGGAAAGAGTTTGTACTGCTGGGTCTGATAATCCAAGATCTGAGGTTCTGGTTCCCTAGAGCAAGATACAGATGAGTTAGTATGCCAGTTGCTACCAAAGGTGCCACAAAGTCCTATTCAACTCTAAGTAGCTTCTCCATTTGGACAGTCCCAGCTGCACCCACACCAAGCCCCACTGTCTCAGACCACACAGCAAAGGCCTCTGGCAGAGGGAAGGTGTTTGGCAGCCGAGAATGAAAGATCACTGACTCTGCAGGATGAAACAGAGCTTTGAAACCATCCAGTGCCAAAGCAAACAACATCAGTCACAGTCCCTCTTCCCCCAGCACTTGGGAACACTCCCTCAGCACTTAGGCTGCTCTGCTGTGCCACTGCACTCACCCAGGCTTTAGCTCGGACTGGTGCCTCACGGCGCTGTACCGGATGGCGATGGTACAAGCCCGGGACAGGGAGCGAGCTGAGTCACCCACAATGAGGGACCTGATGAACACCATGGTCCCATAGGTCAGCTTGTCACTAAGTGGTTTCACATAGGTACCATCTGGTTCAACCTACAACAAAAAAACCCAAACAATCCCAAACCAGCGATGTTTAAAGTTCGCTCCCTTTTAGGTGTTCATCTCTCAAGCTCTAAACTCATCAAGCAGCATTTACAAGCAACCTGCAATCTTTTCAATACACCACAGAGGAGCACCTGGAGTATCCACTTCTAACAGCAAATGAAGTTCACTGCTTTACCTGAGCATATTTCATCAGCATGTTTTCCCGAGGAATTCTGAAGTTGTCCATTTTCAGGTAGCCATTATCTATTTCATCATAACCAAATTTTGGCCCAATGTCACCCACTGTAATACCTGCCACAGACAAAATCACTTGCATTAAGAACCAGACACTAAACACCACAGAGGTTCAAGGCTTCTCCAATAAAGAAACTATTTAGTTTTCCAGCAAGTCCTGGCATTGTTAGGAGGAACAGCTAATGAGGACCTTAACCTCTTTGATGGAAAGTGAACATAAATACATGGGGCCCTTTATAATTTACCTGCAGTCCTACTATCCCGTCACTGGGGGAGATGTCTCTGAAGATTATCCAACTCACTTCTAGCTAGAGGATGATGAAAGGTATTCTTTCCCCTCCAGAAAGTATAAGGATGTGCTGCCTCACAGAATGCATAGCTGGGAAACACCAGGCAGAATCAAATCCCAAACTCATCTTCACATTGAAAGCATGACAGGAAAGAAGATTTAGTGGTAGTTCAGTCACAAGAAAGACTCTTAAAGGTTTAAGCCCTGTGACCTACCAGCTACTCACTAAATCACCTAGTGAAATAAGCCATGTTCTTTAACAAGATGATTTGAGGGCTAGAGCACCTCTCCTACAAGGACAGGATGAAAGAGTTGGGATTGTTCAGCCTGGAGAAGAGGAGGCTCCAGGGAGACCTTAGCGCACCTTCCAGTGAAGGGGCTCCAGGAAAGCTGGGGAGGGGCTTTCAACAAGGGTGTGCAGTGAAAGGACAAAGGAGAATGGATTAAAACTAGAAGAGGGGAGATTCAGGTTAGACATTAGGAAGAATTTCTTTAGTGGGAGGGTGGTGAGACACTGGAACAGGTTGCCCAGGGAAGCTGTGGCTGCCCCATCCCTGGCAGTGTTGAAGGGCAGGTTGGATGGGGCTTGGAGCAACCTGGGCTGGTGGGAGGTGTCCCTGCCCAGGCAGGAGGTTGGAACTGGATGTTCTTAAGATCCCTTCCAACCCAAATCATTCTCTGAAGACACATGCAGCTGTTCACAGCTGGAGAGAAGCAGAGCTAATGCCTTCCATGAGTGCTAAACCCTGATGAATGTTTTACCTGGCAGAGGTTCGTGGGTGCCCAGCTTCCGGATGGGAACGATGAAGGCGTGCAGCCCTTTGCACTGGCCCTGAGTGTAGAGCTGTGCCAGCACAATGGCATGGTTTGATGTCTTCCCAACTGCAGGAGTCAGAAGGAAAAATAAAACAGTCAACCTACTTATTTACATGGAGTTCCTCTCTTTAAAGCAGGATCTGTGATTACCTTATCATGTGTTAAAAAGTCAGATTTACCTCACTGGTTATTATCTAAATCCTACAGCTGGAGAAACAACGTTGCTCAACTCCATGAAAGTTGCACAATACAATTCTCTTGTCTAGACAACACTAAGTCCCTGGCAAACCTGCCAGTGGAGCTGCAGGTAGTGCAAAGATTTTGGTACAAATGGTCCAAAATGATACTAAATTCACACTGTATATGACTCTGAGAAATAATCCAGAGCACACAGATAAGCCAGGTTTTTGGTAGGCTCTGATAAGTCTGTTACTCATTGTGCAAGAGTCACTGCCTTCCAGCCAGCTCTGGATCAACTTTCAATCACCACTCTGGAGATACAAGACACATGACATCACCTCCCTAGGTTTTTCCATGCATGTTCCAGACACAGACACACTGTAATGCACTTACGTCCACCTGGCCACCATTTGATGGAGGTCACAGTGGGGCTGTTGAGGATGAACTCCTGGGTAGCAGGGTCATAAGTAGCTGTAGTTTCTAGACCCCGAAGATGAGTTCCTGAAAATAAGCAAACACATTGTTTTGGCAGAAAATCAGTCACAATACAGAGACAAGGACAGAACTGGGCAAGAGGAAGTTCAACTCCAGTAGTAATGTACAGGTTTCAACTTTAGGCTAGATAAAGGACTAAATATCAACCAATTAAGGAAGAACAAGTAAAAGACCATATTCTGGGACCTGAAGCCAATTCTCAAAAAACATGTTGTTGGTTTTCTTCCCAGTGGTCTAAGACTAGTTTTCCAAGCACCTCCAATCTGACACCTTTTTGCTATTACACCAGAAGCCCTTTCTCCATTAAAAAGGTCCAGGAAAACAAGCTCACCTGGACTGCACTACATCTGCAATCTGATTCAACTGCAAAATACAAATCATACACTTCTCAGCCCCAAGATGAAACAAGCAGTGCCCGTCAGCTCTTCATTCCCTCACCAGGCCTACAGTCTCCTTGCCTGATGGAGCAGTTTCTCCCAAACAAGATCATCCACAGCTCCAAGACAACAAGCAATGGCACATGCATGTTAAGGGACTAATGCAGGTAGATTAAGAGACTGCAGACAGGATGAAGGGAATAATTCCAGGGATAGTCTTTGTTTTCTGCCCCCAGCTCTTCACTTCACACACCCCTGTCTCAGCGTGGCATCAAAAAAGCCCAAAACATCACCAGACCTACCTGCTTAACACTAGACAAGCTGTGAACACACCTGGCTGACAAAGCAAGAGCCACTGACTCTACACAAGAGCTGCAACATGGATAAAGGTATCACCTTGATGCAAACACCTTTCCAACACATGGAGTTAATAGAGGACTTCCACAGGCAGCTTAACACAGACTTACTTGGCTTGCAAAAGGTCTTCAAACCTCACCAGTTGCAAGAGATTCTCCACAGACTTCCAGTTACTTTATGCTTCACAGTCTCTACATTTCACTCCAGCACAAAGGTGGATCCTGCTCATTTTTAGAAAATAATCCTCACCTGCAACTCTCAAATGTCAAAATTAAAGTTTCTGAAGGCATAATATCCTGCCTTTGAAACTGGGGTTAAGTGTTGCAATCACAAGACTGCTGGAGTTACCAAAATCCATTTCAAAGCTTGAAATCAAAGGAATAACAAAGAACAAAATCTACTCCAGACAGATTAAAAAAACACATTTCATGGTCCAATTAAAAAGAACACATGGGAGTGAACTAATGAACTGGGGGGAATAAAGCTCCCCACAAAATATGAGCACTGGAACCAGGTCATCCACGTGTTCTCTGATCCATGTTCAGCCCAAGGTGACGAGCAACTCTTACTGGTTTTGGCATCTCTTTCAGTACCTCAAAGCTCTGTCCTTTTGTCTTCACACTGAACGTTAAGTAAAGCAAAGCAGGAATCACACTGGAAAGAAGGGCAAGTGTAAAAATGAACAGATGTCATCCAAGTGACACCACCACAGCCACATGCAACAACCTACCCTGGTTTGAATGGCACTAGAGGAGCTCTCAGGATGCACATATATATAAAAATACAGGCAAACTCTCCCATAGGAGAAAAAAAGAACAAGCAGCACATGGCATAAAGATCCATTAACAATTTCACCCATTGCTGCAGCCACAACTGCATATGTTAAAACTCTGGGGTAAAACACAAGCCATTTGTTTTCCAAGCAGGAGAATCTTTTGCACACAAACCATTCTTAAAAATAGCATTTAGTGAATGTACTGTACCATGGCCCATTTCAGTCTGGGCATAAGTGCCAATGATCTCCAAGTTCCAGGCAGGCATGAAGAAGCGATCCTGCTGCTCTGGGGTTGCCTGGGTGAGAAGGGTGGGGAGGAACATGCCCAGATGAAGGTCCAGGGGCTCAGGTCGTCCACGATGAACAAAGCTGTGAAGAAGCGTTATGGGATGGGAGTGTGAAGGGAATGTTATGGGGGAGGGGGGGGAAGCAAGCATGAGGATTCATGGAGGAGATTCAGGAAGAGACAAAGACAAAACAAAAAGATTCATGTGTAAATCAGAATTGAGCAATTCAGCAAGTGTGGTTCAGCAAGCCAGAGCACTGTCCTTTTCTCGGGCCTGAACAATACAACAATGACATGCTGCAATGCATTTCTTCCTGTGCAGAAAATGCATTTGCAACATTCCTGTGGTGTTGATGCAGCATGGCTGACAAAAAAGGATTAATCCAAACCAAGGAAAGACAACACCAGATCTTCACTATGGACTGGAAAGCAGAGGATACCCAAGTTAAATGGGCTGAGTCAAAATGTCTGTTTTAGATGATGTGATCTGGCTGGATGAAGCAACTCTTCACCCAAAGATACAAAAGTCCACTTTTATTTTTTCATGGTTTGAGGGTAGAACCTGGTAAAGTCCCAGTTTATCCAGCCAAGTGAGTAGTTTTTCACTGAACTTTCTTAAAAAAGGAAAGCCTTAGCTGTCTGTACTATCTACTTCACTTCTTTAATTAAAGATCAGTCTTGACTCCCTTCACCTTTTGCTGTTTCTAAAAGCTCTCTTAAAAGGACAGTGCTTTGCACATGGAAGTCAAAGCTGTGAACACAAACAACATGGTAAGAATCATAGAATATGCTGAGTTGAAAGGGACCCATCAGGATCATTGAGTCCAACTCCAGAAGAAAGCCAACATTTTTCAACCTGTAAACCACACAGTCTCTCCAATTAAACACACTTCATTAGAACTATTATTCCTCTAACTTCTCAAACACCACTTTTGGGTAGTTAAGTGGTCTACTAAGTTTTTCAATATAAAGAACTAAATGCTTGTTAAATCTTTAAATATTAATAGCTTTGAGTATTTAAATAGTGGGGCTATAAACTGAGGATTGGTACCTTCTGTAGAAAGGTTGTCCATCTGGCACATTTATATATCAAATAATGTGGTCTTTAACAGGAATAGATCTATTTAAATGAGATATGGATTATGGAAAAAGCACTGATCTGAGCTCAGCTCAAGGTGGGAAGAATGCATTCTTGTGTTACCTCTAAATACACATTATTATCAACAAGGTCTATCCCTAGAGCTTCCTAAGAGCTGTAATTCTTTCTTTTGATACCCTCAGGCACCTGCAAATAAACTCAGCCATCAACTAAACACGGAAGCAATGTTTTATAAGCTTTATGACTGAACAGTGACCAAGATCAATAGATGGCTAATGGGTCATCAGGAATACCAGATTTTAGGTGAGTTTTGTACTGGTGAGAAGTACACAGATGAGAGTCAAAGACTGAAATCAAATCCTTATTTACTAGCAATAGCTATAAACCACAGAGAAACAGAACACACTTTTCTTTACTCCTTTTTGGTTCCTTTCCTGCTATTTCTGCCTCTTCTTTCTTTTATTTTTTTTTTCCAAGAGACTTACTCACTATGGACTAGGTTATAATCACAGGCTAACAAGTAGGTAAGATAAAACTGAGTAACTACCCAGCCAGACTAGGATTCAAGTCAATAATCTAGAGGTCTCTTCCCCCATCATCAATTTCTAAACATCAGGATTAAATTCAGAAGAGCTCAGTGACAATTACTGCAGCTTCACTGATGAAGCAGCTGATACAGCAGGGATGCCAAACAGTTGCATTTTCACTATTCAGCATGGAAAGTGTATTTTCTTTTCCATACTCCTACTAAATTACTTCTGTTAAGTATCAAAATGCCCATTTTACCACTAAAACCCATGAGAACCACAAGCAATCCAGACCCTCAACAGGCAAGAAAGTGCAATGATTGAATGTGAAATAGCAAGTGAAACAGATCACTTTGGTGTGGAGGAGTGTCTGATTTAAAGAAGTTGGTTTGAAAAAAAAAAAAAATAAAATCAAATAAGGTTAGCAGGCATTTATTGTTCATCCAGTTGTCTCTCAGCTTCCAGCATCAAGGTGGGTTTGCTCTTTCCACTTCTGCTGCATCTACAAATGTATCAGCTGCCATGAGTAGCTGTAACTGAACAACAGGCAATTGGCATCATCCTCCATCTTCAGCCATTGTCCAGACTTACACATCTCCTTCTTTCCAAGTTTAGATGCCAGCACAAGCACTGGAGTCTTTGGGTTTGTTAAACTATCCTTGCTGGTATTTAACAGCCATTAATTTCAGGTTCTGGGCTAGAAGACTGATTTCTGATCCATTGAACGTTCTCCCATTTGAAGAAGTAAAAGTCCTTCCCAACAAGAGTAGGAATAAAGATGTTTTTCTTCTTTGAAACCAAGATCTTCCCATGAAGTTGTGCAGCTGCAATGGAGTAGCATCTGGAAGAGAAGTGCTTGGGGCAAAGCATACCTTACTTTCAAAACCAAAAAGGTGCAATCTCGCCCTGCCACACTGCATCACCAGGTATGTTTCTGACTTCTTTATGCAGCCCAGTCATGACCTGAGAACTCTGAGATACACATGCCCCAAATTCAGGCAAAAATCAAAACCACTGTACTGTTGACTGACATGTTGCAACCACTTCAGGTGAAATTCAGACTTGAAGGGCTTGGAAATACCTCCTCATCTTAAAACAAAGGTACACAACTACAAAGTCAGTGATCAGCTAAGAGGTGCTTTCTGGAAAAGACCAAAACTAACTCTGGGATTGTTAGGATGTGAAACGAAGCAGCTGCCTGGCAGGAAACACCAATGGTTAACCAGACTATTTTACCCTTCTCCTTTCAGATTTACCAAGGGAGCATCATCAATTTACAAACTGGAGTTACAGAAAAGAGGTTACCCATCCATCCCTGAAGGGAACTAACCATGTCCCACTTCGGTTTGGGCGTAGGTGCCAATTATCTCGACGCCACGGACCAGAGGCAGCCACTTCTCCTTCTGAGCATCAGTCGTTTGGGTCTCCATGGTTTTTTGAAACATGCTGAAGTGGAGACTGAAAGGTTCCTGAAAATTGCCCAAGCATGCTCTACAGGAGAGAAATAAAGGGATCTGGATCTCAGTCTTACTCTTATTGTGATCTTGAAAGGGTTTTTTGCCAACTGTAGCATCAGATAAATAAACTCTTTGACTATTTCACAAGCAACCTCCAAACCAGGAGGCAGCAGGAGGAATGCTAATGGGGAAAGAAATGTTATTTTCAAGCATTTTCTTTGCTCCATGAATCCTGCTGTTGCCACGTAACTGGAAAAAATAGCACTCTACAAAGATTTATGGGGAACTCAAAACAGAGGACATGAAGACCAAGTTGCTTTCTTTCCCATCTCTTAGGCTTTGGGGGGAACAGATTCCACTGCTCCAAGGAGCCTAGAACTAGGCCATTATTAATTAGCTAGAGGCACTATGTATGGAAAAGGAAAAAGCTTTAGGTGACTAAATGGTTTTCAGAAGAGCTCTGTATTACCTGTAGCTGCTTCTATCAGCTGTGAGATCAGGAACTCACCTTCAATTAAAATTCATGTTAGAGGCTAGTGCTGAAGGGAATGGAAAGGAGATCAGACATTTTCAGTGTGCTTCATCAAAATAGAAATCACTCCATTAAGAGAAAGCTCTATTAATTTAGTAGCCACGACAGCAGGAAAGTGCATTCCCAATTAAAGCAAGCTCTAAACACAAACGTGCTAGAAAGTTTCAGTGTGTAAAAGCTCAGTAGCAAATGACAGTGTGTTCCCTTCAACACTCAGCAGCCTGAACAGTTTTTTAAGCTTCAATCACTCTGCACAAGAATGTTTATTCCATCTAAAGTCTAAGATGCAAGAGAAACAAGTGAGTGCTCTGCATGGATATCTATGTACAAGATCCCTCCCACCTACCTCAAACACCTTACAAGGGAAACATAATTTAATCTGGTAGGATAATAATATTAAGGATAATATGTATTAACACCTGCCCAGGGAGCACATTTAAGAGTTTGCTGCCAACACAGACCTGCACTGCACAGGGGATGCAGTTTGTCAAACTACAGCAGCATTTGTGATTGGCATTTTACACCTTGCCTGGGATGAGTCCTTGGGAGCAGAGAGTAAATAATTGATAACTCAAAACCAGATCCCTGTACAAGCTGTAAAATTCAGCCTTAGGGTGAGGGAAAGCAGGACAAACCTTCAGCACCACTGAAGAGCATGTTTAAGACCCTTATTTTAAATAGACAAGACAGAATGAGTGGTGGATTTCTTTTCCAGGAGGAAAACTATTGTAATCAAGTAATCTGAAGCTAGTGATTAATTTATTAAATGTTTTTTAAGCTGGTGTGAATGCAATGTCTAGAGTTCTTGGAATCAAGGCAGACAGCTCTCTTACCAGAAAATATTCTGTTGCCTACAGCAGCATATGTTTACAAAGCCAAAGTTATCAGGGTAACAAAAGGCTTAAAAATGCTACAAGGACAGCAAGACAGAACATTTTTCAACATTCTTGTGGTTTCCCGTGTCCTTCTTTTAGCCCAGGACCCACACAGCAATAGCAGCACCCTTTCCTTCCTCACTGCCTACAGCACCATCACTGTGCATCTACAGCTTGGGCCCACAAAGAACAAATCTACAGGGAGAAAGCAAATACTGGCTTTGAAACAATGCAGCTTGGGAAGTCTGGAGCAGCTTGGGAAGAGCTTGAACAGTGCCTTGTGTATTTTCATTGAAAGAACTTGTGACAAAGGTGCAGCACATACTTTGCTGTCAGAAAAATCAGGTCAGACACTATCTCTTTGAAGGTAATGCTCCAGAAAAAAAAAGGTCACACCAGCCAAGTCTCACTGCCTATCAGTGAGTTTAACCACAAATGCCACATAGTTCACATTTAACCATCACTTTCTCTGGCAGGAATAAGCAAAATGCCATTTTGCAAGCAGATGCTTTAACATCCCTGTGTCAGAAGGTGATACTATTCCACTGATTAAATATGCTGCATTTTTGCAGCTTCTTGCATCAACAAAGCTGAAAGCAGCACCCAACACCAGCTAATTCACAGCAGACTTTCCATCTCTACATACTACTCCCCACTAAACAATTAGGATTTTCTTAATATGCCTTTTAACAACCTGAATGACAGAGAGAATTCTGTTCTTCTCACGACATGCGAAGGGAGGAACAACAGGTTTTCTATTTCTTTCTCCCCTCCCAGTTTCTCCATTCCCACTACCCACACAGCTTGCTCTCCAAAGGCTGCCTTGTTCAACTGTTCCAGCACTCTGCTGCATCTCGCACAAGCCATTTGATCAATCATCAAGATTTACCTCCTGAGTCTGTAGTCAGAACTTGTGACAACAATCTGTGAACCAAGAGGAGGGCTGCAACTCCAAATCCACACACAGGAGGAAGATGTGTAGTCACACACTACTTTGGAAATATAGATCTTTCCAGATTTCACAGTAACCCACACCACCCATGGAGTAGAAGGCACTTGAATTTGACAGATCAGTTTGGTAACCAAATCTGGGAGCTAAGGGAGCACAACTAAAGCAAAGTCTGTGTTTTCAGAGACTCCAAAGCTAGATGAACAATTGCAAAGACCTTCTCAAGCTGCAGAACTGGGTCACAGAACAGGGTCATTTACTTTCAAGCTAAATCCACAAGCAAATTTCTCCAGCTTTTAGCGATTCCTCAGTGGAGGACAAGCAGTCTGACCTGGGCTACAGAGTTGACAAATAATAAGCTCCTTTTCTGGCTGTATCAACAAATCTAGGACAGACTCATCCACTCCAAATTAATTTAGCAGTGGCTCATAGGGCCCCTACTACAGTTTTCCTGTTTTGATTTGCCAAAAGCTACTCCAAGTCCTAACTTCAGTGGCCAAATGAGAAGCAAGGACAAATTCTTACAGGAAAAATGCACATTCCTGCAATGCTTATAGACACTGGAATCACCTGTTGACTTGCAGCTCTTGGTTCTCCTCTTCTTCTCTGCCCAGTTTCTCCCAACTGTTTTTCACTTCTTCATTTAATCCCATTTTCCTTAATGAAGGTTATTTAAACTTGAAGGTGAATTAAAACTGAACAGATTGCTCTCTTCAAAGAGCTGTGGAGCATGACACATCAGAGTAACTTCCCTTTTTTCATGCTGACATGTATTTTGCTGCAGTTAAGACTGGAAAAGATATCTTAAATATTGTCTCTTGAAGGCTGATGAGGTCACAGCAGCAACTGTGAGTGACACAGGTTGAGACACAGGAAGAAAAGCCATTAAAATGGCTTTTAAATATATTTAATAGATCCTCTAAAACATAGGAGTCCAAATCAGCCCTTGTAGAATCAGGGAGGAGCATTCAGTTCCACATGTCACAGCATCAACAACTGTTGAAGCAGATCTCCAGGGCAGCTGAAGGAAGAATAATTTCTCCTCATTTATTCATAAATCATGCTATAGAGTTGGGTCACTCAGGAATAAAAGGTTCCTACTGAAGTTCTGGTAATATACAAAAGCAACAGGAAAACAACTAGCTCAAAACTCTCAAAATTGTTTATGTGTCCCTACTGCTTGAGGGTAATCACAAGCCTTGAGAGATTACTGGCAAAATATTTTTGACTTCTAGATGTGAAAATGTGAGGGTCAATCACAATAAATACAACTTGACATTTGAATCAAAGACTGCAATCGATTTCCTGAAGTTCTTTGCAGCTATGTCACAAACCCATTTAATTTTCCAGTCTGGCAAACTGAATAAACCCAAGCACAGCTTCTCCAGATCAACTTTTACACAAATCAAGTCCCTTCTAGTTAGCACCAATTGGCACATTTGGATACGTGATAGAAATCAACTTAATTTTGCAAGTTGGTGGAGTTCACCAAGTTTAAAAAATGTCTGACACTCAGTAGGTGTGAAAGTGGGGCCAGATGTTAAAATGCAAACGAAATCAAAGGATGAAAAATAATCCTTTAATTTCTTCCACTCGTTAAGAAGCATTAAGCCAATAGCCTCCCTTGCAAGCACCAGGTATTATAGTAAAGAATTAAAAAATATGAACAATATCAAGTTCTTAGAGCAAGGTAAGAAGTGTATGTACAGCTCTTCATTCTTCTACATGTTGCTACAGAAGACACTGGAAAATGCAGTCAGGCTGCAGTAAATGCAATTATCTTCTGAAATTCTGAATGTCTCCAATTAGAACTGACTCTGGAAAAATAAAAAGGCAAACCTTGCCCATTGTCTCAGTTAATTTGGGAACATTAATTTTGACTGGTCACACCTGACTATTCCTATCACACAGGCTATGGATGCATTATTTGGCACCTTTATGAACTACTGAGCTTTCACCCAATTCAAGTAAAGAATTGCTGACTCTCAAACAAGCTTCTGGAAAGAAAAATATAATTTAGTACTTGACTACTCCAGAAAAACCCTGTTTTCATAAAACACTGTCAGCAATGCTACCAAAAGACAGCACTTACATTGCAAAAATCATGGAAATTTGCCAGCTGGGATACAGATAGACTTCTCTGAATTTTCTCCACAAAAAACCAAACCAAAACAAAAAGAACTGAAGCAACTTCCCTATCACCTCCAATAACCTTTGTGTAGGAAAAACAAATCATTAACTTCTGCCACACACTACCTGAATAATCTGATGTAGTCACTGAACTTTCTTCTTGTTGTCATGGTCCACCAATGCCAGTTTTCAAAATAACTCTTTCAGTACTTCCACAAGAACTTTCATGACACAGGTCAGTGTAGACCAACACCTTTGAAATTAGAACTACAGCAGACAAGATGATTTCAAGTAACTAGTCCCAATATTCATGCCCTGAGACCAATGGTAGCTTTTCTACAAATCCAGACAGAGGGGGCTTGTGACTCTACCAGTACATAATTTAATGTACAGTGTTCATTTAATGTGCCAGAGGATATATTTGTGGTATTACACCCAGATTTCTAGACCTGTGTGATCTCTCTGTTAAGCTGTTTCTGTTTTATTCTACCAAAGTAAGTTTAACAGGACTAAGGGGATAAACAGCTCAAAGTCAGGAATGAAGTTCCCTGCAAGCTGCAATGAATGAAACTCAGATGTAAAGACAGGTTTATTAACTTAACCCAAGGGTAATACCACCAGATAAATAAAATGCCTCTAGGGCAAAAGGAGCCACTACAGCACCAGGAGCTTGGAGGAGGGAGACAGGACAGTTATAAATGAGAACTCACAAGCTATCTTGGAACATTTTCAAGCATGCCTGTAATACAACTTTATCAGGTCTAAGTGCAAAGTGAAGTAATCAGCTTTATGAGATTTCATTAGAAAACACAGCCTCACAAGACCTATTCAGATTCCAAATATCTCAGTATATGTTTTTATTCCTTTTGGAAAAAAATAAATATATTGGAGTAGAAGTCTCATTTTTTACCCTCTGCACCATGTATAATAAATAAGGTGTCATTATTGATGGTGCATTTCTAGTAAAAAAAAATAAAATAAGAAAACAATCAGGGTTTCATCTGAAATTCACTGAAGCCAAGACTGCAGTGGGTTTTGTACAGGTTCACAGGTTCCTTTGGACAGCAAATGTAGAAAAAAAGAAAAATAAAGCCCAACTCTAATGTCCTTGTGATGATCAAAGCACACACAAGAAGCAAACTCCACAGCTAGGTACCTTTTAAACCAGTAGATCTCATCTGGATCTGCAATTCCATATTCTCTCAACTTCATCACCATCAGGGAGCTCTTCCTGATGGCTTCCTCATAGCGTTGGCTACGGGACAGGAAGTTCAGATCCTCATGCTGGAAGTCAGGGTCATTAATAACTAAGGCCTCTGGGGACAGAACAGAAGAGGAAAACAAACTCAGCCTCCACAAACCTCAGTAGGAAGGGGGTGAGAAACCATCCAGCATTTCCCTTGCTGCACCTCGAGGTGCAAGATAGGAGAAAAAATTAAAATTAAAAGTTCATGAAAACAGAAAGAGGTCAAAGCTCTTCTTGGATACTCCTGTCCCATTCCACAAATAAACCACATTTTAAATTAGGACTTGGCTGGAGGTTAACTCACTGATGAAATACCTGCAGGTCCCTCAATAACAATCTCAAAACACCATCATTAGTGCCTGAGCAGACTGCCTCATGAACTTTGATCCCCATACAACTCCTTCCCAAAGGGCATAGCTATTATTCCCACTATGCTGAGTGGAAACCAAGGTGCTATCGAGTTTCTGTGTCCCCTTGCACAGAGGTTGCACAACAGCAGCCTCTGACAGTCCCAGCACAGAGCAGGCTGGGAGGAGGAGAGAGGTATTTCATTAAACTGACATATCATGGTGCTGGTGGGTGAGAAACAGGTCATATTTGTAGTGTTGGGCAAGAGAGTAACAGGAAGGGAAAAGGAGGGGAGAGGGCCCCAGAGAAATGCCCCTGGGAAGCTGCCTCTTACCCTCTGGAGAAAGGGGAAGGAGAGGTAAAAGGACACTGCTCTGTCAGGGCCACAGGAAACCCCTTCTGGGAAGGGGAGAAGAGGGGGCTCAGGGACAGAACACTGCTCCCTTCTAACCCATCAAGACAGAAATCCCTACTTTCAGGCAGCCCTCAGCCTACAATTCCTCTCCTCACAGCTTTCCCCTCTTCCCAAAAGCTCATCCCCACCTCCCTCTCCTCTACAGCCCCTCTCCCCATAACCTCCTGCCCCCTGGTCTCCCCCTCCCCACAACCTCCTCCCTCCCAGTCTCCCCTTCCCCACAACCTCCTCCCTCTCCCCACAACCTCCTCCCTCCGGTCTCC
>NW_009954140.1:0-4944 GCF_000747805.2 Chaetura pelagica | reverse complement strand
CCGGGCCTGCCGGGAAGGAGGAGGTGGCGGCACCGGGACGGGCCCAACCAGGACGAGCCCAACCGGGACGGGCCGAACCGGGACCAGCCGAACCGGGCCCGGAGCGGAGTGACCCACCCCCGTGCAGCAGGGCTGCAGGAACGGGCTGCGTGCGGGGCGGCTGCCTCGCGTGAGCACACGGAGAGGGCACCTCTGCTGCGTCCCGGCCAGGACTTGTAGGTTAATTAAATGAATGGGTCGTTAAGGGCCCGGGGGGTGATGCGGGGGGTGCTGCTCCTGCTGGTGTGAGGTGTGGGACTTGGAATCACGGAGTGGTTTGGGACCATTAAGGAACCTTAAAGATTACCCAGATCCAACCCCCTGCATGGGCAGGGACACCTCCCACCAGCCCAGGCTGCTCCAAGCCCCATCCAACCTGCTCTTCAACACTGCCAGGGATGGGGCAGCCACAGCTTCCCTGGGCAACCCGGGCCAGGCTCTCACCACCCTCACAGCACAGAATTTCTATAATACTCAGTGCCCTATTGCAGTGCTGTTGTGTTAAGAAGCACATTCATATTATTTAACCTTTCCCAGCCTATCCATAATCTGAGGGAGACCTGGAGAATCTGGGGTTGCTGTTCACACTGGATTGGGGTGGGCAAATGTAGCCCCTCTGTTTTCCAGGATGCCCTGGGCTTGGCACATATGCTGAGCTGCAAACAGAACTCCCACAGGGAAGCCAGGAAGCTCCTGCAGCCCCCTGGATGGGGGTCCTCAGGCAAGGAAGGAGTTCTGGGGCAGTGTCACCTGGTATCTGAATCAGGTACTGGGGGAACATGAACTCACATCTGCTTTACTGCAGGCCCAGCAGGAGTTTTGGGAGATGCTGCCAAGTGCTGGTGTCTATTACTTCCCATGGGAGATCAACAACTCAGTGCCAGAGGGGAAGGCACTGAGGACATTTGGCAGGTAAGGAGGGTACCCCAGTCTCCTTGCAGGGCTGGCCTTTCCTTCGCTGGCTGACTGCCTCCCATTTTTGCAATTGTTGAAACAATTGCACTGCTGAACGTCCCGCATGGATCATTCCCAGGTTATGCTGCTACGACCTGGCCACGTCCACAGCTCTTCTGACTGCTCAGCACAGCTCAGCCCAGTACCAGGTCTGTGTTGACACCAAGTTTGTGGAGCCATTCCAAGCCCACGTGGGATCTCGCTACATGGTCCTGGGAGAGGCTGAACACAGGGAAGGTAAATGCTCCAAGATCCAGTGCTGTTTGCTGCTGTCCATGCTTCATCAGCTCCTTCCTGGCTCCCTGGGTGCATGTCACACTGTCACTGAGCTCAGCCTCGGCCAAGGCAGGCTCATCTCAGGTGGCTGCCTCATGTCACACAAACTTGTGATTAGGGGCAGGAGCAGCCCAGCCTGACCACGCTTACCTTGGTGAAAATGTGCTGCTCTGGCACAGATTTTATTAGAAACAAGAAGAGCCTCAGCAGCATCACTGTGAAACCTGTGCCAAAGCCTTCTGGCATCCTTGCCAGCCACCACATCATCTTCACTCCAAGAGTGCAGCAAGATCTCATTGTGAGCTGGCTGGGTTGGTCTTTGCCATGCTTGAAAGGCTCTAATTATACCCCTGCCCTCAGACAAGGAATGCAGGCAAGGCTCTGTCATGCAGGGCACCCTGTTGTCTTCTCCTGGCATGCCATGAGTGTTCCTCCAGCTGCACAGCAGGGAGTTGATCTGGGCTGGGCCCTGGGGTTGTGAAGCAAATCCCACTGTCATCTGGGCCACACTTGATAACAAGCGTTCATGTTTGTGCCCTTGGCATCCTCAGTGGCATGTGGAAAGCCACACTGCATGTGGCATCTGGTGAGCAACCTGCCAAGCCACTGCTAAAAAATTCCCTTAGAAAGACACCTTGTTTTGGTCATCACAGCTTAGCAGTGAGTTGGCTCCATTTTGCAGGGGTGAAAGGGGAACAAGCTGAGATTGATGACTGTGTCACCAAAGTCAGGCCCCTTTGTGCAGCCTGGTGTTAGCATTTGAATGCATCTGAGGAACTGTCCTAGTCAGCATTGAACCTCTTCTAAGCCCAGCTTTGGTTTGTCCTCTTCTTGTCTCCACAGAGACATTCAGAACTAAGCCTTGACCCATCCCTGAGGCTTTTTAGCCAGGGAAAACCCAACGTCATCCAGCCACGAAGTAGACAGATGCTGCACGGCAGGCACAGGCACTGACTTGGCTCTTTGTCCTCCAGTGCAAAGAGAGAGCAGTGTCAGTCACTGGCATTTTTTAGCCAACAGGGCAGAGGGAAAACATGTCACTGACTTAACCTGCTCCCAGGCTCACATTAGGGGAGGGACGTGGCAGGTCTGGTCTCCTGCAAGGTCTCAAGCTATGGTTATTTGGCCAGCTAGAGCCATATGCTGCCCGAGGAAACCTCTGTTTGCCTCTGAGCTGCTCCGTCTATTTTTCTTTCTACAGAAGCTTCCTGTTTGTATTCCCAGGTGAGGGTCTGGTGGTAAAGGCACGAATATTGACCTGCGTGGAAGGGATGAATGTGCCCTTGCTGGAACAAGCCATACAGGAGCAGAGAAAATACTTCAACGAGAGGCAGGAGCAGATGGGAAACAGAATGTCCTGACAGCAGCTCTGAGACACTCATCCTTGTGCTGCCATTTGCAATAAGTATGTTAGAAGTAAATTTAGAGGGTGGGCTTGCAACATTCTGGTTTTTGCCATGGCAAAAGGGAAGCACTTGAGGTCTGTGAGTCAGTATGTGACTGTGGGTTGTCCATTGATGCCAGCTGTCATCACTGAAAATAGCTCTGGGAAGCAGCTTTGTTGTTTGTTTAAAAGGGTGGTTAAGGAAAGGCAGCACTTAAGTTATATGGGTCCTTTTGTGATGCAAGGCTTGGAGGTGGCAGGAAAAAGAGAAGTCTTTAAATCTCAAGTCACACCCACTGCCATAGCACAGAGGGTCACCAGGCTGTTGGCAGATGGGAGGTAAAGGGCACAAGGTTGGTTGGTCTGTGTGGCTGCAGCTCCTCGAGTGCCTTCGTTTGGTTATCATGACTCAGTTGCCACACAGGAGCATTCCTGGCAAAACACTCACATTTCTGGACTGAACAACAAAGAAACAAGAGCAAAGAGTCACTATTTTCAGTAGCACCTGCTTCTTTGGGTTTTCAGGAGTGTTCAAGGGGGAAAATTACTTCAGTTCTAAAATATTAAGAGTGCCCTGAGAACCACCACTTGACTTTCTTCCTTGACTCAATTTTCAGATACTTCCGATTACTATTTTTTAACCCTCTAAAGATTTTGATTTATATTTTCCTGAATAAAGATGAAAAGAGAAGGCAGCCCGTCTTGTTTTGATTAAAAACCTCTTTATTGGAGGGCAAATGCATTAGGCCTTGCAGAAATCCCACGGATGATGTAAGAAAATAGCCATATGCAATTTTCCTCTTTCTCCTGAGTGCTGGGTGTGTGAGGAAGTGCTTGGCTTTGAAAAAGTTGCACAACTAGGGAGATGAAGTTACATAAAAGGCACTCTGGTTTAAGCATATGGTGCCCCAAGCCCACCTAGCAGAATTAAACCATCAAAGAGAGAAAATCGCTGCTGAGAGATGAGAATAAAATGTTTGTGCAACACAGAGAAGACTGTCCTGTGCCAAAGGAATTCCCAGACCCAGAGTGGGTTGGGACTGTGGTTTGCAGGGGAATTCAGCCCCCTGCAGCCTTTCCTGCTTTTTGCTCAGATGCTCTAGTGAAATGTTCAGACAATAACAACTGAAGCCCTACACTAGATGATCTTTCGAGGTCCCTTCCAACCCCTAGGATTCTATGATTGGCAAAGCTGCAGGCTTGATTCAAGAGCCTGAGGTGGCTCAGTAATTACAGTGCTTGCTAGAGTCTTTAATCATAGTTTAGCCAGTTGTTTTTCTTCATGCAGTTAAGGAGATCCAAAAGCCCTGCCTCAGCACACTCTCACTCCAGCCCACTGAAGAGGCAAGATTTTAACCGGGTTTTGAAGAGACAATTGGGAATCCCCTATGATGTGTTTATGTTTACACCTCATCTCTGCCCTCCCACCTTCCTCTCTCTGCTGAAAGTTTGCCAGACAGCTGGGAATAGCCAAGATGCCAGGACAAGGAATATCCAAAAATCTCATGAACTCAACCAGCCCAGAAGAGGAGAGCACATTTGGCAATTACTCCAAGTGGAGACATGAGTGCAAATTCAACTTTCACAAGCCAGCAAAGAACCCACACAGGAGTGGGTTCCAACCACAGAGCAACCTTGCTTTGGTTCTTTTAAATTGGCAGGATTTTGAACTAGTGGCTCAGCAATGGGGTAAATCAGTCCTTTTTAGGTCACCTCAATGTTGTGGTGTGTGCTGCAGACCCATGCAGCCCGTGGGCTGCTGTGTCCTGCTGTGCTCACCCAAATATATGGAGTCCCCAAGCCCTCCAGAGGACAGTCCCTGTGGCTCTACCTTTGCTGGAGCCATGATGCATAATATCTTTCCAGTGTTCTGTCAACTGTGAAGTCAATGATTAATCCCTCCACAAGGACATCTTTGAAAGGTTGACCAAGCGGCACAGCCCGCGCTGGGGAGGTTCAAGGGACAATTGTGCAAGATTAAAAAAAACAAAACAAACCCCCCAAAAAAGACATTTCTGCTGCTTTTTCAGCTCAGTATGTCCCAGGAAAACCTAATTACACACCACATCCCCCTGACACCAGCAGCTGTACAAAGGCAGCTGCAAAACTTCCCTTAGCCTTGTGCTGCCTTTCCTGCAAGCCCAAAGCATAGAATCATACAAGCGTTAAGGTTGAAAAAGAAATTAAAGATGATCAAGTCCAACCCTCAGCCCTACACCCCTGTGACTACCCAGCCAGCTGCTGAAGTACCACATCTACTTGTTTTCTGAACACCTCCAGGGATGGTGCCT
>NW_009954139.1:2042-2269 GCF_000747805.2 Chaetura pelagica | reverse complement strand
CATCTCCTTCACGCCCAAGGAGGTGGGGGAGCACGTGGTGAGCGTGAAGAAGAGCGGGCAGCACGTCACCAACAGCCCCTTCAAGATCCTGGTGGGGCAGTCGGAGATCGGGGACGCCAGCAGGGTGAAGGTCTGGGGGCAGGGGCTGCTGGAGGGACACACCTTCCAGGTGGCCGAGTTCATCGTGGACACACGGAGTGCTGGTGAGGACACGGGGGGACCTGGAG
>NW_009954139.1:0-636 GCF_000747805.2 Chaetura pelagica | reverse complement strand
CTAGATGGTGGCCTTGGGGTGACGTTGGTGTGACCTTGGTGTGACCTTGGGTGGGATGAGATGGTGGCCTTGGTGTGACCTTGTGTGGAATGGGATGGTGGCCTTGGTGTGACCTTGGGTGGGATGGGATGGTGGCCTTGAGGTGACCTTGGGTGGGATGGGATGGTGGCCTTGGTGTGACCTTGGTGTGACCTTGTGTGGGATGGGATGGTTGCCTTGAGGTGACCTTGGGTGGGATGAGATGGTGGCCTTGGTGTGACCTTGGGTGGGATGGGATGGTGGCCTTGGTGTGACCTTGGCCGGGATGGGGTGGTGGCCTTGGTGTGACCTTGTGTGGAATGGGATGGTGGCCTTGGTGTGACCTTGGGTGGAATGGGGTGGTGGCCTTGGGGTGACATTGGTGTGACCTTGGTGTGACCTTGTGTGGGATGGGATGGTGGCCTTGGTGTGACCTTGGGTGGAATGGGGTGGTGGCCTTGGTGTGACCTTGTGTGGAATGGGATGGTGGCCTTGGTGTGACCTTGGCCGGGATGGGGACAGTGACCCTGGGGCCACCTCTGAGCGTGTCCCCGTGGCTGCCCAGGCTACGGGGGCCTCGGCCTGTCCATCGAGGGCCCCAGCAAGGTGGACATCAAC
>NW_009954138.1:17495-18044 GCF_000747805.2 Chaetura pelagica | reverse complement strand
TGCACAGGGTGTGGGGGCGGGGACCCAGTGACCCCTCCCAGTGCTCCCAGTACAGACCCAGCCCCTCCCAGTGACCCCAGTTCTCTCCCAGTACATCCCAGTGCCTCCTACCTCATCCCAGTGAGCCCCAGCCCCCTCCCAGTCCATCCCATTTGACCTCCCAGTTCCTCCCAGTTCATTCCAGTACATCCCAGTGACCCCAAAATCCTTCCCAGTACAGACCAGAATGGACCAGTTGCCTCCCAGTCCCCCCAATCCCCTCCCAGTTGCCTCCCACTCCTAATCCCCTCCCAGTCTGTTCCAGTCCTTCCCAGTGCCCCCAAAACCCTTCCCAGTATGGACCAGTCCCCTCCCAGTCCCCCGCAATCCCTTCCCAATCCCCTCCCAGTCCCTCCCCATACCCTCCCAGTCCGTTCCAGTCCTTCCCAGTGCCCCCAAAACCCTTCCCAGTCCCTCTCATCACCCCCCAGTGCTCCCAGCAGGCGGGTTCTCCCTCCTCCTGCGGGGTCGGACCCTCCGTGGGGGGCCCGGGGAGGCGCTGCCGTCGCT
>NW_009954138.1:14530-16697 GCF_000747805.2 Chaetura pelagica | reverse complement strand
CCCCCAGTCCCTCCCAGTCCCCCCCCAGTCCCCTCCCAGTGCTCCCAGTAGCCCCTCATCCCCTCCCAGTAACATCCTGTCCCTCCCAAATCCCCCCCAAATCCCTCCCAGCCCCTCCCAGTGCTTCCAGTCCCCCCCCAGTGCTCACCCCAGGGCGCGGGGTTTGGGGCAGGAGATCCCGGCTCCCTCCATCCTCAGGGAGGCTCCTCCCAGCGGCTCCGGCAGCGGGTTCTGGAAAACCACCTGCACCGGGGTCTCCTGCCCCACCACGGCAGGGGCCAGCAGCTGGGGGGACAGGGGAGAGACCCAGGCGTCCGGGGGGGACCCCGGCACATGGGGGGGAACCCGGCGGGAGGGAACACGCCAAGTGGAGCCCAAAGGTGGGAGGAGCCAAGATAGTGGGATCAACCATGAAGAATCAACCATGGAAGAAAGACCGGACCCTTGGAAGGACCCACCATGAAGGGTCAACAATGGAGGGTCAACATTGGAAGACCCCAACCATGGACAAACCCAACCTTGGAAGATACCACCATGGAAGGAAGGACCCAACATGAAGGGTCAACAATGGAGGGTTAACCATGGATGGATAAACCCAACGTGGATCCAACCACGGAGGGTCAACCTTGGGAAAAAGACCCAAACTTGGAAGGACCCGTCATGAAGCATCAACCATGGACAAACCCAACCATGAAGGGTCAACCATGTATGAACCCACCATGGAAGACCCCAACCTTGGAAGGAAAACCCTACCCATGGACAAACCCAACCTTGGAAGACGCCACCATGGAAGGAAGAACCCACCATGAAAGGTCAACTATGGGAGAAGGACCCAACTCTTGGAAGGACCCACCATGAAGGGTCAACGATGAATGAACCAACCATGAATGAAGACCCCAACCTTGGGAGAACCCACCATGAAGGGTCAACCATGGGAGGGTCAACACTGGAAGGAAGACCCCAACCATGGACAAACCTAACCTTGGGAGAGGGTCAACCCTTGGGAGAACCCAACCATGGAGGATCAACCCTGGAAGACCCAACCTTGGAAGGAAGACCCAACCATGGACAAACCCGACCTTAGGAAGACCCCAACCATTCCGGGGGAGGACCCAACCATCCCAGGGAGGGCCCAGGCATCCAGGGGAGGACCCAGGTGTCCAGGGGAGGACCCTGGTGTCCAGGCAGGGGTGTGTCCTCACCGTCAGGGTGAGCTCGGGCACCAGCAGCCGCACCCGCAGCTCCTTGGCCACCACCTGCCCCGTCTCCTCCACGGCCGCAGCAGCCGTGAGCTGCAGCGCATCCTGCGCCCCCACGTGGGGCCCGTACTCCGCATAGGGCACTGCCATGGACACCGCCTCCTCTGTGGGGACAGGGGGTGTGGGCATGGGGGGACCCAGGTATCCGGGGGGGGACACCCAAGGATGACTTCAAGATCAATGTTCTCATCGAGGATACAGAGGAAAGGGAAGGACCCAGGCGTCCAGGGGGGACCCAGGCATTCGGGGGAGGACATGGGTGTCCAGGGGCAGGACCCGGGCATCCAGGACCACCCAACTGTCATCAAGGATGACGTCAAGGTCAATGTTGGTCAACATTGTCCTTGGGGGTAAAGAGGAAAGGGAAGGACCCAGGCGTCCGGGGGGACCCAGGCATTCAGGGGGGGACCCAGGCATCCCCAGGGAGGACCCGGGCATCCAGGAAGGGGATTCGAGGTGTCCATGGTCAAAGATGACATCAAGGTCAATGTTGTCTTTGGGGATGAAGAGGAAAGGGAGGAACCCAAGGATCTCGGGGTGGACCTGGAGGGTCTGGGGGGACCCAGGCATCCGGGGGGAGGACCCAGGCATCCGGGACCACTTATGGTCATCAAGGATGATGTCAAGGTCAACGTTCTCCTTGGGGATAGAGAGGAAAGGGAGGGACCCAGGAGTTCGGGGCTGGACACAGGTGTCCAGGGGGGACCCAGGCATTCAGGAGAGAACCCAGGCATCCGGGGGAGGGGAACCTAGGCGTCCAGGGCCTCACCCTGCCCTGGGCTCAGGGTCCTGCGATGCTGCTCCTGTCGGAAGGGCGGCGCGGCCACCCCGGTGTAGCGCACGGCGCCCAGGCTGAGGCGCAGCCGCAGGGTCCGGGGTTGGGGGCTCTGGTTCCCAAGGACCACCCG
>NW_009954138.1:10478-14440 GCF_000747805.2 Chaetura pelagica | reverse complement strand
GGTCAGGGGTCAGAGAGCATGGGGAGGAGGGGGTGAAAAGGGGTCTTGAGTCATGGGTTGGAGTGTTTGGGGATGGTGGGAGGTGAAGGGGTCAAGGGTCAAGGGCTGGGGTCAAGGGTCTGCAGGGCTGGGGGGGAAGAGTTGGGGGTCTGGGGTCAAGGGTCAGGTTCTGGGGTCAAGGGTGGGGGTCCAGGGTCAAGAGTTGGGGGTCTGGGGTCAAATGGTTGACATCTGGGGTCAAGGGTTGGGATCAAGTGTCGCTCAACCCTCCTTGGCCAATGAGACCCTCAGCCCTAGCACCTTGGGGAAGGGGTCAAAGGTCAGGCACTGACCCTCGGGGTGCTTGTACTGGTGGGTGATGTCCAGGCGGGCCCCTCCCCCTGCGCCCAGGGTGCTGATGCGGCGCCCGATGGCTCCTTCCTCCACGTGCACCACCCGGAAGGCCCCGCCGGGCTGGCGCTGCCAGTACACCTTGTCGCTGTTCACCTGGACACGCCCCTCATTAGCATCCAGGGAACACGCCCCTCGTTGGCATGCAGGGACACGCCCCCCCGGGCGGCCACGCCCACTTCCCTTTTTGGGGGGTGGGACCCTGGACACCCAACCCTTGACCCCCCAGAGCCCGACCCTTGACCCCAGATTTCAACCCTGATGACCTCAGACCCCCAACTCTTCCCCTTGACCCATGACCCCTTTGCCTCCCACCATCCCCCAACACCCCAACCCATGACCCAAGACCCCTTTTCACCCCCCCCCCCCCGTGCCCTCTGACCTCTCACCTCAGCAAAGACGAAGGGGGTGTCGTACTTGAGGAAAACCTCCCCGTTCCTTACAGCCGTCACCGAGCAGGGCCCGCAGCAGAACAGCCCTGCACCAGCACCGCACCAGTTCAGACCAGTACAGGCTGGTAGGAACCCAGTACAGGCCAGTAGGAACCAGTACAAACCCAGTAAGGGCCAGTAGGAACCAGTACGGGCCAGTAGGAACCAGCACAAACCCAGTAAGGGCCAGTACAGGCCAGTAGAAACCAGTAGAAGCCCAATACTGGCCAGTAGAAACCTGATACAGACCCAATATGGGCCAGTAGGGGCCAGTAGAAACCCAGTACGGGCCAGTAGAAACCCAGTACAGATCCAATACAGGCCAGTAGGAACCAGTAGAAACCCAGTACAAGCCAGTAGGAACCAATATCAACCAGTAAGGGCCAGTAGAAACCAATACAATCCAATAGGAACCCAGTACGGGCCAGTAGAAACCCAGTAGGAACCGAGTACAGACCAGTAGGAACCACAACAGACCAGTACGAGCTGGTAGAAACCAGTACAGGCCAGTACAAACCAGTATGGGCTGGTAGAAACCAATACAGACCAGTACAGACCAGTACGATCCAGCAGAAGCCCAGTGAGAGTCAGTGTAGAGCAACAGGGAGCAAGATAAACCAGTAAGAACCAGTATAGACCAGTAAGAGCTGGTATAGGCCAATGAGAACCAGTATAGGCCAATGGGAATCAGTGTTGGCCAGTACAGACCAGTACAAACCACCCAGACCCAGTATAAGCCCTATAAGAACTAACAGAGACCAATAAGAGCCAGTGTAGACCAGTAAGGACCAGTATAAGCCAATGAGAACCAGTATAAACCAGTAAGACCCAGTGCAAACTAGTACAAATGGGTGTAAACCAGTATTGACCAGTATGAATCAGTAGAAAACAGTGTAGACCAGTAAGGACTTGTACGAACCAATAAGGACCAGTGCAGACCAGTAGGGACCAGCACAGACCAGTAAGGACCAGTAGCCACTGGCCACCCCTCCCCCCTAGCCCAGAGGCCTCCTCCCAGTGCCTCCCAGTATAAACCAGTATGACCCAGTACCGCTGCTGGTCTCCTGAGGGGTGGCATCCACCACCTGCCACCCATCGTATCCTGGGGGGAGGTCAGGGCGCTTCATCCAACAGTCATTCCAGACGTGGAAGTTCCTGCCCAGTACAGACCAGTACAGACCACTACGGACCAGTACAGACCAGTACAGCCCCCAGCAAACCTCAACCAACCCCACCTTTATCACCCCTTTTTCACCCCAAAACACCCCCCCATCCCCCCTCAGCCCCATCCCAGCCCCTCGGGAGGCCCTCCTGGTGTCAACCGGTACACCCCAGTATAAACCAGTACCAGACGGAGTCGGTGTTGAGGCGCTCGAGGGGCTTCATGTTCTCATCGAAGTAGATGTCGGTGGTGAGAGACACGTCGGTGTCGTGGGCTGAGTTGTAGTTGGTGACGGTCCGGGTGGGCAGGCCCAGGCACCTCAGCACTGGGGACACCAGTATAAACCAGTATAAACCAGTATGTGCCCCTACAAGCCCGGATCTCACTCTACTTCCCCCACCAGAAGGTCCCACCGGCCTCCCAACCCACACTGGGAGGCCTCCCATTCTAAACCAGTTGGTCCAACCAGTCTAAACTGGTCTATGAGGAGATCAAACCAGTCTAAACCAGTACAGACCAGTATAAAGATATAACAAGTCCAAATCAGTATCAATGGTTTAGGTTCATCCCCATACTGGGGGGTCTGGTTTCCCCTCATTTGACTCCCAGCAGCTCCCGACACCTCCCAGTACAAACCAGTATGAGACCAGTATGACCCAGTCTACTACTGGACCAAACCAGTACAAACCAGTATCAACGATGCATTTTAGGTTCCATTTATCCCCATACTGGGGGGTCTAGTTTCCCTTCACTTGACTCCCAGCAGCTCCCGACACTCCCAGTACAAAACCAGTACAAGCCAGTACAAAACTCACCCCTCTAATCCCAAATTCTCCACCTTTTGAGCCACTCCACCCTCTTCCCGCCACCCCCTGGGGGTCTCCAGACCTTCCCACCCCCCCAACCTCTCTTCCCATGCTCCCTCAGTCAGTCCCAGTACAAACCAGTATGAAACCAGTACAAACCAGTATGAGACCAGTATGACCCAGTTTACTACCGGACCAAACCAGTACAAACCAGTATCAACGACGCATTTTAGGTTCCATTTAAGCTCATACTGGGGTGTCTGGTTTCCCCTCATTTGACTCCCAGCAGCTCCCAACACCTCCCAGTACAAAACCAGTACAAACCAGTACGAAACCAGTAAAAACCAGGACAAACCCCACCCCCCTAACCCAAATTCCCCACCTTCTGAGCCGCTCCACCCTCTTCCCAGCATCCCCTGGGGGTCTCCAGACCTTCCCACAGCCCCCAGCCTCTCTTCCCACACTCCCGCCGAGTCGGTCCCAGTACAAACCAGTATAAACCAGTACAAACCAGTGGTCATGACGCCAGCGAAGACCCAGCACTGCCCGTAGCGCACAGGGGCACCGGTGCCATGGTAGCTCCGCAGGATCTCGACGGAACCGGCCCAGGACGAGGGGTTGGTCCCTTGGGAATAATCCCCGGTCCAGTTCCCCACCAGGACCCCGTTGTCGTCCAGGGAGTTCACCTGGGGACCCAAAACCTTGTGGGATGGCCCAAAACCTCGGGGAACGACCCCAAAACCTCGGGGAACAGCCTGAAAAATCTTGTGGAATGATCCAAAAATCTCCTGGGATGCCTCAAAAAACCTGAAAGGACCCAAAAACCTCGTGGAATGCCCCCAAAAAAGTGGAATGCAAAAACCTTGTGGAACGACCCAAAAAATCTTGTGGAACTACCCAAAAATCTCATGCGACGCCCCCAAAAAACTGGAACGACCCCAAAAAACCCAGAGGGCCCCAAAAAACCTGGTGGAACCCCCCGAAACAACGTCCCTAAAGCCCCAATGACCCCAAACCTGACGATGGCCTCAAAAAAGCACAATGTCCCAAGAACAATGACCCAAAAAACCAGGAATCCACCCCAAAACCCCAGCAACCGGCCCCAAAACCCCACAAATCCCCCCTAACCCAACAAATCCCCCCAAAAAGTTATCAAACTCCCCCAAACCCCCC
>NW_009954138.1:5672-7233 GCF_000747805.2 Chaetura pelagica | reverse complement strand
GGTCAGGTGAGACCCCAAACCCCCCCCAAAAATGGTCCCTTTCCCTCCCCCCCCACCCCCTCCCTCATCATTGCTGGGGCTCCCAGGGGTGACTTCTAGGGGGGGCATCGCCCCCCTAGAGGGTTCAGGGCGTTGAACCCTGGTCCTGAGGTCATCTCAGGGCACCGAACTCTGGTCCCGGGGTCACTCTGGGGCACTGACCCCTGGTTCTGAGGTCACCCTGGGACATTGACCCCTGGTCCTGGGGTCACCTCAGGGCACCAAACTCTGGTCCCAGGGTCACCCTGAGACACTGACCCCCTGGTTCTGGGGTTACCTCGAGTCACTGACCCCTGTTCCTGGAGTCACTCTGGGATGTTGACCCCCTAGTCCCAGGGTCACTTTGGGGTATGGTCCCTGGTTCCAGGGTCACCTCAGGACACTGCCCCTGGTCCCGAGATCACTCCAAGACACTGAACCCTGACCCTGGGGTCACTTCAGGGTGTTGACCCTGGTCCTGGGGTCACCTTGGGTTGCTGACCCCTGGTCCTGGGGTCCCTTTGAGGCTTTGAACCCTGGTCCTGAGGTAATTTCAGGACGTTGCCCCCATTCTGGGGTCACCTCAGGACACCGACCCTAGAGGGTCACTCTAGGGTGCTGACCCCTGTCCCCGGGGGTCACTCGAGGTCGTTGACCCCCCTACCTGCCCATAGTTCCAGGCCCTCTCGACGATCTGGTCCTCGGTGCCATAGAAGATCCTCCCGGTCTCGTTAAGAACGTACTCGTTAAGGTCGCTTGTCTTCTCCATGTGGGTCTGGTCATCTGAAGGGGGGGACACACTGAAATAAGCCCCAGAAACTCCCCCCCAAACCATCCAAAAACTCCCCTCAGGAAGGGCCCGAGGAACCTTGAAACCGCCACTTCCCTCCCCAGGGAGCCCTGAAACCCACATTTTAACCCCCAAGGGAGCCCCAAAACCACAGTTTCCCTTCACGGGGAATCGTGAAACCACCCCTTCTCTCCCCAGCCAGGCCCAAATTGCCCAAAACCTGTTGTTTCTGCCCCAAATCCGCCCCCCACAGCCCCCTTACCGGGACACCAGGGGTTGAAGAGCAGGAAGAAGTCGTTGGTGCTGTCAAAAGGGGCCGCATATTCCCCTGCCCCTGTCCGGGTCTTGATGCTGATCTGGTACCGACCAATGGGAGCATCGGGCGGGGCTTTGAGGCGGAGCTGGAGGGCGTGGCTCCCGGGAGGCTCCACCCCTTCCTCCTTGTCATCTTCCTCCGCTGTCCAACCGGTGGCCGAGGTCTCACCCAATGGGATGAGGATGTGGGTGCCCTTGGCTACCTGGGGGGTGGGGCCTGGGGGGGAGGAGTTGTGACGTCATTACCAGGGGTGTGACATCACCCCATCCCCTGTGACATCATTAGAGGTTGAAGGTCACCCCCACGCCCTGTGGGGCGGGGCGGGTCCCCCCACCGGGGTGTGGCAGCCCTGGTGACGTCATCACCCCCACCCTGGTGACGTCACCACCCCCTCCCTGGTGCCTCACAACAATTACTCCCCTCCCCCCCAATTTACC
>NW_009954138.1:3531-4784 GCF_000747805.2 Chaetura pelagica | reverse complement strand
GCCCCCCAGGCGCTTCCAGAAGCCCCTCCGGGGGCGGGGGGCGGGGTTGGGGCCAGGACCTCCCCCCCGGGGCCGGAAACTCGCGGCCACCCAGCGACCTGGGTCCAGGCGGGGGTCGGCGTCTGGCATGGCCTAGAGGGCACCGGTCGGACCAGTTGGGACCAGTAACGGGCACTGGGCTGGGTCCAACACCTGAGCTGAGCTTCTGCAGTGGGTCTGGAGCCCACCCAGTATGGCCAGTAAGGGACATTAAAGACCAGTAAGGACCCGTAGAGATGAGGAAATACCAGTAGAAGACCAGTAAGGACCAGTGCTGCTCATTAAAGACCAGTAAAGACTAGTAGGAGATGAGAAAAGACCAGTATGGACCAGTAGGAGATGACGAAAACCCAGTAGAATACCAATAAGGATCAGTGATGCTCATTAAAGACCAGTAAGGACGAGTAGGAGATGAGGGAAGACCAGCAGAATACCAGTAAGGACCAGTGTTGCTTATTAAAGACCAGTATGAACCAGTAGGAGATGAGGGAAGACCAGTATGAACCAGTGCTGCTCATTAAAGACCCATAAGGGCCAGTAGCAGAGGCAGGAAACCAGTAAGAACCACCATCAATTGGTCTCCAGACCCTTCCCAGTACAACCAGTAAGACTAATATAGATCAGTACAAATCCATAGAAACCCATACAAACCAGTATAAAGACCAGAACACAGACCCCAGCTCCCAGTTTGGTCCAGTTTCCCCCCCCAGTCCTTCCCAGTAACCCCTCCCAGTGGTCCCAGTACAGTCCAGTAACCACTCCCAGGTTCCCAGTGTAGCCCAGTAACCCCTCCCAGTGCTCCCAGTACAGCCCAGTAACCCCACCTAGTGCTCCCAGTACAGCCCAGTAACCCTTTCCAGGCTTCCAGTACAGCCCAGTAACCCCTCCCAGGCTCCCAGTACAGCCCAGTAACCCCTCCCAGTGCTCCCAGTAACCCTACCCAGGCTCCAAATACAGCACATAACCCTTTCCAGGCTCCCAGTGCAGCCCAGTAACCCTTTCCAGGCTCCCAGTACAGCCCAGTAACCCCTCCCAGTGCGGCTCAGCTCCCCCTCCCAGTCCATCCCAGTGCCCCACCCAAGCCCGGCGCCGGAGGGACCCAGGCGTCCGGGCCTGCCCGAGCAGCTCTCCCCCCACACCCCCGCGGAGGGACCCAAGCGTCCGGGAGCATTCCCAGTCCAACCAGTTCCCCCAGTTTGACCAGTTTCCCCCCC
>NW_009954138.1:681-1624 GCF_000747805.2 Chaetura pelagica | reverse complement strand
CACCCCCCCCCCAGCCCCCCCAGTACCCCCCTCCCAGTCCCCCCAGTAACCCCCTCCCCAGCCTCCCAGCCCTCCCAGCTTGCCCAGTAACCCTCTCCCAGTCCATCCCAGTTTGCCCAGTAACCCTCTCCCAGTACCTCCCAGAGGGGCTCCCAGCAACTCCCAGTGGCCCAGACTCACTGGCCCCGGTAAATGAAGGGGAAGGGGGCGTGGCGTGGGGAGGAAGGGGCGGGGCTCGAGGAGGCCACGCCCCCTCATCGCCCCACACCTGGGGGGGTTAATGGCTCATTAATTAGTGAAGGGGGGGGCAGAAAAACGAGCTCAGCTGCTGCCCTGCCCAGAGCCCGGACTCCTGGGTCCCCCCTGAACTCCTAGGTCCCCCCTGAACGCCTGGGTCCTCCACTTCCCGGATGCCTGGGTCCCCCACCCAGATGGCGCAAGAGGGGCAGTGGTTTTGGGTTTGGCCCTGATGAAGCAACTGGTGGTGGGGTGGAGAGGAATTCGGAGGGACTGGAAAGGGCTGCGGGTCACTGGGAGAGCACTGGGAGGAACTGGGAGGGGATTGGGAGGGACCATGAGGGGACTGGGGGTCACTGGGAGAGCACTGGGAGGGACTGGGGGTGCACTAGGAGTGTACTGGGAGGGAGTGGAGATCACTGAGAGGAACTGGTGGTGCACTGGGTGGGACTTGGTGTTACTCAGAGAGCACTGGGAGGGACTAGGGGTGCACTGGGAGAGCACTGGGAGGGATTGGTGGTGCACTGGGAGGGACTGGGTATTACTGGGAGAGCACTGAGAGGGACTAGGGGTGCAATGGGAGGGACTGGGGGTCACTGGGAGAGCACTGGGAGGGACTGGGTGTCACTGGGAGGGTCACTGGGGGCCTCCTGGAGAGCCAGATGCCTGGATCCCCCCAAGCCCCTCCCCCATTCACACGCCCCGC
>NW_009954138.1:0-382 GCF_000747805.2 Chaetura pelagica | reverse complement strand
TGCGGCCGCGGGATCCGCGACCCCCCGGGTCCGGTGGTGCTCCCAGGCGTGGACTGGGACCAGTATGGACCTCCAGGAACCTCCCCAGCCCCGTCCCGTTAAATCGCAGTATAAACCAGTAAGTGTTCTGTCTGCTGAAGTTGCTCTGAGCCGTTCCCAGTTTGCCCAGTAGCCCCAGAGTCCTGCATAACTGGTCTTCGTATCGACTAGTAAGACCCCGGGATGCACCCAGCACTGTCCCGTTAAAGCCCAGTATAAACTTGTCTCTACTTCTAAAGCTGCACCCAGTAGGATCTGAAATCCCCCAGTGCCTCCCATTTCCTCCCAGTGCCTCCCAGTCCCCCCACCACACTCCCAGTCCCTCCCAGTGCCCCCCAGTCCC
>NW_009954137.1:1815-5507 GCF_000747805.2 Chaetura pelagica | reverse complement strand
TCCACCTCCTCCTCATCTTCATCTAAGGGGTTTCCAAAGTCACTCTGCTCCTTCAGTGTATCCCCAAAATCAAAGGGTGTTCTCAAGGCCTTAGAGAGGTCTCTTGACCTCTATGTCCTCATCTCAGGGGTCCCCAAACAGTCATAGTGGGGTCCCCAAGAAGGTCCAGAATGTTCTAAGTCCACAGTCTTCCCTAAGGTCTGTAGAGGTCCTTGAAGGCTCCTCTGTTTCCTCAAGGTCCATTAAGATCTCAGGGACCCTGATCTCTGTCCCCCTCATCTCCAAGGGGTCCCCAACAGCCACAAGGGGGTCCCTCCAGGTTGTCCCCAAGGAGGAGAAAGGTCCCCTGAGCTCCTGGTTTTCACCTAAAGGGTCCCCAAGACTGCAAAAGTGTCCCCAAGATCTTACAGAAGTCTTGATCTCCATGTTCCACATCATCTTCATCCAAGGGGTCCCCAACATCCCAGGGGTCCTTAACGGTGTCCCCAAGGTCTCAGAGAGGTCCCCGACTTCCAAGGGGTCCCCAGCAAATACGCAGTGGTCCCCAAGGTCCTGCTGGGGGTTCCCAAGGTCCTAGAGAGGTCCCTGACCTCCATGTCCTCCTCATCCTCATCTAAGGGGTCCCCAACACCCATGCAGTGGTCCCTAAGATCCCCAAAGGGGTCCCCAAGGTCCCTGCTGGTGGTCCCCAAGGTCTCAGAGAGGCCCCTTGACCTCCACATCCATGTCATCTCTACCTAAGGGGTCCTCAGCACCCACAGAGGGGTCCCCAAAGGCCACACGGCTGAGGTCTCCCTGGCTGTCCCAAAGGTCCTCGTAGGGGACCCCAAAGTCACCCCCCAGGTCCCCACTGGCACGTCCAGGAGGTCCCAGCAGGGGGTCCCTCCCGCCCCACGGCTCCCCCATGTCGAGGTGGGGCTGGGACCCGAGGTTGGGGAAGGTTGGGGACAGGGGGAAGGTTGGGGACAAGGGTTGGAGGAGGTTGGGGAAGGTTGGGGACAGGGGGAAGGTTGGGGACAAGGGTTGGAGGAGGTTGGGGAAGGTTGGGGACAGGGGGAAGGTTGGGGACAAGGGTTGGAGGAGGTTGGGGAAGGTTGGGGACAGGGGGAAGGTTGGGGACAAGGGTTGGAGGAGGTTGGGGAAGGTTGGGGACAGGGGGAAGGTTGGGGACAAGGGTTGGAGGAGGTTGGGGAAGGTTGGGGACAGGGGGAAGGTTGGGGACAAGGGTTGGAGGAGGTTGGGGAAGGTTGGGGACAGGGGGAAGGTTGGGGACAAGGGTTGGAGGAGGTTGGGGAAGGTTGGGGACAGGGGGAAGGTTGGGGACAAGGGTTGGAGGAGGTTGGGGAAGGTTGGGGACAGGGGGAAGGTTGGGGACAAGGGTTGGAGGAGGTTGGGGAAGGTTGGGGACAGGGGGAAGGTTGGGGACAAGGGTTGGAGGAGGTTGGGGAAGGTTGGGGACAGGGGGAAGGTTGGGGACAAGGGTTGGAGGAGGTTGGGGAAGGTTGGGGACAGGGGGAAGGTTGGGGACAAGGGTTGGAGGAGGTTGGGGAAGGTTGGGGACAGGGGGAAGGTTGGGGACAAGGGTTGGAGGAGGTTGGGGAAGGTTGGGGACAGGGGGAAGGTTGGGGACAAGGGTTGGAGGAGGTTGGGGAAGGTTGGGGACAGGGGGAAGGTTGGGGACAAGGGTTGGAGGAGGTTGGGGAAGGTTGGGGACAGGGGGAAGGTTGGGGACAAGGGTTGGAGGAGGTTGGGGAAGGTTGGGGACAGGGGGAAGGTTGGGGACAAGGGTTGGAGGAGGTTGGGGAAGGTTGGGGACAGGGGGAAGGTTGGGGACAAGGGTTGGAGGAGGTTGGGGAAGGTTGGGGACAGGGGGAAGGTTGGGGACAAGGGTTGGAGGAGGTTGGGGAAGGTTGGGGACAGGGGGAAGGTTGGGGACAAGGGTTGGAGGAGGTTGGGGAAGGTTGGGGACAGGGGGAAGGTTGGGGACAAGGGTTGGAGGAGGTTGGGGAAGGTTGGGGACAGGGGGAAGGTTGGGGACAAGGGTTGGAGGAGGTTGGGGAAGGTTGGGGACAGGGGGAAGGTTGGGGACAAGGGTTGGAGGAGGTTGGGGAAGGTTGGGGACAGGGGGAAGGTTGGGGACAAGGGTTGGAGGAGGTTGGGGAAGGTTGGGGACAGGGGGAAGGTTGGGGACAAGGGTTGGAGGAGGTTGGGGATGGTTGGGGACAGGGGGAAGGTTGGGGACAAGGGTTGGAGGAGGTTGGGGATGGTTGGGGACAGGGGGAAGGTTGGGGACAAGGGTTGGAGGAGGTTGGGGAAGGTTGGGGACAGGGGGAAGGTTGGGGACAAGGGTTGGAGGAGGTTGGGGAAGGTTGGGGACAGGGGGAAGGTTGGGGACAAGGGTTGGAGGAGGTTGGGGATGGTTGGGGACAGGGAGATGGCTGGGGACAAGGGTTGGAGGAGGTTGGGGAAGCTTGGGGACAGGGAGAAGGTTGGGGACAAGGGTTGGAGGAGGTTGGGGATGGTTGGGGACAGGGGGAAGGTTGGGGACAAGGGTTGGAGGAGGTTGGGGACGGTTCAGGACAAGGGTTGGAGGTTGGGGACGGCTGGGGACATGGGGAGAGATGGGAACATGGGTTGGACGACGTCAGAGACAACTGGGGACATGAGTTGGGGAAGTCTGAGGACAGGGAAGCAGGAGAGGACAGTAGGGTACACTTGGGGGGTCTTGGGGCCACTCTGGAATGGAGGTTGGGAGGGTCTGGGGACAGCTGGGGACGTTTAGCAGCCCTGGGGGACACTTGTGAACAGGGGAGCCCTGGGGACAAGGGGTCTGGAGATACCTGGGGAGATGGGGACACAGGGGACAGCAAGGGTGGGGGGTAGAGGGCTGCAGGGGACAGGGTGGATGGGGACCCTGTGGGTCCCCAGGTGTCCTCAGGGTCTCCAAATCCATCTGTGCGTCCCCACGGGTCCCCGTGTCCATCAGTGCACCCCGAGGTGTCCCCAGTGCCACCGTGTCCATCCACAGGAGAAGCCACGTGGCCATCCACGTGTCCCCAGCTGTTCTCTGTGTCCCCAAAGGTGTCTGGGGGTCCCCACGGGTCCTTGAGGTCTCCGTGTTGATCTGGAGGTCCCTGCAGGTCACCGTTCTCCCCGAGGCTGTCACCACTGTCTCCGTGTCCCCACAGGTCCTCCATGTGTCCCCACAGCTCCTTGGTGTCCCCATCTCCATGCACCTGTGGGTCCCCAAGAGCACCTGTGGGTCCACGGATGCCCCCAGCGTGTCCCCCCCATGGGTGCCCACCCGGATGTGCCCAAGGACATCCCTGATGTCCCAAACAACCCCACGAGTCCCCTAGGGACCCTCATGTCCCTACCTGGGTGTCCCTGCAGGTCCTCAACGACCTTCCGTGTCCCCCTCCCCACCCTCAGTGTCCCCTTCCACGTGTCCCCAACGTCCCATCAAGCGTCCCCCCCTGCCCCACGGGCTCATACCTGCAGGCCTGGCGTGTCCTGGTGGTCCCCAGGGATGATGTCCCCAGGGGTGATGTCCCCTGGGATGTCCCCAGGGGTGATGTCCCCATTGTGTCCCCGCAGAAGGGCAATGGCAGCAGCAGTGTAGAGGGCGAAGGCCGGGGGGGGCCCGTAGGGGGACACGGGGCCTCAGGCCACCGTGCCCCCTCCCCCCAGCC
>NW_009954137.1:0-240 GCF_000747805.2 Chaetura pelagica | reverse complement strand
CACCGGGGGGGGGACACAACACAAAGAGGAGGGGGTCACAACCATAGGATCCCATGTGGGTGCTACCTCCTCCCCCCTGAGACCCCAGACTGCACCTAGGGACCCCAGGGGACCCCCAGAGGCTCCAAGAACACCTAAAGGCCCCTCAGAGGGACCCCCTTGCTGGGGATGCCCCCCAAGACCACTCAGGACCCCCGGTAGCCCCATAGATCCCACTCAGGACTTCTCAGGGACCTCTAA
>NW_009954136.1:0-442 GCF_000747805.2 Chaetura pelagica | reverse complement strand
TCCTTGAGCATCCCGGGACATTCCTGGGCATGGGATGGTGACCCTGGGCATCCTTGGACATGAGATGCTGTCCTTGAGCATCCTTGAACATGAGGTTATGTCCTTGAGCATCCCGGGACATTCCTGGGCATCCTTGGACATGAGATGCTGTCCTTGAGCATCCCTGGACATGGGATGGTGTCCCTGGGCATCCCTGGACATTCCTGGGCATCCTTGGACATCCCTGGACACCCATGGACATGGGATGGTGTCCTTGAGCATCCTGGGACATCCCTGGCCATGGGATGGTGTCCCTGGGCACCCATGGACATTCCTGGGCATCCTTGGGCATGGGATGGGGACCCTGGACACCCATGGGCATGAGATGATGTCCTTGAGCATCCCTGGACATCCCTGGCCTTGAGATGGTGACCCTGGACATCCCTGGGCACCCTTGGACATG
>NW_009954135.1:2375-3437 GCF_000747805.2 Chaetura pelagica | reverse complement strand
CTTACACACCAAAGGTTCCAGGAGTGGCACCTCATGAATCCGGGGACAAATCGAGGTCCCCAAAACTTTGGCAGAGTCTAATGCCCCCCAGGAACCATCCGAGGGGCCAGCAGGAGGGACAGGTTTGTCCCCCCCCCGGCTGATGTTCCCCAAACTGTGGTAACGTTTGTGATGTTGGGTCTTTTCAGGGCTCTTGGGTTGTTCCCGGAGGCTCCAAGTGGCAAAACGAAACGGGGGGGCATCAAGGGGGGGTCCCCGAGTTAAACCCACCCCCCCGGGAGGTTGGGGGAGGCTGTTGGAACGGGAAAGGGACCGGGGTAAACCTGGAGGGGGTTGGATGTCCCTAGGGAGGGGACAAGAAGGTCGAGGGTCTAAGATGTCCTCGGTCAAGTCCCACAAGCAGAACTGGGTGTCCTGCCCAGCTGAACCAAACCGGTAGGAAATGGGAGGGTCTGGGGAGTTCTGGGGGTCTTGGGGGTCTTGGTCACCCCCTCCCAGGTTTAACTGGGGGTCTGGGAGGTTGTGAGAAGCCCCAGTGAAAGGATCAAAAGCCACCGTGTTGACCCAAGATTTGTGGCCGTGTCCTCGGGCCACCACCCGCCCTTGGTGGAAGGACCAGACAGTGACCAGATCATCTTCACCTCCCGTCACCACATAACGTCCATCAGGGCTCCAGCAGACACAGAGGAGCCCCCCAAAATAGCTCCTCATCATCCCCCTCAACAACATGGAGTCAAAGTGGAAGACCCTGAGACACCCATCCTGGCTGACACAGGCCAACCAGCGGCCGTCGGGGGAGAAGGCGAATTCGTTGAGGGCCCCTTGACCCACCACCCACTTCAGGAGGGGGTTCCGGGGGGTTTTGCCCTTGGGGGAGAAGACACTGAACCCTTCCCCCCTGGTCAGGAGGTTGTACTGAGGAGGGTTGGACCCACAGGGTTGTTGGGAGTCGTAGAGGTAGAGGTGGCCGCTGGCGTGGGAGGCGAGGAAGAGGCGCTCGGTTCTGGGGAGCCACTTGATGAAGGTGACCTTGGTCTTGTCGATCAGGCGCTGAGGGGGGAG
>NW_009954135.1:0-1639 GCF_000747805.2 Chaetura pelagica | reverse complement strand
AGAGGCAGGAGAAGGAAGGTCGTGGAGGTTGGTGATGGTAGAGGTGGAAGCGGCGTCTGTGGGGACCTTGAGGGACATCAAGGAGATGTTTGGGGACATAAATGGGGACATTGAGGGACATGGAGGTGTTTGGGGACACAAATGGGGACATTGAGGGACATCAAGGAGATGTTTGGGGACATTAATGGGGACACTGAGTGACATCAAGATGTTTGGGGACAGAAATGGGGACAGAAGTGACAGATGAGGGGGTGACCCTGGGGTGACCCTGAAGCAACAGCAGGAGAAGGAACATTTGGGGAACCCAAACTGGGGTTCTTGGGGTTGAGGGACATTTGGGGACATCTGGGGACACTTCTGGGGGTTTGAGAAGATCTTAGAACACCTCAGGGACATCTGGGGACCCTTTGGGGACATCTGGGGACACTTGGGGACACCAGGGACCTGTTACCTCCTGCTTGAAGAGCCACCTGCTGTCCCTCAGCTCCAAGTTAAGGGACATTTGGGGGTAGTTGGTGACACTTGGGGGCTATTTGATGAGACCTGTGGGCATTTGAGGACAAGTGGTGACCCTTGGGAACACCTGGGGACATTTGGGGACACCTGGGGCCTGTCATCTCCTGCTTGAAGAGCCACCTGGTGTCCCTCAGCACCAAGTTGAGGGAGATTTGGGACCACCTGGAGCCATTTGGTGACACTTGGGGGCCATTTGATGAGACTTGTGGGCATTTGAGGACAAGTGGTGACCCTTGGGAACACCTGGGGACATTTGGGGACACCTGGGGCCTGTCATCTCCTGCTTGAAGAGCCACCTGGTGTCCCTGAGGATGAGATTGAGGCCCATATGAGGCCATTTGGGGACATTTGGTGACACTTGGGGGCCATTTGGTGACACTTGTGGGCATTTGAGGACAAGTGGTGACACTTGGGGACATCTGGGGACACTTGGGGACATTCAGGGACACCTAGAGACACTGGACACCTGGTGGGGCCTGTCACCTCCTGCTTGAAGAGCCACCTGGTGTCCCTGAGGATGAGATTGAGGCTCATATGAGGCCATTTGGGGACATTTGGTGACACTTGGGGGCCATTTGGTGACACTTGTGGGCATTTGAGGACAAGTGGTGACACTTGGGGACATCTGGGGACACTTGGGGACATTCAGGGACACCTAGAGACACTTGGGGACACCTGGGGCCTGTCACCTCCTGGTTGAAGAGCCACCTGGTGTCCCTGAGGATGAGATTGAGGCTCATATGGGGCCATTTGGTGACACTTGGGGGCGTTTGAGGACAAGTGGTGACCCTTGGGGACACCTGGGGACCCTTGGGGACACTTGGGGACACCTGGGGACACTTGGGGACACCGATGAGATTGAGGCCCATTGGGGGCCATTTGGGGCCATTTGGTGACACTTGGGGGCGTTTGAGGACAAGTGGTGACCCTTGGGGACACCTGGGGACACTTGGGGACACCTGGGGACACCTGGGGACACTTGGGGACACCTGGGGCCTGTCACCTCCTGGTTGAAGAGCCGGCTGGTGTCCCTCTGCACCAGGTCGAGGTGCTGGACCTGCCCTGCACTGAACCCGACCAGTAAGGCGACGGTGCTGGTCCCAGCTGTGAACTGGTTGAAGTC
>NW_009954134.1:0-1549 GCF_000747805.2 Chaetura pelagica | reverse complement strand
AAGGGTTTGGTGTCTATATTCAACCGCATGGAGTGTCGGATCGAGTATGTAGGGCCATGGGGTTGGCGTCTATGGTCAACTGTCTCGGGTCTAGGAACGAGTATGTAGGGCCTAGGGTTTGTCGTCTATTGTCAACCTTCTCGTGGCTAGGATCCCGTATGTAGGGCCAAGAGTTTGGGGCCTATGGTCAACCGTCTGGGGTCTAGAATCGACTGTGTAGGGCCAAGGGTTTGGTTTCTATTGTAAACCGTTTCGGGTGTAGGAACAATTATGTAGGGGAAAACGTTTGGCATCTACAATCAACAGACTCACGTTTCGGATCGAGTATGTAGGGTCAAGAGTTTGGCATCTGTGGTCAGCTGTCTCGGGTCAAGGAACGAGTAGATAGGGATAAGAGTTTGGCGTCTATCGTCAACCGTCTCGTGGCTAGGATCGAGTATGTAGGGCCAAGGGCCAAGGGCTTCTATGATCAAGCATCTCGGGTCTAGTAACGAGTAGGTAGGGCCAAGGGGTTGTCGTTTAGGATCAACTGTCTCGGTCTATTCTCGAGTAGGTAGGGCCAAGTGTTTGGCGTCTATGGTCAACCGTCTAGGATCGAAGATCCAGTAAATAGGGCCTAGGGCTTGGCATCTGTGGTCAACCTCCTCAGGTGAAGAATCGAGTATGTAGGGCCAAGGGTTTGGTGTCTATCGTGAACTGTGTTGCGTCTAGGATCTAATATGTAGGGGCAAGGATTTGATGTCTACTGTCAACTCTTTCGGGTCTAGGATCAATTATGTAGGGCCAATGGTTTGGCGTCTATGGTCAACTGTCTCGGGTCTAGGAACGAGTATGTAGGGCCTAGGGTTTGTCGTCTATTGTCAACCTTCTCGTGGCTAGGATCCCGTATGTAGGGCCAAGAGTTTGGGGCCTATGGTCAACCGTCTGGGGTCTAGAATCGACTGTGTAGGGCCAAGGGTTTGGTTTCTATTGTAAACCGTTTCGGGTGTAGGAACAATTATGTAGGGGAAAACGTTTGGCATCTACAATCAACAGACTCACGTTTCGGATCGAGTATGTAGGGTCAAGAGTTTGGCATCTGTGGTCAGCTGTCTCGGGTCAAGGAACGAGTAGATAGGGATAAGAGTTTGGCGTCTATCGTCAACCGTCTCGTGGCTAGGATCGAGTATGTAGGGCCAAGGGCCAAGGGCTTCTATGATCAAGCATCTCGGGTCTAGTAACGAGTAGGTAGGGCCAAGGGGTTGTCGTTTAGGATCAACTGTCTCGGTCTATTCTCGAGTAGGTAGGGCCAAGTGTTTGGCGTCTATGGTCAACCGTCTAGGATCGAAGATCCAGTAAATAGGGCCTAGGGCTTGGCATCTGTGGTCAACCTCCTCAGGTGAAGAATCGAGTATGTAGGGCCAAGGGTTTGGTGTCTATCGTGAACTGTGTTGCGTCTAGGATCTAATATGTAGGGGCAAGGATTTGATGTCTACTGTCAACTTCTCGGGTCTAGGATTGAGTATGTAGGACCATGATTTTGGCGTCTATGGTCAACCGTCTCGGATCT
>NW_009954133.1:0-759 GCF_000747805.2 Chaetura pelagica | reverse complement strand
CCTGAAGCTCAGCCCTTTCCTTCCTGTGCCTTCTTCCTTGCTCAGAGATTCTTGTCTGCCCCCTCTTCCTTGTGCTGCTGTGCTTCACTTCACCACGTGCTCTGGACCCCTCTCCTGAGCTGGCCTTGCTGCAAGGGACCCTCACCCACCCATTCCTGCCATTAGCGAGATGGGGCTTGCGTATCTGTGTATCAGTGGAGAAACCTGTTCTCCCCCCGACCTGTTCCTCCCTTCCCGGTGTTAGAGTGAATTCCTTCCTGTTTCCATTTCCAGCCCTTTAGTCTCTCTTCCTTATTCCACTTCTATCTTCCCTTGGGAGTCTGGAGAGGGGTAATAGGGAGCAATTCTCCCTTCTGTGGTTCACCCTGCCTGTTTAAACCAACACACAAGGTAAGAATTTATTCAACACATATGATGTCATGCTCAGCATCTCAACTCGGGGGTTGCTGGGGAAGGGGAATTGTTGCTTGGATGAGGGAAGAGCTGTGGACGTTGTCTCTCTGGACTTTGGAAAGGCCTTTGACACGATCTCCCACAGCATCTCCTCGGGAAGCTGGTGGCTCAGGCCATAGACAGCTGCACTCTCTGCTGGGTACAAACCTGGCTGGCCCAGCCCAGAGAGCTGTGGTGAATGGGTTGGATCCAGCTGGCAGCCAGTCCTGTTCAATGTCTTTATGACATCCCCCCTAGAGGAGGGGATGGAGTGCTTCCTAAGGAAGAGTGCAGAGGACACAAAGCTGGGAGGAAGTGTTGATTTGC
>NW_009954131.1:0-1753 GCF_000747805.2 Chaetura pelagica | reverse complement strand
ATTAGCCACTAATTAAGACCCTTTCCCCTTCCCTAAGGTCCCTACTCTCTAATTAAGGCCCCTATTCTCTAATTAAGCCCTTTAATTAAGGCTTTCACCCCCTAATTAAAGCCTCTCCCCCCTTAATTAACCCTCCTCTCTTCCTAATTAATATCTCTCCCCATTAATTAATAACCCCTCCCCATTAATTAACACCCCTCTCCCTTAATTAAGACCATTAATTAACGCCACTCCCCTTAATTAACCCCCCCTCCCTGTTAATTACCCCCTCCTCCCCCCTCATTAAGCCCCTTTCCCACATAATTACCCCTCTCCTCTTCCTCATTAAGCCCCCCCCGGCTTAATTAAGCTCCCTCATTAATTAACTCATTAATTAATCCCCCTAATTAGGAGGAAGGGCTGAAATTAACGATCCAGAAGCACCGACTGGTCCCTAATGGGGGGATCAAGGGGGGGCCCCCCCCCCCCCCCACAAGAAGAACAGCAAGAAACTGGTCGAGGTGCGTTAATTACTTCATTAATTAGTCATTAATTAGTCGTTAATTAACTGTGGGGGCTTTAATGAGGGGTTCTTGAGGGTTAATGGGGCAATTAATGGATGGGAGGGGGTAATTAATGGGGTAAGGGGGGGATTAGGGGATTAATGGGGGTAATTAAGGGGTTATTAGGGTTAATTAATGGGTTAATGGGGTTAATAATGGGGTTAATTAAGGGGTTATTAGGGTGAATTGATGGGTTAATGGGGCTAATAAGTGGATTAATGGGGTTAATTAAAAGGTTAATGGGGTTAATAATGGGGTTAAGGGGTTAATTAAGGGGTTATTAGGGTGAATTGATTGGTTAATGGGGCTAATAAGTGGATTAATGGGGTTAATTAAAAGGTTAATGGGGTTAATAATGGGGTTAAGGGGTTAATTAAGGGGTTATTAGGGTGAATTGATTGGTTAATGGGGCTAATAAGTGGATTAATGGAGGTGATGGGAGTACTTAAGGGGTTATTAGGGTTAATTAATGGGTTAATGGGGCCAATAACGGGGTTAATGGAGTTAATTAAGGGGTTATTAGGGTGAATTGATGGGTTCATGGGGTTAATAATTGGTTTAATGGGGTTAATTAAGGGGTTATTAGGGTTAATTAAAGGATTAATGGGGTTAATAAGTGGATTAATGGGGGTGATGGGGTAAATTAAGGGGTAATTAGGGCTTAATTGATGGGTTAATGGGGCTAATAAGTGGATTAATGGGGTTAATTAAAGGGTTAATGAGGTTAATAATGAGGTTAAGGGGTTAATTAAGGGGTTATTAGGGTGAATTGATGGGTTAATGGGGCTAATAAGTGGATTAATGGGGGTGATGTGGTTAATTAAGGGGTTATTAGGGTTCATTGCAGTTAATTAATGGATTGATTGGATTGATGGATTGGTTAATGGAGTTAATGAAGACCTTGATGGGTTAATTAATGGGCTAATGGGGCTAATAATTGGCTTAATGGGGTTAATTAAGGGGTTATTAGGGCTTAATTAGTGGGTCAGTTAATGGGCTATTAGAAGTTAACGGGTCTATAATCAAATAGGGAGGGTTAATTAATGAGCTAATGGGGCTAATAATTGGCTTAATAGGGCTAATAATTGGCATAGTGGAGCTAATACCCTTAATTAAGGGGTGATTTGGGCTTAATTAGTGGGTAATTAATGGGTTATTAAGAGCTAATGAGTTCATGCCACTTAATGAATGGGCTGAGGGGGTTATTAGCC
>NW_009954130.1:0-744 GCF_000747805.2 Chaetura pelagica | reverse complement strand
TCGTAGCCATGAGACAGTTGGCCACAGATTCTAAAACCATCTCGGTACATAGTGAATTGTACCCAGAGAGGGTTGACCACAGAGTCTAAACCCTTGGCCCAACAATATTGATCGCAGCCCTGAGACTGTTAGCCACAGACCCCAAACCTTGGTAACTAACGATTTGATCTCTGCCCAGAGTCGTTTGGGCACATGTATTAAAGTCTTGGCCGTACTAAATGGATGCTATCCCTGAGACGGTTGGCCACAGGTATTAAAGCATTGGCCCTACAAAGTCGAACCTAGCCCTGAAACAGTTAGCCACAGACCCCAAATCCCTTGCCATGCACACTAGATCCTTGCCCCAAAACAGTTAACCACAGAGGACAAAACTTTTGCCCTACACAGTCGACCCTAGCCCTGAGGTGCTTAGCCACAAAGTCCAAACCGTAGACGCTACATAGTCGATGGTAGATGGTATTAAAGCTTCGGCCCTACAAAGTCGAACCTAGACCTGAAACAGTTAGCCACAGACCCCAAATCCCTTGCCATGCACACTAGATCCTAGACCCAAAACAGTTTACCACAGAGGACAAAACCTTTGCCCTACACAGTCGACCCCAGCCCTGAGATGCTTAGCCACAGAGAACAAATCCTTGGCACAACATGGTCGATGCTAGCCCTGAGACTAATGGCCTCAGACCCTAAACCTTGGTCCCTAACGATTTGATCTCTGCCCTGAGACCTTTGGGCGCATGTATAAAA
>NW_009954129.1:0-1379 GCF_000747805.2 Chaetura pelagica | reverse complement strand
ATGGGTGGGAAACTGTTCTTTTCTTCCCCACGTGAGTCTAAACTTGGCAGAGAGGACAGGTGACCTTGTCTTCGTGGCGGCCGTGACCCTCACCCAGGTGTGCGGGGGGGGGAGAAGTGACCCCGGTTGGGACGTCCTGGTGGGTGTGAGGAGGGATCAGAGCCAGGGGGGAAAGGAGGGGTGACCCCAGCTGTGGTGATGTCCCAGTGATCACAGATGACCCAGGGCAGAGAGAACAGGTGACCTTGGTTGTGATGTCCTGGGAGGGCTCAGATGCCAAGTGGAGATGCCCACCCAGTGGGTGCTGGGTGCCCACCCAGCCCACCCTGCTGGGCTGCCCACCCTGGTGGGTCTTCTCTTGGGGGGGAGAAGTGACCCCGGTTGGGATGTCCTGGTGGGCATGAGGAGGGATCAGAGCCCGGGGGGAAAGGAGGGGTGACCCCAGCTGTGATGATGTCCCAGTGACCATGGGTGGGAAACTGTTCTTTTCTTCCCCACATGAGTCTAAACTTGGCTTGGACCCAGGGCAGAGAGGACAGGTGACCTTGGTTGCAATGTCCTGGGGGTCATGGGGGGCTCAGATCCAGGTGGAGGGGCCTGGTGACCCCAGCTGTGGAGTCCCAGTGGTTATGGGGGGGTTTGGACCCAGAGTGGAGGGACTGGGTGACCCTGGTTGTGATGTCCTGGGGACCATGGGGGGGTCAGACCCTGTCTGAAGGGGTTGAGTGACCCTAGTTGTGATGTCCCAGTGACCATGGGGGGGTCAGACCCTGTCTGAAGGGGCCGAGTGACCCCAGCTGTGGTGCCCCTCTGGCCATGTGGGACTCAGACCAGGGATTGAGGGGCTGGGTGACCCCAGCTGTGATGTCCCAGTGACCATGGCGGGGGGGGTCAGACCCTGGGTGGAGGGGTTGAGTGACCCCAGTTGTGATGTCCTGGGGACCATGGGGAGGGGGTCAGACCCTGGGTGACCCCAGCTGTGATGTCCCAGTGACCATTTGGGGGGGGTCAGACCCTGGGTGACCCCAGCTGTGATGCCCCAGTGACCATGGGGGGGTCAGACCCTGGGTGACCCCAGCTGTGATGTCCCAGTGACCATGGGGGGGGTCAGACCCTGTCTGGAGGGGTTGAGTGACCCCAGTTGTGATGTCCTGGGGACCATGGGGGGGTCAGACCCTGGGTGACCCCAGCTGTGATGCCCCAGTGACCATGGGGGGGGTCAGACCCTGGGTGACCCCAGCTCTGATGCCCCAGTGACCATTTGGGGGGGATCAGACCCTGACATAGCGATGTAGGTGCCCCCCACTCCCAGCCCCCCCCGCTGCAGTCCTGGGGGCTGGGTGGGGGTTGGGGTGGGTGCTGCTGATGCTGGCGGTGGG
>NW_009954128.1:0-419 GCF_000747805.2 Chaetura pelagica | reverse complement strand
GATGAGGGTCAGGAGAGCCCCAGCTCTCCCAGTGTGATGGTGAAAGCACCGTGGCAGGAATGAGAGTCCCCAATCATCTCTGGGTGTGCAGTGCTTAATTATAAACAACTGGACCAGGTCCAACTACCAGCTCGAATCATAGAATTGGTTTGGTCAGAAAAGAGTCTGACAACCCAACCTCATCAGTCTCTACAACTACCTGAAAGGTCATTGTAGAGAGGTTGGTGCTGGTCTCTTCTCACAGGTAATTACTGACAGAACAAGAGGGAAAGGTTTCAGGCTGGACCAGGGCAGGTTCAGACTGGACATTAGGAAAAGCAAGAGTGGTCAGACACTGGAACAGGTCGTTTGGATTCGCTGCTGGTGGATGTGGTTTAGGAGAGACCTCTGTAGAGTAGGGATGATGGTTTGACTTGGTG
>NW_009954127.1:27011-29003 GCF_000747805.2 Chaetura pelagica | reverse complement strand
TGGGGGAAATTAAAAATTGGGGGAAATTGGGAGGAAATTTTAAAATTTGGAGGAAATTAAAAATTGGGGAAAATTGGGAGGAAATTTTTAAATTTGGAGAAATTGGGAAAATTGGGAGGAAATTTTTTAATTGGGGAAAAATAAAAAGTGGGGGAAATTGAGGAAATTGGGAGGAAATTTTAAAATCTGGGGGAAATTAAAATTTGAGTGAAATTTAGGAAAATTGGGAGGAAATTTTAAAAGTTGGGGGAAATTAAAAATTGGGGGAAATTGGGGAAATTTTAAAATTTGGGGGAAATTAAAAAATGGTGGAAATTTGGAATAAATTTTTAAATTTGGGGGAAATTTAAAAATGGGGAAAATTGTGGGAAAATTGGGAGGAAATTTTAAAATTTGGGGAAATTAAAAATTGGGGAAATTGGGGAAATTGGGAGGAAATTTAAAAATTTGGGGGAAATTGGGAAATTTGGGAGGAAATTTTAAAATTTGGGGGAAACTAAAAATTGGGGGGAGTAAATTTTAAAATTTGGGGGAAATTAAAAATTGGAGAAATTGAAACATTTGGGGGAAATTGGAAATTTTAGGGGAAATTAAAAATTGGGGAAATTGGGACAATTGGGAGGAAATTTTTTAATGGGTGAGAAATTGAAAAATGGGGGAATTGAAAAATTTAGGGGGAAATCGGAAAATTGAGGGAAATTGGGGGAAATTGGGGAAAAGTGGCAGAATTTTAAAATTGGGAGGAAATTTAAAAATTTGGGGGAAATGTAAAATTGACGGAAATTGGGAAAATTGGGAGGAAATTTAAAAATTTGGGAGAAATTAAAAATTGGGGGAAATTGGGAAAATTGGGAGGAAATTTAAAAATTTGGGAGAAATTAAAAATTGGGGGAAATTAGGAGGAAATTTTAAAATTGGGGAAAATTTAAAATTGGGGGAAATTTGGAAAATTGGGAGGAAATTTTAAAATTTGGGGAAAATTAAAAATTGGGGAAAATTGGGACAATTGGGAGGAAATGTAAAAATGGGTGAGAAATTAAAAATTGGGGGAATTGAAAAATTTGGGGGAAATTGGAAATAAATTAAATTGGGGAAAATTAAAATTGGGAAAAAATGAAAATGGGAAAAAATTAAAATTGGGGGAAAATAAAATTGGGGAAAAATGAAATTGGGAAAGAAATAAAATTGGGGGGAAATAAAAATGGAGAAAATTGAAATTGGGAAAAAAAATAAATTGAGGAAAAAATAAAATTGGAAAAAAATAAAATTGGGGGGAAAAAATTGGGGAAAAATGAAATTGGGAAAAAATAAAATCAAGGGAAAATTAAAATTGGGAAAATAAAATTGGGGAAAATTGAAATTGGGAAAAAAAATAAATTGAGGAAAAAATAAAATTGGAAAAAAATAAAATTGGGGGGAAAAAATTGGGGAAAAATGAAATTGGGAAAAAATAAAATTGAGGGAAAATTAAAATTGGGAAAAAAATAAAATTGGGGAAAAATTAAAACTGGGGGGAAATTAAAATTGGGAAAAAATAAAATTGGGGGAAAAATAAAATTGGGGAAAAATTAAAATTGGGGGAAATTAAAATTGGGGGGAAAATTAAATTGGGGACAAATTAAATTGGGGACAAATTAAAATTGAAAAAATAAAATTGGGGAAAAATTAAAATTGGGAAAAATTAAAATTGGAAAAAAATTAAAATGGGGGAAAAATAGAATTGGAAAAATTAATATTGGGGAAAAAATAAAATTGGGAAAAAAATTAAAATTGGGGAAAAATAAAATTGAGGAAAAAATAAAATTGGGGGGAAATTAAAATTGGGGAAACAAAATAAAATTGGGCATCAAAATAAAACTGAAAAATCAAGATTGGAAAACGAAAATTTCAAATTCAGGCTTGAAAATCTGAACAAACCTTCCGATTCTTTGGGGAGAAATGGCCTCAAATCCCCCGAATCCACCCCAAAATTGTGTCCCCCCCCCCCAGGAG
>NW_009954127.1:24172-24674 GCF_000747805.2 Chaetura pelagica | reverse complement strand
GGTTCCAGAGGTGGGTTATGGGGTTTCCAGCCAGATGTGGAGGTTCCAGAGGTGGGCTATGGGGTTTCCAGACAGATGTGGAGGTTCCAGAGGTGGGTTATGGGCACCAAAGGTCTCCTGGTGTCCCCCTCTGAGAAGACCCATCTTCACCTCGTCCTCCTGTCCCCTCCTCCAGGTTGGAGAAGGAACATTCCCACCCACCCCCCTCGCTCCTCCTGGAGCTGGAGGAGAAGATCAACCACTTTGAGGAGAAGACCTTGGCTCTGAAGGAGACTCTGAGGAGCTTCCAAGGTTCCTGTGGCCCCTGGGGGTGGTGGGAGAACTTTTGGGGTCCTGTGTCCATCCCCACCCCACCACCCCATGGGTCACAGCAGATCATGTCTCTTCTCTTTAGATCTCCTGATGTTTGAGCTGCCTGAAAAGGGTGAGTCCACCTCTCCTGGAGGTGGTTCTGGGTCCCTGGAGGTGGTGGGGGGTTCCTGGAGGTGGTGGGGGGTTCCTC
>NW_009954127.1:15403-24086 GCF_000747805.2 Chaetura pelagica | reverse complement strand
CCGGTGGGGTGGGGGGGGTTCCTGGGGGGGGTGGGGGGTTCCTGGAGGTGGTTCTGGGTCCCTGGAGGTGGTGGGAGGGCCCTGGAGGTAGTGGAGGGTCCCTGAAGGTGGTGGAGGGGCCCTGGAGGTCGTGGGAGGTTCCCGGTCAACCCAAACCTTTGGTCAACCCCCAACCCCTTGGTCAACCCAACCCATGGGTCAATCCAACCCCTTGGTCAACCCAAACCTTTGGTCAACCCCCAACCCCTTGGTCAACCCAACCCATGGGTCAATCCAACCCCTTGGTCAACCCAAACCTTTGGTCAACCCCCAACCCCTTGGTCAACCCAACCCATGGGGTCAACCCAACCCTTTGGTCAACCCCTTGGTCAACCCCCCCTAGAAGGACCCCAGGAGACTCTTCTTGACCCTCCACCTTCTGCTCCCCCCAGTCCAGGTGACCCTGGATCCCACCACAGCTCATCCCCAGCTCCTGGTCTCGGCCGACGGGAGGAGTTTGAGGTGGGAAGAAGCCCAAGAAGCCCCATTTGACCACCCAGGATGGGCCACCCAACCCTACGTGTTGGCCCATCAGGGCATCACCTCGGGGAGGTGCTGCTGGGAGGTGGAGGTGACCCCTGAAGGCTCCTGGGCCCTGGGGGTGGCCCAGGAGACCTCGAAGAGGATGGAAGAAGCCACCACAACCCCCCCTGAGATGGAGCTTTGGTCCCTGGGTCTCTGTGAGGGTCAGTTTTGGGCCGTCACCTCCTTCCAGACTGTCCCTTTGTCCCACCTCCAGGTCCCCAGGAGACTCAGGGTCACCTTGGACTACCAGAAAGGCTTGGTGGCTTTTTTTGATGCTGACAAGAAGGTCTTGATGTTCTCCTTCCCACCAGCTTCGTTCCAAGGGGAGAAGGTTCGTCCCTGGTTCCTGGTGTGGAACGAGGGGGCCCAGGTCACCTTGTGTCCCTGAAGATCTTCCCACCCACGTCCCCACCACCCCCAACCCTTGGAGGGGTCAACTTCAACTCCTAGTTGGCCATGGGTCAACCCTCAACCCCTTGGTCAACCCCCAACCCCTTGGTCAACCCCCAGCCCCTTGGTCAACCCAACCCTTTGGTCAACCCCCAACCCCTTGGTCAACCCAAACCTTTGGTCAACCCCCAACCCCTTGGTCAACCCAACCCATGGGTCAATCCAACCCCTTGGTCAACCCAAACCTTTGGTCAACCCCCAACCCCTTGGTCAACCCAACCCATGGGTCAATCCAACCCCTTGGTCAACCCAAACCTTTGGTCAACCCCCAACCCCTTGGTCAACCCAACCCATGGGGTCAACCCAACCCTTTGGTCAACCCCTTGGTCAACCCCCCCTAGAAGGACCCCAGGAGACTCTTCTTGACCCTCCACCTTCTGCTCCCCCCAGTCCAGGTGACCCTGGATCCCACCACAGCTCATCCCCAGCTCCTGGTCTCGGCCGACGGGAGGAGTTTGAGGTGGGAAGAAGCCCAAGAAGCCCCATTTGACCACCCAGGATGGGCCACCCAACCCTACGTGTTGGCCCATCAGGGCATCACCTCGGGGAGGTGCTGCTGGGAGGTGGAGGTGACCCCTGAAGGCTCCTGGGCCCTGGGGGTGGCCCAGGAGACCTCGAAGAGGATGGAAGAAGCCACCACAACCCCCCCTGAGATGGAGCTTTGGTCCCTGGGTCTCTGTGAGGGTCAGTTTTGGGCCGTCACCTCCTTCCAGACTGTCCCTTTGTCCCACCTCCAGGTCCCCAGGAGACTCAGGGTCACCTTGGACTACCAGAAAGGCTTGGTGGCTTTTTTTGATGCTGACAAGAAGGTCTTGATGTTCTCCTTCCCACCAGCTTCGTTCCAAGGGGAGAAGGTTCGTCCCTGGTTCCTGGTGTGGAACGAGGGGGCCCAGGTCACCTTGTGTCCCTGAAGATCTTCCCACCCACGTCCCCACCACCCCCAACCCTTGGAGGGGTCAACTTCAACTCCTAGTTGGCCATGGGTCAACCCTCAACCCCTTGGTCAACCCCCAACCCCTTGGTCAACCCCCAGCCCCTTGGTCAACCCAACCCTTTGGTCAACCCCCAACCCCTTGGTCAACCCAAACCTTTGGTCAACCCCCAACCCCTTGGTCAACCCAACCCATGGGTCAATCCAACCCCTTGGTCAACCCAAACCTTTGGTCAACCCCCAACCCCTTGGTCAACCCAACCCATGGGTCAATCCAACCCCTTGGTCAACCCAAACCTTTGGTCAACCCCCAACCCCTTGGTCAACCCAACCCATGGGGTCAACCCAACCCTTTGGTCAACCCCTTGGTCAACCCCCCCTAGAAGGACCCCAGGAGACTCTTCTTGACCCTCCACCTTCTGCTCCCCCCAGTCCAGGTGACCCTGGATCCCACCACAGCTCATCCCCAGCTCCTGGTCTCGGCCGACGGGAGGAGTTTGAGGTGGGAAGAAGCCCAAGAAGCCCCATTTGACCACCCAGGATGGGCCACCCAACCCTACGTGTTGGCCCATCAGGGCATCACCTCGGGGAGGTGCTGCTGGGAGGTGGAGGTGACCCCTGAAGGCTCCTGGGCCCTGGGGGTGGCCCAGGAGACCTCGAAGAGGATGGAAGAAGCCACCACAACCCCCCCTGAGATGGAGCTTTGGTCCCTGGGTCTCTGTGAGGGTCAGTTTTGGGCCGTCACCTCCTTCCAGACTGTCCCTTTGTCCCACCTCCAGGTCCCCAGGAGACTCAGGGTCACCTTGGACTACCAGAAAGGCTTGGTGGCTTTTTTTGATGCTGACAAGAAGGTCTTGATGTTCTCCTTCCCACCAGCTTCGTTCCAAGGGGAGAAGGTTCGTCCCTGGTTCCTGGTGTGGAACGAGGGGGCCCAGGTCACCTTGTGTCCCTGAAGATCTTCCCACCCACGTCCCCACCACCCCCAACCCTTGGAGGGGTCAACTTCAACTCCTAGTTGGCCATGGGTCAACCCTCAACCCCTTGGTCAACCCCCAACCCCTTGGTCAACCCCCAGCCCCTTGGTCAACCCAACCCTTTGGTCAACCCCCAACCCCTTGGTCAACCCAAACCTTTGGTCAACCCCCAACCCCTTGGTCAACCCAACCCATGGGTCAATCCAACCCCTTGGTCAACCCAAACCTTTGGTCAACCCCCAACCCCTTGGTCAACCCAACCCATGGGTCAATCCAACCCCTTGGTCAACCCAAACCTTTGGTCAACCCCCAACCCCTTGGTCAACCCAACCCATGGGGTCAACCCAACCCTTTGGTCAACCCCTTGGTCAACCCCCCCTAGAAGGACCCCAGGAGACTCTTCTTGACCCTCCACCTTCTGCTCCCCCCAGTCCAGGTGACCCTGGATCCCACCACAGCTCATCCCCAGCTCCTGGTCTCGACCGACGGGAGGAGTTTGAGGTGGGAAGAAGCCCAAGAAGCCCCATTTGACCACCCAGGATGGGCCACCCAACCCTACGTGTTGGCCCATCAGGGCATCACCTCGGGGAGGTGCTGCTGGGAGGTGGAGGTGACCCCTGAAGGCTCCTGGGCCCTGGGGGTGGCCCAGGAGACCTCGAAGAGGATGGAAGAAGCCACCACAACCCCCCCTGAGATGGAGCTTTGGTCCCTGGGTCTCTGTGAGGGTCAGTTTTGGGCCGTCACCTCCTTCCAGACTGTCCCTTTGTCCCACCTCCAGGTCCCCAGGAGACTCAGGGTCACCTTGGACTACCAGAAAGGCTTGGTGGCTTTTTTTGATGCTGACAAGAAGGTCTTGATGTTCTCCTTCCCACCAGCTTCGTTCCAAGGGGAGAAGGTTCGTCCCTGGTTCCTGGTGTGGAACGAGGGGGCCCAGGTCACCTTGTGTCCCTGAAGATCTTCCCACCCACGTCCCCACCACCCCCAACCCTTGGAGGGGTCAACTTCAACTCCTAGTTGGCCATGGGTCAACCCTCAACCCCTTGGTCAACCCCCAACCCCTTGGTCAACCCCCAGCCCCTTGGTCAACCCAACCCTTTGGTCAACCCCCAACCCCTTGGTCAACCCAACCCCTTGGTCAACTCAACCCTTTGGTCAACCCCCAACCCCTTGGTCAACCCCCAGCCCCTTGGTCAACCCAACCCATGGGTCAACCCCCAACCCCTTGGTCAACCCCCAACCCCATTGGTCAACACCCAACCCCACTGGTCAACCCCCAACCCCTTGGTCAACCCCCAAACTATGGGTCAACCCCCAACCCATGGGTCAACCCAACCCCTTGGTCAACCCAACCCTTTGGTCAACCCCTTGATCAACCCCCAACCCCTTGGTCAACCCAACCCATTGATCAACCCAACCCACCACCCTTGATGACCCCCCACAAGGGTTGAACGTGGCCCCAAATGCTCCTTCCCAAGTGGAGGTGGCTCTGGGGTCCCACCAGCATCTCCACCAGCTTCTGCCTTTGAGAGGAAGTAAAAACACTTCTCCAGCTCAGCAGGTTCTTCTCTGGTTCTTTTGTAGCTTCTGGATCTCAGGGGGGTTTTTTTGGGGGGGTAAAAATGAAGTTTGGGTTAAATAAACCTCGGTTGGGGGTTGGTTGGACCCAACGAGCTCCTCAAGCTTCTTGCAGGTGACTTGAAAACCACCTCGATTGTCCCAATCCAGAGGGAAAGACACAAAAAGGGAGCAAATGATGGATTTATTTTTAATTAGTATGAATGATTTTTAATTATTATGAATCATTGACATCCCTGAAGGACCAAAGGTCCATGGTTTTTTTGGAGGTTCAGGAGCTTTGTCCCCTCTGAAGTGGCCACCAAAACCAAAAAGCTGGTCCCACAGTTTGGAGGTGACCAACCCAAGGTGGCTTCTTCTTCTCCTTGGAATATTTTTGCCCCAAATTTCCCATTTTTCCCATCTTCCCCCCCCCCAAAAAGGCCCTTTCGTGCCTCAGTTTCCCCACCACCTCAAGGTCTCCACCACCTCCTGGAGAAGAAGAAGAACCTCTCCAAAACCAACATCCTCCTCCCTGTTGGCACCACGAGGGGAGGAACCATCTCAGGAGGTTGGAGAAGGACATGTTGACCCAACCACGTTGGCCCAACCACGTTGACCCAACCACGTTGACCCAACCACGTTGACCCAACCACGTTGACCCAACCACGTTGACCCAACCACGTTGACCCAACCACGTTGACCCAACCACGTTGACCCAACCACGTTGACCCAACCACGTTGACCCAACCACGTTGACCCAACCACGTTGACCCAACCACGTTGACCCAACCACGTTGACCCAACCACGTTGACCCAACCACGTTGACCCAACCACGTTGACCCAACCACGTTGACCCAACCACGTTGACCCAACCACGTTGACCCAACCACGTTGACCCAACCACGTTGACCCAACCACGTTGACCCAACCACGTTGACCCAACCACGTTGACCCAACCACGTTGACCCAACCACGTTGACCCAACCACGTTGACCCAACCACGTTGACCCAACCACGTTGACCCAACCACGTTGACCCAACCACGTTGACCCAACCACGTTGACCCAACCACGTTGACCCAACCACGTTGACCCAACCACGTTGACCCAACCACGTTGACCCAACCACGTTGACCCAACCACGTTGACCCAACCACGTTGACCCAACCACGTTGACCCAACCACGTTGACCCAACCACGTTGACCCAACCACGTTGACCCAACCACGTTGACCCAACCACGTTGACTCACCCACGTTGACCCAACCACCTTGATCCAACCACCTTGACCCAACCACCTTGACCCAACCCACCTTGACCCAACCTCAGGGGGACAACCTGAGGTGGGACCTGAACCCCACCACCCAAAGCCAGGGATGAACCTTCTCCCCACCAAAAGAAACCCTGGAGAAGACAAAGATCAACCCCCCGTCCTCAGCATCCAGGAAAGCCACCGTCCCCCCAGGGTGGTCCAAGTGGACTTTGACCTTCTTGGGGACCCACCTGAGGGGAAGTGGGGTGACCTTGGGGTTGGTGAGAGCCCGGATTTGCCCCCCCCACTTCTCCAAGCCCCAGATGCCACTTTGGGGGCAGAGGCTGAGGTGGCCCTTGCGACGGATGGACTCCAAGGCCACCCCAAGGGCCCAGTCCCCCGTGTCCCCCACGTCCACCTCCCAACTGTGGCGACCACCCAGGAAGCCCTGGTGGCCCAAAACGAAAGGCCAATAATCGAAACGTTCCGGGTTATCCGGGAGGTCTCGGGGACCTTCTCCATGTCTGACACTCTTGAGGTCCTCGGAGATGATGAGGTCACGATGGGCCGTGTTGGGGTCCAAAGTGACCATGGCTGGGGGAGGAGGCAGGAGAAAAAAGGGGAGGTTAGAAAATGGAGGAGGGGGAAAGAGGGAGGCAAGATGGTGGTCAAGGGGCAAAAGGGCCTCCAAGGTGGAAGTGTCTCCCAAGGTGGAAGCTCCTCCCAAGGTGGAAGGTCCTCCAAGATGGAAGCTCTTCCAAGATGGAAGCACCTCAGGATGGAATTGTCTCCCAAGGATGGAAGGGCCTCCAAGGTGGAAGTGTCTTCCAAGGTGGAAGGTCCTCCAAGATGGAAGCTCTTCCAAGATGGAAGCACCTCAGGATGGAATTGTCTCCCAAGGATGGAAGGGCCTCCAAGGTGGAAGTGTCTTCCAAGGTGGAAGGTCCTCCAAGATGGAAGCTCTTCCAAGATGGAAGCACCTCAGGATGGAATTGTCTCCCAAGGATGGAAGGGCCTCCAAGGTGGAAGTGTCTTCCAAGGTGGAAGGTCCTCCAAGATGGAAGCTCTTCCAAGATGGAAGCACCTCAGGATGGAATTGTCTCCCAAGGATGGAAGGGCCTCCAAGGTGGAAGTGTCTTCCAAGGTGGAAGGTCCTCCAAGATGGAAGCTCTTCCAAGATGGAAGCACCTCAGGATGGAATTGTCTCCCAAGGATGGAAGGGCCTCCAAGGTGGAAGTGTCTTCCAAGGTGGAAGGTCCTCCAAGATGGAAGCTCTTCCAAGATGGAAGCACCTCAGGATGGAAGGACCTCAAGGGAGGAAGTGTCCTCCAAGGGGGAAGGACCTCCAAGGTGGAAGGTCCTCCAAGATGGAAGCTCTTCCAAGATGGAAGGGCCTCCAAGGTGGAAGTGTCTTCCAAGGTGGAAGGTCCTCCAAGATGGAAGCTCTTCCAAGATGGAAGCACCTCAGGATGGAAAGACCTCAAGGGAGGAAGTGTCCCCCAAGGTGGAAGGACCTCCAAGATGGAAGGTCCTCCAAGATGGAAGCTCTTCCAAGATGGAAGCACCTCAGGATGGAAGGACCTCCAAGGTGGAAGTGTCTCCCAAGATGGAAGGACCTCCAAGGTGGAAGTTCCTCCAAGGTGGAAGGACCTCCAAGGTGGAAGTGTCCCCCTGTTTCTCCTCCACCTCTTCCCTATGGTGGCTCCTCCCCCAGCTCCTCCCCATACCTTGGAGCTTCTTCAGAGTCTCCTTCAGGGCGCTGCTCCTCCACAGGAAGTGACAGGTTCTTTCCTCTGCCTCTGCAGGAACATCTGGCAGCTGGAAGGTCACCTTCCCACATCTGAGGAGGGAAAAAAACCCACCAAGGACTCGAGAACCCACCAAGAACCCACCAGAACCCACCAAGAACTCAACAAACCACCAAAACTCCATCAAGAACCCACCAAGAACCCACCAGAACCCACCAGAACCCACCAAGAACCCAAGAAACCACTACAATCCCACCAAGAACCCACCAAGAAGAACCCAACAGAACCCATCAGAACCCACCAAGAACCCAAGAAACCACTACAATCCCACCAAGAACCCACCAAGAAGAACCCAACAGAACCCATCAGAACCCACCAAGAACCCAAGAAACCACTACAATCCCACCAAGAACCCACCAAGAAGAACCCAACAGAACCCATCAGAACCCACCAAGAACCCAAGAAACCACTACAATCCCACCAAGAACCCACCAAGAAGAACCCAACAGAACCCATCAGAACCCACCAAGAACCCAAGAAACCACTACAATCCCACCAAGAACCCACCAAGAAGAACCCAACAGAACCCATCAGAACCCACCAAGAACCCAAGAAACCACTACAATCCCACCAAGAACCCACCAAGAAGAACCCAACAGAACCCATCAGAACCCACCAAGAACCCAAGAAACCACTACAATCCCACCAAGAACCCACCAAGAAGAACCCAACAGAACCCATCAGAACCCACCAAGAACCCAAGAAACCACTACAATCCCACCAAGAACCCACCAAGAAGAACCCAACAGAACCCATCAGAACCCACCAAGAACCCAAGAAACCACTACAATCCCACCAAGAACCCACCAAGAAGAACCCAACAGAACCCATCAGAACCCACCAAGAACCCAAGAAACCACTACAATCCCACCAAGAACCCACCAAGAAGAACCCAACAGAACCCATCAGAACCCACCAAGAACCCAAGAAACCACTACAATCCCACCAAGAACCCACCAAGAAGAACCCAACAGAACCCATCAGAACCCACCAAGAACCCAAGAAACCACTACAATGCCACCAAGAACCCACCAAAACCCCACCAAGAACCCCACCAGAACCCACCAAGAACACAACAAAACCCACTAAGAACCCACCAGAACCCACCAAGAACCCAAGAAACAACTACAATCCCACCAAGAACCCAC
>NW_009954127.1:5847-15285 GCF_000747805.2 Chaetura pelagica | reverse complement strand
CCCACCAGAAACAAAACCCACTAAGAACACACCAGAACCCACCAAGAACCCAAGAAACCACTACAATCCCACTAAGAACCCACCAAGAAGCCCAGAACCCACCAGGAACACCCAATAAAACCCCATTTTTGGATCAGTTCTCCTCATTTCAGATCTGGTCCCACCAGAAATGAGGGAAAGGCCCAAAATCATCTCCTGTATTCTTCATTTTTGGAGTTTCATTTCATTTTATGATGGAGCCCACGAGGAAAGTCCTTCTTGGGAGGACCAAGTTGGAGAAAAAGGCCCAACCTGGAGGTCATTTTTGAGGCTAAACCTCCTCAGATCAGGAGCCACCAGGAGCTGAAGTCAACCCTGGGCCCCGGGACCCTTCCAGAAATGTCCCCAGAAGGAGGAGGAGGAGAAGGAGAAGAAGGAGGAGGAGGAGGAGGAGGAGAAGGAGGAGGAAGAGAAGGAAAAGGAGAAGGAGAAGGAGAAGGACGAGGAGGAAGAGGAGGAGAAGCAGAAGCAGAAGGAGAAGGAGAAGGAGAAGGAGAAGGAGAAGGAGAAGGAGAAGGAGAAGGAGAAGGAGAAGGAGAAGGAGAAGGAGAAGGAGAAGGAGAAGGAGAAGGAGAAGGAGAAGGAGAAGGAGAAGGAGAAGGAGAAGGAGAAGGAGAAGGAGAAGGAGAAGGAGAAGGAGAAGGAGAAGGAGAAGGAGAAGGAGAAGGAGAAGGAGAAGGAGAAGGAGAAGGAGAAGGAGAAGGAGAAGGAGAAGGAGAAGGAGAAGGAGAAGGAGAAGGAGAAGGAGAAGGAGAAGGAGAAGGAGAAGGAGAAGGAGAAGGAGAAGGAGAAGGAGAAGGAGAAGGAGAAGGAGAAGGAGAAGGAGAAGGAGAAGGAGAAGGAGAAGGAGAAGGAGAAGGAGAAGGAGAAGGAGAAGGAGAAGGAGAAGGAGAAGGAGAAGGAGAAGGAGAAGGAGAAGGAGAAGGAGAAGGAGAAGGAGAAGGAGAAGGAGAAGGAGAAGGAGAAGGAGAAGGAGAAGGAGAAGGAGAAGGAGAAGGAGAAGGAGAAGGAGAAGGAGAAGGAGAAGGAGAAGGAGAAGGAGAAGGAGAAGGAGAAGGAGAAGGAGAAGGAGAAGGAGAAGGAGAAGGAGAAGGAGAAGGAGAAGGAGAAGGAGAAGGAGAAGGAGAAGGAGAAGGAGAAGGAGAAGGAGAAGGAGAAGGAGAAGGAGAAGGAGAAGGAGAAGGAGAAGGAGAAGGAGAAGGAGAAGGAGAAGGAGAAGGAGAAGGAGAAGGAGAAGGAGAAGGAGAAGGAGAAGGAGAAGGAGAAGGAGAAGGAGAAGGAGAAGGAGAAGGAGAAGGAGAAGGAGAAGGAGAAGGAGAAGGAGAAGGAGAAGGAGAAGGAGAAGGAGAAGGAGAAGGAGAAGGAGAAGGAGAAGGAGAAGGAGAAGGAGAAGGAGAAGGAGAAGGAGAAGGAGAAGGAGAAGGAGAAGGAGAAGGAGAAGGAGAAGGAGAAGGAGAAGGAGAAGGAGAAGGAGAAGGAGAAGGAGAAGGAGAAGGAGAAGGAGAAGGAGAAGGAGAAGGAGAAGGAGAAGGAGAAGGAGAAGGAGAAGGAGAAGGAGAAGGAGAAGGAGAAGGAGAAGGAGAAGGAGAAGGAGAAGGAGAAGGAGAAGGAGAAGGAGAAGGAGAAGGAGAAGGAGAAGGAGAAGGAGAAGGAGAAGGAGAAGGAGAAGGAGAAGGAGAAGGAGAAGGAGAAGGAGAAGGAGAAGGAGAAGGAGAAGGAGAAGGAGAAGGAGAAGGAGAAGGAGAAGGAGAAGGAGAAGGAGAAGGAGAAGGAGAAGGAGAAGGAGAAGGAGAAGGAGAAGGAGAAGAGAAGGAGGAGAAGAAGAAGGAGAAGGAAAAGAGGAGAAGAACCTTCCAAGGAGGCCACGTACCTGGTGATGGAGCTTCTCACCTCCTGGGGATGGAGAAGAAAGAGGAGATGAAGCTCAAGGTGAGGCCTTTGGCTCAGTTGGGGTTGGACCTCCTGGGTTTCCATAGGTGGCCACATCTAGAGGGACTTGGAGCCACCAGGAGAACATCCATTTTCTGGTTTTCCCCCCCAAAAAAGTGTCACTTCCTGCAACCTTCTCACCCTCCCACGACCACCTGGAGGACACTGGTCTTCTCCACCACCTTCTTGGACCATCACAGGTCACCAAAGTCCCCCTCTCCCCTTGAAGAACCATCATCCCCTTGGTGGCCTCGATTGAAGCTCATTTTGGGGCTGATTTAGGCCCTTTTTTTAGGGGTGACGTTTTGGAGCAGCACGACCAGGGGACCCCCTGACCCACCCACACCTCGTGGCCTCCAACCCAGGGACCTCCCAGATGTTCTTGAGGTTCCTCACTGACTTTGGGGGGGATGTTTAGTGAGAACCCACCCACGCCCTGCCAGAAAAAAAGGTTGAATTTCTGATTTTTGGCCTTTTTGGGGGGGCATCAGACCCATTTTTACAGGCCTCACCTTCCCTCACCTTCTCCAGGTCTCCAGAAGGACCCAGGACAACCCAACCAGTTCACCCCATAAGGACTTTGAAGGGGTGGGATCCTCTCCTGGGGTTTTTTTCCCCTCCAAAAAACCCCCAAATCGGGCAATTTCACCCACCAGCTCCTGGTTCTTCTGCTCTTCTCCCCCCTGGGGGGGCCCCGGGACCTTCTCCTGCCTCTTCTCCAGCTCATGCTTCAGATCTTCCAGCTGGGGGAGGGGGAAGAGTTGGAGCCTCTGGGGGAGGGGGAGTTGGGGCCCTTGTTGATCTGGTTTGGATCTGGTTTGGATCCGGTTTTGATCTGGTTTGGATCTGGTTTTGATTTGGTTTGGATCTGGTTTGGATTTGGTTTCAATCTGGTTTTGATCTGGTTTCGATCTGGTTTGGATCTGTTTTTTATCTGGTTTTGATCTGGTTTCAATTTGGTTTTGATCTGGTTTGGATCTGGTTTGGATCTGGTTTTGATCCCTGATTTGATCCCTGTTTTGACCCATTTTTTATCCCTTTTTGACCCATTTTAGATCCTTTTTGACCCATTTTTTATCCCTTTTTGATCCTTTTTGATCCCTTTTTGACCCGTTTTTATCCCTTTTGATCATTTTTTATCTTTTTTAACCTTTTAAAAAAATCCTTTTAATCCCTTTTTGATCCTTTAAAATATTTTTATCCTTTTTAATCGTTTTAAAAAATCCTTTTGATCCCTTTTTTGATCCTTTTTGATCCTTTAAAATATTTTTTATCCTTTTTCATCCTTTTTAAAAATCCCTTTTTGATCCCTTTTTTATCCTTTTAAATATTTTTTAAATCCTTTTAATCCCTTTTTTATCCTTTTTGATCCTTTAACATACTTTTTATCCTTTTAAAAAATCCCTTTTTGATCCTTTTTTTATCCCTTTAAATAATTTTTATCCTTTTCAATCCTTTTTAAAAATCCTTTTTGATCCTTTTTGATCCCTTTTTGCTCCTTTTTACTCCCTTTTTGCTCCCTTTTTACTCTCTTTTTTTCTCCTTTTTTACTCCCTTTTTGCTCCCTTTTTACTCCCTTTTTGCTCCCTTTTTGCTCCCTTTTTTCTCCTTTTTTGCTCCCTTTTTGCTCCCTTTTTACTCCCTTTTTGCTCCCTTTTTACTCCCTTTTTTTCTCCTTTTTTACTCCCTTTTTGCTCCCTTTTTTCTCCTTTTTTGCTCCCTTTTTCTCCCTTTTTTTCTCCTTTTTGCTCCCTTTTAAATCCTTTTAATCCAGTTTTGATCCTTTTAAACCCTTTTTTGATCCTTTTTCACCCCTTTTAAAATCCTTTTAATCTTTTTTTTTTTTTTAAACTCTTTTAAATCCTTTTAAATCCTTTTTTTACCCCTTTTTAATCCATTTTTTAATCCTTTTAATCCTTTTTTGATCCTTTTTTTCATCCTTTTTACTCTGTTTTTAATTCTTTTTGGTCCTTTTTAAATCCATTTTTTAAATCCACTTCCTCTTCCTCAAGGACCTTCCTCTTCCCCAGGGACCTTCCTCTTCCTCAAGGATCTTCTCCCTTTTCAGGGACCTTCCTCTTCCTCAGGGACCTTCCTCTTCCTCAGGGACCTTCCTCTTCCTCAGGGACCTTCTCCTTCCTTGGAGACCTTTCCTGGAGACCTTCTCCCTTTTCAGGGACCTTCTCCCTTTTCAGGGACCTTCTCCCTTTTCAGGGACCTTCCTCTTCCTCAGGGACCTTCCTCTTCCTCAGGGACCTTCTCCTTCCTTGGAGACCTTTCCTGGAGACCTTCTCCCTTTTCAGGGACCTTCTCCCTTTTCAGGGACCTTCCTCTTCTTCAGGAACCTTCTCCCTCCTCCTCCTCCTCCAGATCTGCTGGGATTTCTCCTGGAACCAACTCCAAAAAACCTGTTTTTTGTCTTCATTTTCTTGTTTGTTTTTTTTTTTAATCAACCCCCTTTGAAGGAGCTGGATCTTCTTCTTCTTCTCCCTGGTCCTTCCCACCCCTTGGAGAAGCTCCAGCTTCACCCCCAGGGCAACTTTCACATCTCCTGGGCCAGGAAAGTGGTGACACCCTGGGTTGGATCCACCAGGAACTTCAGGTTTTCATCCCAACCCTCCAGCTCCTCCTGGGTTGGAGCTTTTTGTCCCTCTTGGAAGTTTTGACCAAAACCACCCATTTCCCCCCCCAAAAAAGGGGCTGGAGATGAAATGTTCAAGTCAAGGTTTGGTGGAGAAAAGGAGAAGAAACCAGGGGTGAAAAGACCCCAAAAAAAGGTTGGGAGATGCTGAACAAGGAGCCCCAAGTCCATCAGGATCAAGTTGAAGGTCCCTGAGACCATCCAGGTTGTCCCAAGAGCCACCCAACCCCTCCACGACCACCCCCCAACTGGGGTCAGACCCCCCAAAATGTTGGATGATCCCCCCCCAAGGAGGTGGTGGGACAGGTTTTTGGGGGAACTTGTCCCACCAGCCCTTCCATGGGAGGAGGAGGCACCAGCTCCTTTCATCTCCAAATGAAGGTGCCCCAGGTTGAAGGAGCCTAGAAGAACCAGTTTGGGGGGTGGAGACACCCCTGGGGGTGGAGGTTTCCAGAGGGAAGACCCAACCCCACCTGGAGGGGGGGGTTGGGAAGGAGCTTGGAGATGATCCAGCTCCAACCTCCACCCACCTGAGCTCTTGAGTCTGGCCTGGAGGAACATCCCAGGAGCTGGGTGAGGATGTTGAGGGAAGTTCTGGGCCAGGAGGAGTTGGAGGAACCTCCATTTCTGCCCCCAAACACCCCTTTGTTTGGGGTGGGTTTGGTGTCTCCTGCTCCCCACCAAGTCCCCCCCCCCAATAAAGAGGATCATGGTGGGAACAGGAGGGTCCAACAACCCCCAAACTTGTCCTTGAGAAGATCTCAAGAGGTTTTCTTCCCCTTGAACCTCCCAGATTTGGTTCTTTGGACCTTCCTGGATCTTCTTTCACCTTCCCTGGAGCCCCCAAACCCTTGAACCTCCCAGATTTGGTTCTTTGGACCTTCCTGGATCTTCTTTCACCTTCCCTGGAGCCCCCAAACCCTTGAACCTCCCAGATTTGGTTCTTTGGACCTTCCTGGATCTTCTTTCACCTTCCCTGGAGCCCCCAAACCCTTGAACCTCCCAGATTTGGTTCTTTGGACCTTCCTGGATCTTCTTTCACCTTCCCTGGAGCCCCCAAACCCTTGAACCTCCCAGATTTGGTTCTTTGGACCTTCCTGGATCTTCTTTCACCTTCCCTGGAGCCCCCAAACCCTTGAACCTCCCAGATTTGGTTCTTTGGACCTTCCTGGATCTTCTTTCACCTTCCCTGGAGCCCCCAAACCCTTGAACCTCCCAGATTTGGTTCTTTGGACCTTCCTGGATCTTCTTTCACCTTCCCTGGAGCCCCCAAACCCTTGAACCTCCCAGATTTGGTTCTTTGGACCTTCCTGGATCTTCTTTCACCTTCCCTGGAGCCCCCAAACCCTTGAACCTCCCAGATTTGGTTCTTTGGACCTTCCTGGATCTTCTTTCACCTTCCCTGGAGCCCCCAAACCCTTGAACCTCCCAGATTTGGTTCTTTGGACCTTCCTGGATCTTCTTTCACCTTCCCTGGAGCCCCCAAACCCTTGAACCTCCCAGATTTGGTTCTTTGGACCTTCCTGGATCTTCTTTCACCTTCCCTGGAGCCCCCAAACCCTTGAACCTCCCAGATTTGGTTCTTTGGACCTTCCTGGATCTTCTTTCACCTTCCCTGGAGCCCCCAAACCCTTGAACCTCCCAGATTTGGTTCTTTGGACCTTCCTGGATCTTCTTTCACCTTCCCTGGAGCCCCCAAACCCTTGAACCTCCCAGATTTGGTTCTTTGGACCTTCCTGGATCTTCTTTCACCTTCCCTGGAGCCCCCAAACCCTTGAACCTCCCAGATTTGGTTCTTTGGACCTTCCTGGATCTTCTTTCACCTTCCCTGGAGCCCCCAAACCCTTGAACCTCCCAGATTTGGTTCTTTGGACCTTCCTGGATCTTCTTTCACCTTCCCTGGAGCCCCCAAACCCTTGAACCTCCCAGATTTGGTTCTTTGGACCTTCCTGGATCTTCTTTCACCTTCCCTGGAGCCCCCAAACCCTTGAACCTCCCAGATTTGGTTCTTTGGACCTTCCTGGATCTTCTTTCACCTTCCCTGGAGCCCCCAAACCCTTGAACCTCCCAGATTTGGTTCTTTGGACCTTCCTGGATCTTCTTTCACCTTCCCTGGAGCCCCCAAACCCTTGAACCTCCCAGATTTGGTTCTTTGGACCATTTTTGGGCTCTTCTTCCACCTGCCCTGGACCCAAGAGGTGACCCCAACCTTCAAGTGGTGGGACCAAAGCACCAGCTGTGGGTGTTTGGGGGGAGAAAACACCTCAAAACCCCCTCCCAGAAGGTCACAAGACGTGGGTCTGGGTGGGAGATGGAGCCTCAACCCCAGGTGTCCACTCATCTCTCACCTCCCCTGGAGCTCCTGGTTCCTCTTTCTGCTTCCCCAGATGACTCAGTTGGGTTTATTTTGAGGAAACTTCTGCCTCTTCTGGGGTTTTTTTGAAGAAACTGAGTCAAAAATTCACCTCGAAAGAGCAAAACCCTCCTCAAAACATCAAGTTTCATCTCTCAACTTGTCACCAGCCCTGGTGGTGGAGGAACCATCTCCCCAGCATCTCCAGGAGCTTCTGGGGTGGCTTCTCCTGACCCAAAAGTTGAGAAATTCAACCTAAAAACCAGGAGGGTCTTTATTATTATTCCAAAGCAGGGTCAGAAATTGGGGGGTGGGGAGAGACAATGAGGAGGGTTTGGTCCAAAAGTCCCAGTTCTTGGAAGTTCTGAGGTGTCTCCCAGCCTTGGGCATCAACCCCTTGATGGTTCTTCTCCTTCTCCTGGTTGGTTCTTCTTCTTCTTCTTCCCTGGTGTCCCCATCTCCTCATCCTCATCATGGAGGTGCCACCATGAAGATCCAGGTGGAAATGGAGATGGGACAGACCCTGGTGTCCCCATCTCCTCATCATGGTGGCCCTGGTGTCCCCATCTCCCCATCTCCCCATCCTGGAGGTGCCACCAGATGGAGGTGGGACCAGCTCTGGTGTCCCCATCTCCTCATCTCCATCACCATGGAGGTTCCACCATGAAGATCCAGTTGGAAAGGGACATGGAACAGACCCTGGTGTCTCCATCTTCTCATCTTCCCACCATGGAGGTTCCACCATGAAGATCCAGTTGGAAAGGGACATGGAACAGACCCTGGTGTCTCCATCTTCTCATCTTCCCACCATGGAGGTTCCACCATGAAGATCCAGTTGGAAAGGGACATGGAACAGACCCTGGTGTCTCCATCTTCTCATCTTCCCACCATGGAGGTTCCACCATGAAGATCCAGTTGGAAAGGGACATGGAACAGACCCTGGTGTCTCCATCTTCTCATCTTCCCACCATGGAGGTTCCACCATGAAGATCCAGTTGGAAAGGGACATGGAACAGACCCTGGTGTCTCCATCTTCTCATCTTCCCACCATGGAGGTTCCACCATGAAGATCCAGTTGGAAAGGGACATGGAACAGACCCTGGTGTCTCCATCTTCTCATCTTCCCACCATGGAGGTTCCACCATGAAGATCCAGTTGGAAAGGGACATGGAACAGACCCTGGTGTCTCCATCTTCTCATCTTCCCACCATGGAGGTTCCACCATGAAGATCCAGTTGGAAAGGGACATGGAACAGACCCTGGTGTCTCCATCTTCTCATCTTCCCACCATGGAGGTTCCACCATGAAGATCCAGTTGGAAAGGGACATGGAACAGACCCTGGTGTCTCCATCTTCTCATCTTCCCACCATGGAGGTTCCACCATGAAGATCCAGTTGGAAAGGGACATGGAACAGACCCTGGTGTCTCCATCTTCTCATCTTCCCACCATGGAGGTTCCACCATGAAGATCCAGTTGGAAAGGGACATGGAACAGACCCTGGTGTCTCCATCTTCTCATCTTCCCACCATGGAGGTTCCACCATGAAGATCCAGTTGGAAAGGGACATGGAACAGACCCTGGTGTCTCCATCTTCTCATCTTCCCACCATGGAGGTTCCACCACAAAGCTCCAGCTGCAGATGGATCAGGTCCCTCCTCCCTGTCCCGTCCCCCCCCCCAAGGGTCTCTCCCCTCAAGGGCAGATCCTCAGGGGCCCCCTGAACCCCACCCAATCCAGAGGGGACACCCCCTGCCCTTCCCTTGACCTTGACCCCTGCGTGACCTCTCGCAGACGAGGCCCCAACCCCACCTTGAACCAGGGGAAGATCTTCTCCCCGTGGAACGTGGCCTGGGGGAAAACCAAGATGGGATCATCTCCCCCAGGGCTGTAGAAGGACACACGACCCCCCTCGTAGTCCAAGAAGACCTGGATCCTCCTGGGAAGGGGTTGGAGACCTTGGTTGGCTTTGGGTGGGCTGAGGTTGTGGTAGGACCCCAAAGCCCAGACCCCTTCTTTTGGGGTGAAGCTGAGGGGTCCTTTCCTCTTGATGGACCCCCGGGCCACCCCCAAGGACCAGACCCCTCCTCCTTGGCCAACGTCCACCTCCCAGAAGTGTCTCCCCTTGGAGAAGCCCTGGAGACCCAGGACACAAGGTTCGTAGTCGAAACGGGTCGGGTTGTCCCCCAAAACCTGGGGGGTCAATTGGCCTCGGGCTTCTTGGAGGTCCTGGGAGAGGTGGAGGTTGGGGTGGGCGGTGGTGGGATCCAAGGTCACCTTGGCTGGGAGGGTGGGGAGAAGAAAAAAAGGGGGTTGGAGGTTGGATGTGGCCTCCAGGAGAGGTTGGAGGGGGTGGTTGGGGTCCAGGAGGTCCCTCAGGTGCCCCCAGATCCCTCCAGGAGGTCCTTCCACCCCCTCAAGTCCCCCCAGATCCCTCCAGGAGGTCCCTCCACCCCCTCAAGTCCTCCCAGATCCTT
>NW_009954127.1:4291-4794 GCF_000747805.2 Chaetura pelagica | reverse complement strand
CAGGCCCCCCCAGCTCCCACCAAACCTCCCCCCACCCACCCCCAGGCTCTTACTTGGTTTCTGCAGCTTCAATATCAGGGTGTCTAAAGAGGAGAGAGAAGGTCCATGAGGGAGGAGAAGACCTTTGTTTTGGCCTTTTTTCCCCCCCCATCCCCACCTCTTTGGGGTGGGATTTTTCCACCAGGAACCAGCAGGAGATCCTGGTGGGGTTTTTTTGGTGGGAACGTGGTCTTCTCCAAAACCAGGACCCACCTACCCTGACACCTCCTCAGGGTTCCTCTCACCAGGTGGTTCTTCTGGAGCAAATCCTCCAGTTGCTTCTCCAGGGGGTGGGAAATTTCCTGGGGGGGTTTGAACTTCATCTCCTCACAGCTGGAAAGAAGGTGGAGGAAGGTCCATCAAGAAATCAAGCCCCCTGTGATGTTTGTCCTCGTGGGATCAACCAGAAGATCCTGAGGATCTAGGAGACCCAGAAGATCCTTCCCCAGGAGAAGATCCTGAAG
>NW_009954127.1:1884-4137 GCF_000747805.2 Chaetura pelagica | reverse complement strand
CCAGGAGAAGACCCAGAAGATCCTTCTCCAGGAGACCCAGAAGATCCTTCTCCAGGAGAAGACCCAGAAGATCCTTCCCCAAGAGAAGATCCTGAGGATCCTTCTCCAGGAGATCCTGAAGATCCTTCCCCAGGAGAAGACCCAGAAGATCCTTCCCCAGGAGACCCAGAAGATCCTTCCCCAGGAGATCCTGAAGCTCCTTCCCCAGGAGAAGATCCTGAGGATCCTTCTCCAGGAGAAGACCCAGAAGATCCTTCCCCAGGAGAAGACCCAGAAGATCCTTCCCCAGGAGATCCTGAAGCTCCTTCCCCAGGAGAAGATCCTGAGGATCCTTCTCCAGGAGAAGACCCAGAAAATCCTTCCCCAGGAGAAGACCCAGAAGATCCTTCTCCAGGAGACCCAGAAGATCCTTCTCCAGGAGAAGACCCAGAAGATCCTTCCCCAGGAGAAGATCTTGAAGATCCTTCCCCAGGAGAAGATCCTGAAGCTCCTTCCCCAGGAGAAGACCCAAAAGATCCTTCCCCAGGAGAAGATCCTGAAGATTCTTCCCCAGGAGAAGACCCAGAAGATCCTTCCCCAGGAGAAGATCCTGAGGATCCTTCTCCAGGAGAAGACCCAGAAGCTCCTTCCCCAGGAGATCCTGAAGATCCTTCTCCAGAAGAAGATCCTGAATCTCCTTCTCCAGGAGACCCAGAAGCTCCTTCCCCAGGAGTAAAAAAAAAACACCCAACAAACCACCAAATTTCCCCCCATTTCTTGGCAGTTTGTCCCCAAAACGTCCTGGTGGGAGGTCACCTGAGGATGAGGAGGAGGAGAAGAAGCCACGTTACCTGTCCAGGTATTTTCTGATGTCCTAGAGGTGGAGAGAGAGGAGAAAAGAGTCAGGAAGAGGAACTGGAAGTGTCTTCAAGGAAGAGTTTGGGATGATCCCAACTAGGAGACATCAAGAAACCTTCTAGAAGACACTAAAGAACCTCCTGGAAGACCCCAAAGGGACCTCCTGGAAGACCCCAAAGAATCTCCTGGAAGACCCCAAAGAGACCCCCAAGAAGACCCCAAAGAACCTCCTGGAAGACCCCAAAGGGACCTCTTGAAGACCCCAAAGAACCTCCTGGAAGACACCAAAGAACCTCCTGGAAGACCCCAAAGGGACCTCCTGGAAGATCCCAAAGGGACACCCTAGAAGACCCCAAAGGGTCCTCCTGGAAGACCCCAAAGGAACCTCCTGGAAGATCCCAAAGGAACCTTCTAGAAGACACTAAAGAACCTCCTGAAGACCCCAAAGAACCTCCTGGAAGACCCCAAAGAACCTCCTGGAACACCCCAAGGACCCTCCCATGGGTCTGAGCCCCCCAAGTGTCCCCACCCCCCCTGGCCCCACCGTGTTCCCACCTGCAGGAACCCCCGGGCTGGCAGCTGGAATTTCCCCTCCATCTCCCACAGGAAGGTCTCCAGCTGGGCCACCTCCTCCAAGACCTTGGCCACTGCTTCCTCCTGGACCTTGGTGATGGCCCCGTCCAGATCTGCCAGTTGGGTGAGGAGAAGATGCTCCTGCTCCTTCAAAAACTGCTGGAAACTCTGGAATTCACCCACAATTTTCCTCCCTTCCCTCCTGATTTTCTCCTGGTTGGGACCAGAGGTGAAGACAAAGAAGGGTTGGAAGGAAGAGCAGAAGGATCTCCCTGAAGCAGAAGGTCCCACCAAGACTCCAGAACCTGAAATACTGCCCCAAAATGTCCCATTTTTTGGGTGATGATTCCTGATCCCACCTGGGGAGGGTTGTGACCACACCAGGCCTTGGTGGAGGCATCAGAGCAGCTTTGGGGTGAAGCTCCTCCAGTTGGGCAGGAGGTGATGGGGAAGAAACCCCAACACACCCAAGTTGGGTCCTTCAAGGAGCTTTCAAGGACACCATGTTGGTTTGGGGACACCAAGACCTCAATGGGCCTTCAAAAGTGGGTGAATTTAGGGGGGAAATCATCTCCTGGGGGTTGAGGTTGGGTTGGGGTGGAGGTTGGGGTTGGTTGGGTTGGGATTGGGGTGGAGGTTGGAGTTGGGTTGAGGTGGAGGTTGAGGTGGGATTGGAAGGTTGGGTTGGGGTGGAGGTTGGGGTGGAGGTTGGGTTGGGGTGAAGGTTGGGGTTGGGTTGGGATTGGAAGGTTGAGGTTGGGGTGGAGGTTGAGGTTGGGTGGAGGTTGAGGTTGGGTGGAGGTTGAGGTTGGGGTGGAGTTTGGGTTGGGGGGGGGGGGGGGG
>NW_009954127.1:0-1559 GCF_000747805.2 Chaetura pelagica | reverse complement strand
TGGGATTGGAAGGTTGATGAAGCCTCAACCAGGCTCTGAAATCAGATCTGTGGAGGGTTAGGGGAAAAAAAAAAAAACACCCCAAAACACCCCAAACCACCCATTTCTCAGGTCACGTGACCATGGGTGGGGCCCTTGAGAGGAGCTTCAACCTTATCTCCTCAACCCAGGCCTTGGTTTGAGGCCTCAACCCCAGGAGATAAAACCCCAGGAGATAAAAGAGAAGCAACAGAAATGGAAGATTCGGCCTCAAACATGAAAGAATAATCCAAAAAAGAGCTAAATGGCTTAAAAAAGGGCAAAATGGCCCCAAAAAAAGCCAACCCAGATGCCACCAAGGTCCTCCTGGAGGTCACCAGGAGATAAAACCCCAGGAGATCAAAGAGAAGCAACAGAAATGGAAGATCCGGCCTGAAACGATGACAAAACAACCCCCAAAAAAGGGGAAAATGACCCAAAAAAGGACAAAATGACCCCAAAAAAGGGCAAAATGGCCCCCAAAAAGCCAACCCAGGTGCCACCAAGGTCCTCCTGGAGGTCACCAGGAGATAAAACCCCAGGAGATCAAAGAGAAGCAACAGAAATGGAAGATCCGGCCTGAAACGATGACAAAACAACCCCCAAAAAAGGGGAAAATGACCCAAAAAAGGACAAAATGACCCCAAAAAAGGGCAAAATGGCCCCCAAAAAGCCAACCCAGGTGCCACCAAGGTCCTCCTGGAGGTCACCAGGAGATAAAACCCCAGGAGATCAAAGAGAAGCAACAGAAATGGAAGATCCGGCCTGAAACGATGACAAAACAACCCCCAAAAAAGGGGAAAATGACCCAAAAAAGGACAAAATGACCCCAAAAAAGGGCAAAATGGCCCCCAAAAAGCCAACCCAGGTGCCACCAAGGTCCTCCTGGAGGTCACCAGGAGATAAAACCCCAGGAGATCAAAGAGAAGCAACAGAAATGGAAGATCCGGCCTGAAACGATGACAAAACAACCCCCAAAAAAGGGGAAAATGACCCAAAAAAGGACAAAATGACCCCAAAAAAGGGCAAAATGGCCCCCAAAAAGCCAACCCAGGTGCCACCAAGGTCCTCCTGGAGGTCACCAGGAGATAAAACCCCAGGAGATCAAAGAGAAGCAACAGAAATGGAAGATCCGGCCTGAAACGATGACAAAACAACCCCCAAAAAAGGGGAAAATGACCCAAAAAAGGACAAAATGACCCCAAAAAAGGGCAAAATGGCCCCCAAAAAGCCAACCCAGATGCCACCAAGGTCCTCCTGGGGGTCACCTACCAGGTGGTTGCTCTTCCAACCTTGGGATTTCCACCTTTCCAGGAACTTCTCTCGTTCCTCCTTGGAAACGCGGAGGGAGGTTTCGATTCTTTCCTGGGGTAAAAGAAGCAGAATTTGGGTAAAAATGGGGGGAAATGGGTTTTTTTTCCCCCATTTCAACCACTTCCTGGTCTTGGGGTGGGGGTGGGAAGATCTTCCAGGAAGTGGTGGGGGAGGAGGAGGAAGAGGAAGGTCCATGAGTGGTTTCTGAGGGGAGACCAGGCCGGAAA
>NW_009954126.1:0-2265 GCF_000747805.2 Chaetura pelagica | reverse complement strand
GCTAAGGACATGCTAAGAACATGCTAAGGACGTTGTCCGTGGCAAAGCACACACCTGGTGCAAGACCCTGGTGCTAACACACTTCTGTGCCCCAGGCGTGTGCTGAGCCTGCCTTGCACGTGCAAGGGACACGCTAAGAACATGCTAAGGACACACTAAGAACACTGTACACAGCAGACACACCTGGTGCAAAGCAGTGTGTGCTAAGCAAGCCTTGCACATGCCAAGCACATGCCAAGCACATGTCAAGCACATGGTACATGCCAAGCAGCGTGTGCTGAACAGGCCTCACGTGATAAGCATGTGTTGAACACCCTGTACATGCTAAATACACGTCTGGGGTGAGACTGCGTATGCTGAGCAAGCCTTGCACACGCTAAGCACGTGCTAAGGACATGCTAAGCACACAGGATATGCCAAGCAGCGTGTGTTCATGCTAAGAACACGCTAAGGATCCTGTACATGCTACATACACGCGTGGTGGAGGCCACTGTTTGCCAAGCACCCCCCGACATGCCAGCACACGCTACATGAGGCTTTCACATGCTAAACATGGCTGTGGTGCTCTAGCACACACCAAGAACATGCTAAGTGCACACGTGTGCCTGGTACAGGCTGGCACGTATGCTGAACAAATGTGTGGCATATGTGTGCATGCCAAGCACACACTGGCACATGCTAAGTACGTGTCTATTCTCAGCCTGCTGGCGTGTGGTGAACATGCCTAATACGTGCTAAGCATGTAAAGCATAGCACATGCTAAGCCCATGCCTGGCACATGTGTAGCACATGCCCAGCAAACACTGCCACACGCCAAGCACATACCTGGCCTGTGGTGCCCCTCCTTGTGCACATGCCAAGCACACACCAAGTACATGCCAAGGACACGCTGCCACATGCCAAGAACATGCCAGGGCTGTGGTACCCATATGGGGTGCACATGCCAAGCACATGCCAAAGGCACGCCCAGTACATGCCAGGCACACGCCAAGCACACACCAAGCACACACCAGGCACACAAGAAGCACACACCAGGCACACGCCAAGCACACACTAATTACATGCTAAGCACACACCAGGCACATACCAAGCACACGCTAAACACACACCAAGCACACACCAGGCACACAGTAAGCACACACTAATCACATACTAGTTACATGCTTAGCACACAACAGGCACATACCAGGCACACACCAGGCACACACCAAGCACACACTAAGCACACACTAGTTACATGCCAAGCACACACCAAGCTCACACTAGTTAAATGCCAAGCATACACCAAACACACACAAAGCACATGCCAAGCACACACCAAACACACACCAAGCACACACCAGGCACACACTAAGCACACACCAAGCACACAACAAGGACACACTAGTTACGTACTAAGCACACACTAGTTACATGCCAAGCACACACCAAGCTCACACCATGCACACACCAGGCACACACCAAGCACACACCAAGCACACACTAAGCACTCACCAAGCACACACCAAGCACACACTAAGCACACACAAGGAACACACCAGGCACACACCAAGCACACGCCAAGCACACACCAGGCACACACCAAGCACACACCAAGCACACACCAAGCACACACCAGGCACACATCAAACACACACCAGGCACACACGAAGCACACGCCAAGCACACACCAAGCGCACACTAAGCAAACACTAAGCACACATCAAGCACACACTAGTTACATGCCAAGCACATACCAAGGACACACTAAGCACACGCCAAGCACACCAAACACACTAAGCACATACCAAACACACACTAAGCACACACCAGGCATACACCAGGCACACACCAAGCACACACCAAGCACACACCAAGCACACACCACGCACACACCAAGCACACACCAGGCACACGCCAAGCACACGCCAAGCACACACTAAGCGCACACTAAGCGCACATCAAGCACATACCAAACACACACTAAGCACACACCAGGCACACACCAGGCACACACTAAGCACTCACCAGGCACACACCAAGCACACGCCAAGCACACACGAAGCGCACGCTAAGCGCACGCTAAGCACACACTAGTTTCATGCCAAGCACATACCAAGGACACACTAAGCACACGCCAGCACACCAAACACACTAAGCACTCACCAGGCACACACCAAGCACACACTAAGCGCACACTAACCACACATCAAGCACACACTAGTTACATGTCAAGCACATACCAAGGACACACCAAGCACACGCCAGCACACCAAACACACTAAG
>NW_009954125.1:0-962 GCF_000747805.2 Chaetura pelagica | reverse complement strand
ACCACTGCTGAGCTACAAGAAAACCAGCTCTGAGGACCCACCTACCCCTTCCTCTCTCTTCTCTCTCCACTAATAAAGGCTTTGGTGTAAACTAGAAAATGGCAGACTGGTGTGGGCTGGTTTAAATTGAGGTGGGACTAAAGTGCAACCCTTTTGTAATTAGAGACAAATTAGAGTAGAAAGCAATTAAGGAGAAAATCACTGACAGACCTAATAACAAAAACAAATGAACAAAAATAAACAAGTTTTTCTTTTTAAGAAAAGAAATAAAGATTTGAGGTCCTGTAACTGAGCTGGCAAAGAACAGAAAGAGGCCTCAGGGGTGCATGCCCAGGGCCTGGTGCCATAGCCAACCTGGGGCTCCTTAGTGGCCCTGATTGCTGACCCAGCTCAGCTGGGCCAGGGTGGGCACCAGACTGACCCCAGGTGTAGGTGCTTAGCAGAGAGGAGGAGAGAAAAGCAAGAGAAAGGAAGAGGCAGAGCCTCCCAGGAGCTGGACTTAGGGGCTTCCAGAAGGTTCTAGGTCCTGAGCTGGCATCAAGCAACGCTGAGAGCTCTGCAGGGTGTGTTTCTGGCAGCATTTCTGGAAATTAAAGGTATGTTTGGACGTTTCCTCCCCCTTGGGAGAGGGTTTTTTTGCCCTGGAGGTGGTGCTGGTCCCTGTGGGAGCTGCTGGCCCTTGCAGGAGCCGTGTTTTCCCCCAGAGTGACAAGCCAGGGCTCTTGCTGCTCATCTGAGGTTGCTGCATGTTGCAGAGGGGTCAGCAGTGATGTTGGTGTGTGGTGTGTCTGCCTTAGAGAACCAGAACTTAAGGATGAAAATTGTCTGTGCCATGTCCAGCTTCTCAGCCAGGTCTTTAAGCCTGGTGTGCTGGTGCTGCAGGAATGAGCTCCCAGCAAAGGGTGGCTCTGGAAGAGCTGGGTGCGGCTGGGCTGGGCTGGGAGACTGTTTGTCTTGGCAGT
>NW_009954124.1:41778-51609 GCF_000747805.2 Chaetura pelagica | reverse complement strand
TGGCTTCATCCTGGCTCAAACAAGGACATTCTTCATCTTCTTCTTCTTGTTCATGGTCGTCTCCATCTTCTCCTTTTCTTCTTCTGCTTCGTGTCAGTCTTCTTCTCTTTCTTCTCCTTCTTCTTCTTCTTGTTCTTCGTCTTCTTCTTTCTTCTTCTTCTCCTTCTTCTTCTTTTTCTTCTTCTTCTTCCTGTTCATCTTCAACTTTTCTTCTTCTTCTTTTTCTTCTTCTTCTTCTTCTTCATGTCGTCTTCTTCTTCTCTTTCTTCTCCTTCTCCTTCTTCTTCTTGTTCTTCCTCTTCTTCACCTTCTTCTTCATCTTCAACTTTTTTTCTTCTTCTTCTTCTTGTTCTTCTTCTTCTTTTTCTACTTCTTCTTCTTCCTCTTCTTCAAGGTCGTCTTCATCTTCAAATTTTCTTCTTCTTCTTCATATCTGTCTTCTTCTTCTTCTCTTTCTTCTCCTTCTTCTTCTTCTTCTGCCTCATCTTCATCTTCTTCTTCTTCTTCATCTTCAACTTTTCTTCTTTTTCTTCTTCTTCTTTTTCTTCTTCTACTTGTTCTTCTTCTTCTTCCTCTTCATCTTCAACTTTTCTTCTTCTTCTTCATCTTCTCCTTTTCTTCTTCGTCGTGTCAGTCTTCTTCTTCTTCTTCTCTTTCTTCTCCTTCTTCTTCTTCTTGTTCTTCATCTTCTTCTTTTTCTACTTCTTCTTCTTCAAGGTCTTCTTCATCTTCTACTTTTCTTCTTCTTCTTCTCCTTCTTCTTCTTCTTCTTCTCCTTCTTCTTCATCGTTCTCTTCTTCTTCTTCTTCTTCTTCTTCTTCTTCTTCTTCTTCTTCTTCTTCTTCTTCTTCTTCTTCTTCTTCCTCTTCAAGGTCGTCTTCATCTTCTACTTTTCTTTTTCTTCTTCTTTATTTCTTCTTCTTCTTCTTCCCCTTCAACTTTTCTTCTTCTTCTTCTTCCTCATCTTCACCTTCTTCTTCTACTTCTTCTTCTTCTTCGTCTTCACCTTCTTCTTCTTCTTCACCTTCTTCTTCTTCTTCATCTTCAACTTTTTTTCTTCTTCTTTTTCTTCTTCTACTTCTTCTTTTACTTTTTACTGTGAAGCCTTTTTCTGTGCACTCCATTCCTTTAACTCCAAGTTTTTGCATTCTTAACCAATCTCTGTCACCTTGTTTCTAGATATATCTAGAAATATCTAGAAATTTCTCTGTTGTTTCTCTTCATGGTTTCTTTTTACTTCCCACTCAAAATAATGCATTTTTCCCTTCTTCTTCTTCTTTTTCTTTTTTTCTTCTTCTTCTTTTTATTGTACTTCTTCTTCTTCCCCTTATCTTCAGCTTTTCTCCTTCTTCTTCTTCTTCTTTTTCTCCTTCTTCTGCTTCTTCTTCTTCTTCGTCTTCATCTTCATCTTCTTTTTCTTCATGGTCGTCTACACCTTCAACGTTTCTTCTTCCTCTTTTCTTCTACTTCTTCTTCTTCCTCCACATCATCTTCTCCTTTTCTTCTTCTTCTTCTTCTTCTTCTTCTTCTTCCTCTTCTTCTTCCAATTCTTCAAGGTCGTCTTCATCTTCTACGTTTCTTCTTCTTCTTCTTCTTCTTCTTCTTCTTCTTCTTCGTCTTCGTCTTCGTCTTCATCTTCAACGTTTCTTCTTCTTCTTCATCTTCTTCTTCGTTTTCATGGTTGTCTCCATCTTCTCCTTTTCTTCTTCTTCTTCGTGTCAGTCTTCTTCTTCTTCTTCTCTTTCTTCTCCTTCTCCTTCTCCTTCTTCTTCTTCTTCGTCTTCGTCTTCGTCTTCATCTTCTACGTTTCTTCTTCTTCTTCTTCTTCTTGTCCGTCTTCCTCTTCTTCTTCTCTTTCTTCTCCTTCTTCTTCTTGTTCTTCTTCTTCTTCTTTTTCTTCTTCTACTTCTTCTTCTTCTTCTTCCACTTCATCTTCTCCTTTTCTTCTTCTTCTTCTTCTTCTTCTTGTCAGTCTTCCTCTTCTTCTTCTCTTTCTTCTCCTTCTTCTTCTTGTTCTTCTTCTTCTTCTTTTTCTACTTCTTCTTGTTCCTCTTCTTCAAGGTCATCTTCATCTTCTACTTTTCTTCTTCTTCTTCTTCTTTTTATTATACTTCTTCTTCTTCCCCTTATCTTCAGCTTTTCTTCTTCTTCTTCTTTTTCTTCTTCTTCTTCGTATCCATCTTCTTCTTCTTCTTCTTCGTGTCCGTCTTCTTCTTCTTCTTCGTGTCCGTCTTCTTCTTCTTCTTCTTCTTCCTGTCCGTCTTCTTCTTCTTCTTCTTCGTGTCCGTCTTTTTCTTCTTCTTCGTGTCCGTCTTCTTCTTCTGCTATTTCTTCTTCTTTGTGTCCGTCTTCTTCTTCTTTGTGTCCGTCTTCTTCGTCTTCTTCTTCTTCTTCTTGTCCGTCTTCTTCTTCTTCCTCTTCTTCTTTTCCTTCTTCTTCTTCTTCTTCATGGTCTTCATCTTCTACTTCAAATTCTTCCTTTTCTCTTTCTTCTTCTTCTTCTACTACTTCTTCTTCTTCTTTTTTTCTTCTTCCTCTTCTTTTTCTTCTTCTTCTTCGTGTCCATCTTCTTCTTCATGTCCATCTTCTTCTTCTTCTTCTTCTTCTTCTTCTTCTTCTTCTTCTTCGTGTCCGTCTTGTTCTTCTTCTTGTTCTTCTTCTTGTTCTTCTTCTTCTTCTCCTTCTTCTACTTCTTCATGTTCTTCTTCTTCTTCTTCTTCGTGTCCATCTTCTTCTTCTTCTTCTTCTTTTTCTTCGTGTCCGTCTTCTTCTTCTTCTTCCTCTTCTTCTTCGTGTCCGTCTTCTTCTTCTTCCTCTTCTTCTTCTTCGTGTCTGTCTTCTTTTTCTTCTTCTCCGTGTCCATCTTCTTCTTCGTGTTCGTCTTGTTCTTTGTCGTATTCTTCTTCTTCTTCTCCTTCTTCTTCTTCTCCATGGTCTTCTTCTTCTCCTTCTTCTTCTTCTTCTTCTTCTTCTTCTTCGTTTCCATCTTCTTCTTCGTGTCCGTCTTCTTCTTCTTCGTGTTTGTCTTCTTCTTCGTGTTCGTCTTCTTCTTCTTCGTCTCTGTCTTCTTCTTCTTTTTCGTGTCTGTCTTCTTCTTCTTCGTCTTCTTGTTCTTCTTCTTCTTCTTTTTCTACTTCTTCTTCCTCTTCCTCAAGGTCGTCTTCATCTTCTACTTTTCTTCTTCTTCCTCTTCTTCTTCTTCTTCGTGCCTATCTTCTTCTTCTTCATCTTCTTCTTCTTCTTCGTATCCATCTTCTTCTTCTTTGTGTACGTCTTCTTACTCTTCCTCTTCTTCTTCTTCTTCTTCTTCTTCGTGTCCGTCTTCTTCTTCTTCATGTCTGTCTTGTTCTTCTTCTTCTTCGTATCCATCTTCTTCTTCTTCCTCGTGTCCGTCTTCTTCTTCTTCCTCTTCTTCTTCGTGTCCTTCTTCTTCTTCTTCGTGTCCGTCTTCTTCTTCTACTTTTTCTTCTTCTTGCTTGCATTCTTCGTGTGCGTCTTCTTCTTCTACTTCATCTTCTTCTTGCTTGTCTTCTTCGTGTCCATCTTCTTCTTCTACTTTTTCTTCTTCTTCTTCTTGCTTGTCTTCTCCGTCTCCGTCTTCTTCTTCTACTTTTTCTTCTTCTACTTTTTCTTCTTCTACTTCGTGTCCGTCTTCTTCTTCGTGTCCATCTTCTTCTTCTTCTTCATGTCCGTCTTCTTCTTCTTGCTTTTCTTCTTCGTGTCCGTCTTCTTCTTCTACTTTTTCTTCTTCTTGCTTGCATTCTTCGTGTGCGTCTTCTTCTTCTACTTTTTCTTCTTCTTCTTGCTTGTCTTCTTCGTGTCCATCTTCTTCTGCTGCTTTTTCTTCTTCTACTTTTTCTTCTTCATGTCCGTCTTCTTCTTCTTCTTCGTGTCCGTCTTCTTCTTCTTGCTTTTCTTCTTCGTGTCCGTCTTCTTCTTCTACTTTTTCTTAATCTTGTTCTTTTTTTTATGGAATACCACTTCTTCTTCTTCTTCTAATTCTACTTCTTCTTTTTCTTCTTTGTCTTCCTCTTCATGGTCTTTGTTTTTCTTCTTATTCCCCTTCTTCTTCTTCTTCCTCATGTTCTTCGTCATCTTCTTCTTCTCCCCTTCATTGTCTTCTCCTTCCCCTTCTTCTTCATGGTCGTCTTCTTCGTTGTCATCGTTTGACTCAGGTCCGACAACAATGCTCTCGATCCCCTCCCACTCCTACCCAGGTTGGGAAGGAGAGAGAGAAAGAGAGAGTCTTGCCTGGATTGAAAACTAAACTACACAGCTTTAATTAAAACACTAATGAATGATACAAGAAAATATATACAATTATATACAGATATGTTCAGGAATGGGCAAAAGCCTCTCGCCTCCCCCCACCCCAGCAACTCCCACAGCACTTCCCTGAATTGGGAAGAGTCCCGAGGAATCCCGGAGCTGCTGCTGGAGGAGAGCAGAGAGTTATAGGGGTCAGGAGAGATCAAGCCTAAGGGTCGACGATGATGGATGGACCGAGTCCTCCCTGGACACCGGCCATGCACGGAAGAGAAGGGAAGAAGAAGAAGGAAGGAAGTTGTCTTCTGTGATCTCTGACCTTCCTCTGAGTTTACGTAGATATATGGAATGGAATATCTCTGGCCAGTTTTTCTGTCTGTCTAACTCAGCCTCCTACAGGGGGGTCACAGATCTCTCCGTAGCGTCTGAGCCAGCATAGTGAAGGTGTGACCTTGAAGCCTCATTAGTGAGAAAAACATTTCAGTGTCTTATCAGCTTTAGAAGAACACACTGTTGCTAGTTAAAAGAAAGCTTACTGAAGGAAAAAAAAATCAGTAAAAGGAAAATTGGCTTCATCCTGGCTCAAACCAGAACATTAGTCCTCATGGTTGTCTTCATCTTCTAATTCTTCTTCTTCATGGTCTTCTTCGTGTTCTACTTCTTCTTGTTCTTCTTCTGCTTCTTCCTCTTTTTTTTTTTTTCATGGAATACCACTTATTATTATTCTTATTCTGCTTGTTCTTCTTCTCCTTCTCCACCTTCTCTTTCTTCTTCTCTTTTTCCACCTTCTCCTTCTTTCTCATTCACAGTCATATTCATCTTCTTCCTCTTTCCTGTCCCTTTTCCTTTCCTCTCCCTCTTCTTCTTCTTCTACTTCATGGTCTTTTTCATGGTCGCCTTCTTCTCCTTCTTCTTCTTGGTCTTCGCTGTGTTTGTGGCCAATGTGTTGCAAGTCATTCTTCCCAAGTTGCATAACACTAGGCCAAACATGCATGTGCAACCAATTTGGTCTGGGGTCCTTGATGCCCCTTTATCTGTTTCAGCCTCAGGCCTTAAACACTAACATGTTCCTATACAACAGATTCTACTAAAGCATCAGAAGCAACCAATACATTGACAAATATAATAACTGCTGATATTATGAAGAGATTAACCATAAAGGAATGATAAAAGAGATATTAAAAAAGACATATTCTCATGGGCAAAACCAGAGAGTATATATGGAGTTTCACATATTAATAAAAAAGGGCTGTTACAAATCTCTATACTCAAGTCTTCAACTAATAGAAACAAATACGGATGATCCCCCATGTTACATCGTTTGCTCCTTCATGTGGCTTAGGTCTCTGGTAAGGAGGTCTCATCCTGATCTGTAGGAGATTCATCAAGGGGATTGGGTTCTGGAATTTGCCGCTCCACCTCATGGTAGGGTTTCACATTCTTTGCTGGTAACCAACGAGGTCCTGAGGGAAGAAGAACACATGCACACTCTCTCCCCCAAGTTATTAACTCTACTGGACCATTCCATTCAGGATTCCCTGGTTCACGATACATAACTTTGGGCCTAGCAGCAAAATTTGGAGTGTGCCCAAATTTACACTCAGCAGCAGATGTCAGCAGACGTGCCAGAACAATTTAAAAAATTAAGTACATATGTGGCTTTATCTAAATGCTCCTGTGGTGAAAGGGGATTCCCCCTTTTATATTTTAACAACATGGCCTTCAAGGTGCTGTGGGTATGTTAAATAATAGCCTGGCCCATTGGAGAGTGTGGAATGCCTGTCACATGGGACTCCCCCCATTGCTGTAAAAAATATTGCGTGGGTCGAGAGACATAGGCAGAACCGTTGTCCGTCTTGATTTTATGAGGCACCCCTAAAACTGCAAAACAATGAAGCCAATGCTTTCACACATTCCGAGATTTTTCTCCGGTGACCCCAATAGCAGCCACAAACCCAGAAAAGGTGTCTACTGTAACATTAACATATTTCTGATGACTGAAAGCGGGAAAATGCATGACATCAGTTTGCCACAGTTCATTGGCCTGTAATCCCCTAGGGTTCACACCTTCAGTAAGAGACACTGGAGTTAGCTGTTGATAATTGGCACAGGCACAGTCACATACAATGTCCTTAGCCTGTTCCATATTAAGGCCAAACATTTTGCAAAGGGAACTAGCATTCTGATGTGCTTGCTCCAAGGCTTGAGATGTTGAAATAGCCATAGTGAGACTCTCTGCAACCCGATTACCCTCTGCTATTGGTCCAGGCAGAGTAGTATGAGACCGAAAATGCATGATAAAATAAGGATGTTTGTGGCTCTTCAGGGTCTTTGCTAACTGTAAAAATAATTCAAACACCTGGTCATTGTTACCTCCTTAAGGAAAGAGTCAGCTATCCTTTTGTGGGAAACTGTTCTTTTCTTCCCCACATAAGTCTAAACAAAATGCCTTTTAAGCTAGCAAAGGCCTCCTGCTGATTATTCCCAGCTAACAGACTAAAACAGACTTCCTTCTCAAGAACAACTGAAACCAAAACAACAGATGTAGTACGGGACAGAAAGGATGGGTGACAAGTCATACTTTGCCCCTGATAGTCACCACCCTAACTCGGGGCTCATGCGCTAATTGGCGCTCTGGACAGTTACACTGGCTGGACAGGTGGGTCATGGGGGTATAAAAGGTGGAGAAGGCAGTAGGTGGGCCCTCCCCCGCCTGAAGCCTGGACGGGTGGGTCATGGGGGTATAAAAGGTGGAGAAGGCAGTAGGTGGGCCCTCCCCCGCCTGAAGCCTGTTCGGAAGCTTTCTGTGTGGGACACCACCCCTGCTGGAGATACTGGTTCTGGGACTCTGCCTGCCTGCCTGCCCCAGGTCGAGCCTGGGCCTTAGCAGTGAGTGTGCCGGGGTTCTGACTCCTAGGGTCAGGGCTGGAGCCCCTCCCCGTTTTGCTGCCGGTTGCCGGGGAAACCAACTGCCACTGCACCCGCTGCTGAGCTGCGAGAGGCTGCCCCTCCGAAACCACAGACTCCGGGGCCACCAACCACCACCGCCACTAGGAAAGGAGCCTTCAGGGACAAGCCGCCAGAGGGTAACATCACCGCACAAACACACATGCACGCACACACTCCTCTCCTCATACTCGCACACACAGCTCCACCTCTTAAGGAGGACTGACATCGGGCTTCCTCCCTCCTCCCTTTGGTCCTCAACCCTCTCTCAGAGAGAACGCCTTAAAAGCACAGGACCTTTTGCATTACCTCCCTAAAGGACACTTTCTTACTGTGTACATATATATATGTCCCTGGTAGCCATTTACATCTTCCCTAAACATCATCCCTCAGTGTGTGTTAACCCTTAAGAAACCGATTAATTTGTGTAGTAAACATTGGTCTTAGAAGCAATTTGTGAGCGTGGTGGGGGTGTGCACTACCACTATAAAATATGGTCCTACAGTTGCCGTTCCTCTGTGAGAGGCGAGCGCCACATGTGAGCCCTCAGTCTTATTCAAAAACCCCTCCACATCGGGGTGGGGGGGAGGGTGGGGGGGGCAAGTTGCGAAAGCATCCTGACAGCCGGTAGCCCCCCAATATCAGCTTGTGACACCTTTATATAATACAAATGACATATAAAGGATCTGCAACAATGTTCAAAGGCTCTGAGGGAAAAAGGGAAAAGGCATGGAGTATGGCAGACAGTTCTACCACTCAAGTGGAATCTTCCACTGTAGTTATTGATGATTGCCAGTCCTTACCTGTTTCTGTTGGCCAAACCACCACAGCCTTGTGCGAATGCCCTGGGCCATCAACAAAGACTGTACAGGCACCTTCCAATGGTATCACAGATGCCAATACACGAGGCTGCAAAGGCAGATCTGACAAAGAATGAAGCAACTTGTGCCATGGGACAGAAAATTTAGAAATGTTTAAATAATCAGCAAGGACAGCTTGCAATGACAGTGATTCATGTAAAAATGTGTCAAAGACCTCCTTAGTGAATGGGAAATAAATACAATCAGGATCCTTTCCTGACAGTTGCTGAATTCTCAACCTGGCTCGGGAAATCACACTGATGACCATGTCCAAAGCAGTAGTCACTGTTTTGGTAAAAGTATGTGACAGAAACACCCATGACAGGACAAAGAGATTCATATCTGTCTCTCTCCATGGTCCAATCAGTCCATATGGTTGGAAATCACAAACAGAGAGATGGGCAAAGCAGATTACAACCTATGCGCATGAGAAGATGCAATTTTGTCAGCCACATGTTCTAACACTTGTTTTGCCTCAGCCATGAGGCACCAAGATGACGTTAAGACAGCCTCACTTTTTAAGAGCAAAAAAAAGTGGAGATAATTCCTCTGTAGTGATTCCTAATAACGGTCTAATCCAATTGATGGTCCCTAGCAACTTCTACAGATCATGTAAAGTATTAATGGAGGTAGCAATAGGGAGATGTTGAGGAAAACCTGTCCCTGCATACAGCCACCAACCAAAATATTTCCGGGAAGCTTCCTCTTGGATTTTTTCAGGTGCTATTTGCAAGCCATAAGTTGCCAGAGAGTGTTTCAGCTGAGTCAGTGCTTGTAACAGCTCTGCCTGCTGTTTAGCAGCTAACAGTATATCATCCATATAATGATTAACTGTTACTTGTGGAAATTCTGCTCTAATGGGAGAAATGGCACTGCTCGCCACATTGTGACATATGGTGGGCCTGCTCCTCATTCCTTGCGGCAGTACCATCCACTGGTATCTTTGCATGGCCCCTTGGTAATGAAAGGCACTGAAAAGGCAAAATGTGCACAGTCATCAGGATGCAACAATATGGTAAAAAAGCAATCCTTAAGACCAATCACATATAAAGGCTACTCTGCAGGAATCATAGAAGGATTTGGAATTCCAGGTTGTAAGGCCCCCATTGGCTGCATGACAGCATTCACTGCCCTAAGCGTCATTTTCGAGACGTTTTTTTTTGGTATCCAAAATATCTGTGGGTTACCAGCACTCCCAAAAACCCCTTGTCCTCACTTGTGATCAGTGGGGACAGAGAACGGCAATAATAAATCTGCACCACCAGCTGACCAGAGGAAATAGTACAAGGTGGTTGTTAAAAAAGGCCCGCAGTGGCAGTGTCCTTGTTTGACCCACTTTTCCTTTTACTGATTTATTTTTTTTCCTTCAGTAAGTTCTCTACTGATAACACTGGAATGTTTTGTTACTGCTGGGACTCCAAGGCCATGTCTTTGCTTTACCATCGCAGGCATTACTGGGAGATGTGTGACCCCCCCGTAGGAGGCTGAGTTAGACAGACAGCAAAATTGGCCAGAGATATTCCATTCCATAATATCTACATAAGCTCAGAGGAAGGTCAGAGATCACAGAAGACAACTTCCTTCCTTCTTCTTCCCTTCTCTTCCGTCTATGGCTGGTGTCCAGGGAGGACTCCATCCATCCATCACCGTCAACCCTTAAGCTCGAGCTCTCCTGACCCTCATCACTCTCCACTTTCTCCAGCAGCAGCTCTGGAATTTCTCAGGACTGTTCCAGCTCAGGGGAGTGCTGGGGGAGTTG
>NW_009954124.1:35923-40647 GCF_000747805.2 Chaetura pelagica | reverse complement strand
CCCCCTTCTCTGTTTCTCCAGGCAGCGGGAGTGGCGTTCAGGCAGGTTCAGGTACTGCAGCAGGGTCTTGTCCCAAGCAGGCAGAGAGAGCAAGCAGAGAGAGCGAGCAGAACCCTGCAGAACTTACTCTTTTTATGGATCAGAGACCATTGTTCCAGAAAGTACCACTGTCTGAATTAACCAATCAGCATTGGCCAGGTACATATTTTGTTAGAGGCAGTTTTTAACCTATTGTCTATTTTTCTGCCAGTTATTATAACCCTTATGCTGCTTTCTTGCCATGCCCTTATCTGGTAGGGCAAGAGGCCTGTTCCAGTCCGTCCTTGGCTGAATCAGAGAAAAGGCATCACTCTTGCTTTGCTGGCTTGAAAGGCATTTTTTGTTTAGTCTTATGTGGGGGGAAGAAGATGGACCGTTCCCCACACCAGGACATTAAGCTATTGACTTAACTGAGTGCCTAATGGGGGTGATCGCCTTCTGGTAGTCTGTATTAGCATTTTTGAAGGCCACCTGAAAGAACAACACACAAGCCACCTCCTCATTGTCTACCTGCCTTAAAATAGCTGCTTGAAGTTTATCTATAAAAGAAACATAGGGTTCCGTTGATGACATACTAATAATAAATAGATAATGTTTCTCATTAACTCAGTTGATTGAATAGAGTGATATAGTGGACCAAACTAAGCCTGTCAGGGATGCTCCTCAGGGATGTAGTTACCTAGTGACTGACAGGACTTGAGTGAGAAAACAGCTTATTGATAGAGGATCAGAATGCCCTGAACTCATTGGTGGGCATGAGGAATTGAAAATGCCCTTATCTGATTAGTTGGCAAGTATGCTAACAAGGGATTGAAAAGACTTAGGAGGGAAATATAAATAAAGGGCTACAGCCTGCTTGTGGTGCAGTTCATAGGATCGTTGGAGGAGCAGCAAAAGACTGAAGAGCTACTCAGGCAGTGGGCAGAAGAATCCTGAAGTGCAGATTCTTTTTCCCAGAGACCTGGGAAACAGTGGCTTGCTCACTTCCCAGAACTTCTCAACAGGAAAATAAATCACAAAAAGAGTTATCCCTCAAAAGATGCACCAGGGACTGAAGCAGTTGTTAGCACAGAGCCAGGTTTTGGGTCATAATTGATAAGAGCTGATTACATGCCACCGAAGATAAAGAAGCCCCGCCCTGCCGACACGAAGCTCCTGAGATCCAACCTCACACTGCACCTCCGCAGTGCCTGCAGCACCACAAAGACTCTGCAGCACCTACAGCACCACAGTGCCTGCAGATCTCAGCGCTCTAAACCCGACAACACTGCCAAAACAGCATTCTCCACACTGGAGCCACCGGCACGCCCCAGCCACACACCCAGCTGCCACATGCAGCCGCCATTTTGAAACTAGTGATGTCCTCAGTCACACCAGAGTTGTCACGCCAGAACCACCCTGAAGTACCAGCTGCAGCGGCTTGCCATTGCTGTTCCCCGCAGCTCATTAAGGCTCTCTGCAGATGCCATAATCCACCCCGTAAGTTTGTCTGAGATTTCCTACCCTGGGAAATCTAACTAGCCTCTCACACACATGCAAGGCATCTTCCTGACTAGGATCAGCAATGAGCAAAATAACCAGTCCCTCTAATTGATACTGTTATATTTGTAGTTTGTGTTCTCACCTTTTGCAGTAAATATCTCCAATTGGGAGTGGGTTGAATTCTCACTGATTCCTCAACTTTAATTGAATCCCTTTAATTGTGTAAATCTATCCAGAATATTCTTGTCTGTTCCTTCCTATTTTAAAAAAAAACATTGTTAACTTTGTTAACCTCATGAGGTGAACCTCATGAGGTTCAACAAAGCCAAGTGCAGGGTCCTGCACCTGGGCCAAGGAAACCCAAGATATGAATTGGCTAATTGGCTAATTTGACAGTGGTACTTAATTCAAACAGTGTTTTCTGATCTATGAAAGAGGGCAAGTTCTGCAGGCTCACAACTCGCTGCCTGCACAGGAGGAAACCCTGCTGCAGTACCAGAAGCCACCTGGAATGCCAGCACTGCTGACTGGAAAAGCCAAGAGGGAAGCGGGGGCTGCCTCACAACCACTGCCCAGAGAAGCTGAGGGGGGGCCGCCTGTATCTGCTCTGCAGGGAACCAGCCTGCTCCCAAAGGGACTGCTGCTCACCAGAGCCTGGCTGGCTTGAGCTTGCCTGAGCCTAACACCAGAGCCAGAGCCAAACCAGACTAGAGCCTGCAGCCACCTGCTTGGTCTGCCTGATACTCTGCCCTGTGATTGGAGCTAAGTCCACCTGCCTGCCTGCCTGCTGCTGGGGGGTTGCCCCTCTTACCGGAAAGCCAGACCTCCAATGGATCTGCTACCGAGCCCTGCCAGCTGGAAAGAAGCCGCATCCCAGGAACCACATGCTATGGAAGGGTAAACGCGTGTGCGCGCACACACACACACACGTACACACATACTCTCCCTCTATCTTTCCTGCCCGGGCTCAACTCCTTAATCTCCACTCTAAAAATACAGTCCAGCTGCGGCCGTTCCTTTGTGAGAAGCAAGTGCCACGTGTGAGCCCTCAGTCTCATTCAAAAAGCCCTCCACATTGGGTGGGGGAGGTCGCGGAAGCATCCTGACAGCCGGTAGCCTCTGTGACAGTATCAGCTTGCAACAATGGGCCTTAGTGATGGCAGAACATCACTGGGGAGCTGAGCCCTTGTATAAATCTTCAAACAAACAAATAATAGCCCGGAACCTGGACACCAGGTCTGTGCAGAAATAACCCCCAACACAATTCTCGTGTGCAGTTGGGGACAATTGGTAGAGGAAATTTTCCAGGGCAACAGTGGCAAATTCATTTCTCAGAACTACCAAGAAAAATGGAGTTTTGAGATCTACTGGTCTTAACAGACTCCTTTTCAGGCTGGCCAGAAGCAATCCCGTGCAGAACCAACAAAGCAAGAGAGGTAACTAAAATGTTGTTACATTAAATAAAACCAAGCTTTGGGCTTCCAGCTGTGATATCCTCCCATGCAGGATATCATTTTTGTGCTTAATTAGTTCAAAGAGTAAGCTAGATTTGGAGTGTAGACTAACTACATACTATCTATAGGTCCAAGCAAGTTGTAGGTGGAAAAAATTAAGCACCTAATAAAACAACAACTTGTGAGATGGGGACAGGAAGCCAACCTTCCCTAGCCACAAGAGTGGCCTAGGGCTCAGTGTCCAGCTTTACAGGTTTAGTCTTGAGGGTAGAAGTTTAAACAAATGGGGGTTAAGGGTCTATGGTTAAGCATCCAGGGTTAAGGGTACAGGTTTAAGGTTATGCGTCAAGATTTTCTGTCAAGGATTAAGCTTCCATATTAAGCATCTGGGGATAAGCATCAAGACTTAAGAGTATGCAGTTAAAGGTATAGTTCGTAGGGTTTAATATCTCGGCTTTATGGTTAAGAAACTAAGGTAAAGCATCTCAGTTTTAGAGTTAACGGTTAAGGGTCTAGGAGAAGCTGTAGGGGAGGGCCACCTGTACCCGCTCCGGACCGTTGCTGCCAGTAGCAGGTTCGATTTAACCTCTCAATTTTCTTACAAGCTGAATGTCCCATCTCTTTATTTGAATAGCACTGTTGCAGTAGGGATGCTTCTGCTGAATGTTTATAATGGAGGTGATGTGTTGCTCCACTCACTGCCAATCCCCCACAGGCAATGCTGCTGCCACTGTTGCTGCTGCCACCCATGATGCTGCCATCACCACTGCTGCTGATACTACCACTTGTACTGCTACACCTGGAATCAACTTCCCCAGGGGTGGAAACACAGCAGAACCCGATCACCTAAATTCTTCTGGATGCTGGTTTGCTGTAAAAAGAAGCAAGGTCAAGGCACCTACAGGAGAGATCCAGTTTCTTGGAATAAGATAGGAAGATGGATGTCGCCAGATCCCAATCAACGTGATTAACAAGGTAACAGCTATTGCCCCACCAACTAATAAAAAGACACTCAAACCTTTTTAGGGACTGCTGGTTTCTGGAGAATGCATATTCCATGTTACAGTGAAATTGTGAAACCTCTCTATGAGGTGACCTGGAAGAAGAGGTACTTTAAATGGGGTCCTGACCAACAGAAAGCTTTTGAGCAGATTAAAAAGGTGATTGTGCAGGCAATGGTCCTTGCACCATTTTGAACAGGGCCAGACATCAAAAATGTGCTCTACACCACAGCCGGGTACAACAGTCCTACCTGGAGCTTCTTTCAGAAAGCACCAGGGGAGACTTGAGGTCAACCCTTGGGATTCTGCAGTTTTAGCTACATAGGTTCTGAGGCCACCTATACGACAACTGAAAAGGTAATATTTGCAGCATATGAAGGCGTTAGAGCTGCTTTGGAAGTGATCGGCACTGAAGTGCAGCTCCTCCTGGCACCCAGATGACCAGTACTGAGCTTCATGTTCCAGAGTAACATTTCCGGTATCCATCATGCCACCGATGCGACGTGGAGCAAATGGACTGCTTTAATGACACAGCGAGCTAAAATAGGAAGGCCTGATCATCCAGTTATTGTAGAAGCAATTACAAACTGGCCAGAAGGCACACACTTCGGAATGCCACCACAAGAAATGGTGAGATGGGCTCAAGAAGCTCCACCATATGGTCACCTACCAGAGACTGAGAAACAATTTGCTCTTTTCTCTGATGTCTCCTGTTGTCTTGTAGGGAACCGCTGGAAGTGGAAAGCAC
>NW_009954124.1:33402-35868 GCF_000747805.2 Chaetura pelagica | reverse complement strand
GTTTGCAGAGGTTACGGGTCTAGGGTTAATGATCTAGGGTTAAGTCTTTAGGGTCTTTAGTTAAGGATCTAGGGTTTAGGCTTAAGCATCATGTGTTAAAGGTCTAGGTTTAAAGGTTTACAGATAAGTGTCTAGGCATAAGCATCCAGGGTTAAGCATCTGCGGTTAAATGTCAAGGGTTAATTTTGTAGGATTAAGCATCTGGTGTTAAGGGTCTTGGGCGACAGGTCTAGGCTTGATTGTTATAGAGTTAATGCTCTAGCATCCAGTGTCTATGGTTAAATATCTAGGGTCTGGGGTTAAGGGTCTGTCCTGGTTTGAGCCCAGATGAAGCCAATTTTCCTTTTACAGATATTTTTTTTCCTTCAGTAAGCTTTCTTTTAACTAGCAACTGTGTGTTCTTCTAAAGCTGATAAGACACTGGAATGTTTTTCTAACTACTGAGGCTTCAAGGTCACACCTTCACTCTGCCAGCTCAGACACTACGGGGAGATCTATGACCCCCCCCATAGGAGGCTGAGTTAGACAGACAGCAAAATTGGCCAGAGATATTCCATTCCATATATCTACGTAAACTCAGAGGAAGGTCAGAGATCACAGAAGACAACTTCCTTTCTTCTTCTTCTTCTTCCCTTCTCTTCCGTCCATGGCCAGCGTCCAGGGAGGACTCCGTCCATCCATCACCATCGACCCTTAGGCTCAAGCTCTTCTGACCCTCATCACTCTGTGTTTTCTCCAGCAGCATCTCCAGGATTCCTCGGGACTCTTCCCAGCTCAGGGGAGTGCTGTGGGAGTTGCAGAGGGGTGGGGGGGGAGGCGCCCACGTTGGGCGCCAATAAATTGTTGTCACGGTTTGACTTGGGTCCGACAACAATGCTCTCGATCCCCTCCCCCCCACCCAGGTAGGGAAGGAGAGAGAGAAAAAGAGAGACTTGGCTGGATTGAAAACTAAACTACACAGCTTTAATTAAAACACTTGTCGCGATCCGCGGCCTATTATAGCTCCTTTTTGGAGTGTATTTAGCTTGTCAGGATCTGCTGAGAGGTCCGCACGTGGCGCTCGCCTCTCACAGAGGAGCAGTGAGCTTCGGCACTGACTTTTTGAGCGAGTAACTTGCTCAGTACTTACTAATATTTCCAATAACAGCAGCCAATCTCCAATTAGAATTTACGAATGCATGGTTTATTGTGGGGGAAAATAAAACAATTTGGGGCAGGAGATTCAAAAGGAGTAATTAAAGCACATACGAGCTATGAAATCTTTTAAGGACCAAATAACAAGAACTTATGTTTTAATACTTATATATGGGTACACCTTGTTTACACCCCTCCAGCAGAGCAGTTTTACCTCAGGTAACACGTTCCTGGCACCCTGGTTGACTTGAGTTGACACCACTTGGCCCTCCAGCATGGCAGTTTGTCCTTGGGACACTAGGATAAAGACAACAAAGCTCATGGGTTGAGACAAGGGACAAGGAGGGTTCTTCACTGATTAATGTCCCAGCCAAAACAGACTCAACTTGGGGAAAAAATATTAATTTAATCCCACAGTAATCAAATACACACATGACACAGACAACACAAAGAGCAGTGCTTGCATATGTTACCCCCACCCCTCCCTTCTTCCCCAGGCCCAAATTACTTTGTTCCTGGTTTCTCTACCTCCTTCCCCTCAGCGAAACAGAGGGACATGGGATAGGGTTTAGAGTCAGTTCACAGTCTGGTGGTTCTTGCCACGCCATCCTCCTCAGGAAGAAGGATTATTTACAGTCTTTCTGTGTTTCCCCATGGGAGAGAGTCCTCTGTGAACCTCTTCTTTATGAATCCTTCTCATGAGGTCAGGGGCAAGCTGCTCCAGCGTGGATTCTCACAGTCATGGGCTGCTTCAGGAACTGACAACCCCCCTGGCGCCAGGGTCTTCCAAGGCTGCATAATCAGAGTCCACTGACAGCAAATCCACTGTCCACAAAATCCAAGTCCACTGGCCAAGTTCACCCCTCTTGGTGCCTTCAGGGAATGTTCCAAAACATTCAAAACATCCAAAACTCCAAGAGTGCAGGACAGACCGACATCTCACCATGTTGCAGGGAAACTTCTGCTCGGGCACCTTCTTCCCCTTCTTCCTCACCAACCACCAGCACCACTCTCCTCCAGTACAGCTCATTTCCCTTAAGTTCTACTCTGCTTCGGTTTTATATCAGTACTTTATGGGACTTCGGATGGCCTTAGGTTTTCCGACGGCCCCGGGAGCTCGACAGAGACTTCGGCCGGAATACTGAAAACAACGACCACTAGATGTCGACAGAGACCGCGGATTCCTTGTGTCCTCGGAAGCCCCGGGTCCTCGTAGCGGCTTGGCACGTCAGCAGGGATTTCGGCTGTCCTGCAAACTTCAGCCGGTCTCAGGACATCAGTGGCCCCAGGAACTCTTCTGGGGTCTGAACCAGCCTCGGTACTGCAGCCAAG
>NW_009954124.1:25923-31595 GCF_000747805.2 Chaetura pelagica | reverse complement strand
GGCTAGGTATGTACTCTTTCAGAGGCAGTCTTTAACCTATTGCCCATTTTTCTGCCAGTTATCATAAGCCTTATGCTCTTTTCTTGTTGTAGACTTATCTGGTAGAGCAAGGGGCCTGTTCCAGTTCATCCTCGGCTATATCAGCAAAAAAGACCCCACTCTTGTTTTGCTGGCTTGAAAGACATTTTTTTTTAGTTTTATGTGGGGGGAGAGAAGATGGACCATTCCCCACATCTCTCCCCATGGCTTTTAAGGCAGCAATATTTTGAAGTCTGTTCTGTCTATCAACACAATCAGGCTCTTGTCCAAACCCTTTTTCTCTCATTAGATCCTTCCCCTCCTCAGGTGTAGAAACAAATATAAAGATACTAATAAGATGTAATCATCCATCATAACAAACAAGGGAACATTTCCCAAACATCATATTCAATAACATTCATAACAATTCAAATAAAAACAATTCATGACTGCTATCTTCATTTTAACAAGTAATACAAAAACATAAATAGGACTTTGAAAAACACTAAATTAAAAAAGCATTCAATCTATTTAACTTCCATTACTTCATAAAAATTATTAAAACCTCTTTTATTTACAACAAACTTTCTTAATTATTATTCTTTAACCTGGGTAACAGCCCTTAGGTCTTCATAATTTACCCCTGGCTCCTGATTCGCTTCTTCTGGAGTCTCTGGCAAAGTCACCTTACTCAAGCACAATTTATCCATAAAAAACAAACAGCGGCTATACACAAGAACAAGATAAAAAGTAGTCATTAAAAATTATAACATTCTGGGAAACTGTTATTTTCTTCCCCACATAGGTCTAAACAAAATGCCTTTTAAGCCAGCGAATGCCTTCTCCTGATTATTCCCAGCTAACGGACTAAAACAGACTTGCTTCTCAAGGACAACTGAAAGCAAAACAACAGATGTGGTACGGGACAGAAAGGATGGGCAATAAGTCATCCCGTGCCCCTGGTAGTCACCACCCTAACTTGGGGCTCATGGACGCTCATTGGCTCTGGACAGTGACACTGACTGGAGAGGTGGGATCATGGGGGTATGGAAGGCAGCGAGTGCAGCAGGTGGGCCCTTCCCTCCTTCCCGAGGCCCTTTTGGACACTTTCTGCATGGCACACTCCCCTGCTGCGGACACTGGTGCTGGGACCCTGCCTGTCTGCCTGCCTGCCCTGGGTCGAGCCTGGGCCTTAGCGCTGAGCATGCTGGGGTCCTAAGCCCTGGGGTCGGGGCCAGAGCCCCCCTGTGTTGCTGCCGGTTGCAGAGGACGCGGCCCGCCGCCCCCCCTGCGGGGCCGTGAGAGGCTGCCCCTCTGACACTACGGACTGTGGACCTGTCATCCTGCCTGGCGAAAAGGGGCCATCAACCGCCGCTGCCGCTGGAACTAAGCCATCGAGGACAAGCCGCCAGAGGGTAACACCACCGCACACAAACACACACATCCACACACATTCCTCTCCTCATACTCGAACATACAGCTCGACCTCTTAAGGAGGACTGACGTCGGGCTTCCTTCCCTCCTCCCTTCTCCCTTTGTCACTCAACCCTCTCCCTTAAAAGCACAATACCTTTTGCATTACCTCCCTAAAGGACACTTTCTTACTGTATATATATATATATATGTATCCTGGGTAGCCATTTACATTTGTATTTTCCCTAAACATCATCCCTCAGTTTGTGTTAACCCTTAATAAACCAATTAATTTGTGTAGTAGACCTTGGTTTTAGAGGTAATTTCTCAGCATGGTGGGAGTGTGCATTCTAACTAGCACCCTAAAATATGGCCCCGCAGTGGCCATTCCTCTGTGAGAGGCAGTGCCACATGTGAGCCCTCGGTCCTATTAACAAAACCCTCCACATCAGGGGGGGGAAGTCACAAAAGCATCCTGACAGCCGGGAGCCCCCCAATATCAGCTCGCAACAAACATAAACCCATTAAATACAATATATTGCAAACAACAAGTCAAAGGAAAGCATAGCAGGAGACATGATGTTAAAGAGTACCCTGTTTAGGCTATGGGGTGATCAGTCCCATAGCAGTTACAAAGTAACTCCTCCGGAGTCTAGAGGCAGGGTGATCAGGCCTGGTACTGTCACCAGGATGTCGCTGGCTCGTTAAGTTGTCACGCCCTGCCATATATTAAATAACATCACTAGACACAGGTAAACAGAAATAATTGCTTTTTTCCAAAAGAAAACACTGATTTACTCAACATGAATTATCAATTTTGTACTGATATTGTTGTTTGTCATTTAAATCAGATGCAACCCATGTATTTGAATACATCGATGAGGTGTACTGGGGGCCTGGGGAGGGGTTACCTGAAATGAAATCAAACTGCTCTGCTTGAGGGCCAAGTGGTGTCACCTGAGGTCAACCAGGGCACCAGGAACGTTTTACCTGAGGTTAAGCAGGGGGCCTGGGAGGGGTTACCTTAAGTCAAACTGCCATGCTGGAGAGCTTATGATGATCTATTGATAGTTCTAGAGGGTCACTGGTAGAGGGTTGTGAGGGACCAGCCCTCCGAACCTACTTTGGGAAATGGTATGGAAACCCCATTGTAGCCCCTGTTCATATGCATCCCAAAAGGCCTGCCTGGGAGGATGGAGACTGCAGTAATGGCCTGCATATGGCCTCAGTCCTGCATAGATGAGATAAGGGGGCATAGGTCCGCTCCAGCTGCTCACGCATGTATGGCTTAATCACACTTACTCGTTGTGAAATTAAGATTCTAGGCCTATAAAATAGGGGGCTGCAATGGTGGGTTTTGGGAGTTTCATTGACGCTGACCCTCCCCCATTGCCTGGTCCAACGATGCTGGATCCAAGGCCGGTGATTTTCCTGTCCTCAGTCTCTCTCTCTCTTTATCTCTCTCTTTCTCTCTCGTTTTCCCCCCCACCCCCTCACCTCTTTTTTCTCATCCCCTTTTCCTTAATATATATATGCAGGTGGTTTTGTTTAGGTTGTTCAATATTAACTCCTACTAGTGTAACAAATGTGTTATGTGTTATAAACAGACCTTGTGTGTTGCTACACCTTAATCTGATCAAGGAGTATTGGACAGTCAAGCTTTTACTTGGACCATAATACATTTACTCTCTGGGAGAAGACCAGGTCTAAGAGAAGGATTTTGAGCCTAGCCGCACCTGAGATCCTCTCTGAAGGAAGTCTAGAAAGAAAGGGGGTTCAGTCCTAATATCCCTGGGCTGCCCAGTCTGAGTTGACATGTACAGGACTGGATCCAGCCACGCCTAGGCTCCTCTATTTCAGCAGGCGTTTAGAAAGCAAGTTCTAACCTTCCTGGGTTATTCAATCCGGGCCGTGTCAAGGGTCCTGTGGGACTCACAGGCGGTCCTGAGGGATGGGGAGTTGGTGCTTAGGGCCACTGGGAGAGGATGCTAAAGGAATGGGAGGGGGTCCTGATCGATTGGGAGGGGGTCTGAGGAACTTGAGAAAAAGTCCTGAGGGCGAGAGTGAGTGGATAATGAAGAGACTGGGAGTGGGTGCTGAAGGAGGCTGAGGTCCACTGGGACAGCATCCTGTGGGAGTGGAAGTGGTTCCTGAGTGCCAGTGTGAGAGGATTCTGAGAGACTGGGAGGGTTTCCTGAGCACCACTAGGAGAAAATCCTGGGGGAATGTGAGAGGGTCCTGAGGGCAACTGGGAGAGTGTCCTTAGGGACTGGGAGAGTGTCCTGAGGGAAAGGGAGGGGGACCAGAGGGCCACTGGGAGAGGATCCTGAGTGACACTGGAGAGGATCGTGAGGTACTGGGGAGGGTCCTGAGGGACTCTGGGATAGGGCCCAGTGCAGCGGAGATACGGCTAACACACCATGATGGTCACAAGTATCAGCAATTTATTTTAGGTTATACCTTTTCTCCTGTCCACGCGCCTTATACTTCCTTCCCATTGGTTAACAGCTTCTGTTCATGCGTTCTGTCTTATTTTGTGATAGGTTACAAGTTTCTTACATTTTCTAACAAGAATGTCAACACACATTCATATCTCTCATACCTTCTTTTCCCACAAACATGTTTGTCTCTAACTCTCAAGGGCACAGCTGTAGTTTGTCGAGATCAAGGCCGCCCGGGGCCCATAGCTGATCACCCACAGTTCAGAAGGACGGTTTGGAGGAGTGGGGGTGTTTTTTCCTGAGGGTAAGTGGGAGAAGGTCTATAGAGACTGGGTCCTGAGGGACTGAGAAGGGGTCCAGTGGGTCCTGGGAGGGGGTAATGATGGCCGAAGGGGATGGTCCTGAGAGACTAGGAGGCATATCCTGTTGTCGAGGTAGAGGGTCCTGAGGGTAACTGGTCCTGGCTGATGTCCCAAGGCCCTGCGAGGACCCAGGGCTACTGAGGACACAGGGCTGTCCAAGTTCTCTGGAGACATCAGATGTCAACCAGGGGGCCAGGGACGTTTTACCTGTTGTCAAACTGCCCTGCTGGAGATCTGAGTGAAGTGAGCTGGGGTAAACCAGTGGGCCCAGGAGGGGTTACCTGAGGTCAAACTGCCCTGCTGGAGGGCCAAGTGGTGTCACCTGAGGTCAAACAGGAGGCCTGGAATGTGTTGCCTGAGGTCACACTGCTCTTCTGGAGAGCCCAGTTGGGTCACCCGGGGTCAGCCAGGGGGCCCCGGAGGGGTTACCTGTGGTCAAACTGCCCTGCTGGAGCACCGGGTGGGGTAACGTGAGGTCAACGAGGTGGCCTGGGAGGGGTGCTCTGCTGGAGAGACAGGTGGTGTCACATGAGGTCAACCAGAGGGACCCCTAAGGGTTACCTGAGGTCAAATTGCCCTGCTGGTGAGCCGGCTATTGTCACCTGAGGTCAACCAGGGGGCCTGGAATGTGTTACCTGAGGTCAAACTGCTCTGCAGGTGGGCCCACTCGGGTCACATGGGGTCAACCAGTGGGACCTGAGGGGTTATCTGAGGTCAAACTGCCCTGCTGGAGGGCCCAGTGGGGTCACCTGAGGTCAATCAAGAGGCCCGAGAGGGGTTACCTGAGGTCAAACTGCCCTTCTGGAGAACTTATGATGGCCCCTGGACCCACGGCCCCTTGACCTCCCCTAGGATCTCAACCTGCCTTCAGATACCTGAGGGGATTTTATCCGGCCCCCAGGACCCTGCCCGAGACTTTAGCCAGCCCTGGGGTATGGCTAGCCCTGAGACTTCAACCCTCCTGTAGATTTTGGTCCTAGGATCTAATCAGGGACCTCCACTAGTCCTGTGACATCAGGTGCGATTTCGGCTGGCTCCTAGACTGCGGCTGTTCTCAGGATATCTGCGGCCCCTGGAACTCTCCCATGATCTGAACCAGCGATGGTATAGCAGTCAGGACATCGCCCAGCCCTAAAACTTCAGCCTGAATGGGGAAGTCATCTGCCCCTAAATGTTACCTGAGACCTCGGTCAAAGTCCTGGGGCTGGTGGAGTTCCCTGCCTAGGGACTTCGTCTGGTACTTTGGCTGGCCCTGGTTCATCAGAAGGGACTTTGGCCAGCCCTAGAACTTTGGCTGGGACTTCAGCTGGTTCAGTGGTTGTCACCGTTTGACTCAGGTCCGACAACAATGCTCTCAATCCCCTCCCCCTCCCACCCAGGTAGGGAAGGAGAGAGAGAAAAAGAGAGAGACTTGGCTGGATTGAAAACTAAACTACAC
>NW_009954124.1:14039-25795 GCF_000747805.2 Chaetura pelagica | reverse complement strand
AAGAAGAAGGAAGGAAGTTGTCTTCTGTGATCTCTGACCTTCCTCTGAGCTTACGTAGATATATGGAATGGAATATCTCTGGCCAGTTTTGCTGTCTGTCTAACTCAGCCTCCTACGGGGGGGTCACAGATCTCCCCACAGTGTCTTGGCCGGCAGAGTGAAGGTGCGACCTTGAAGCCTCAGCAGTTAGAAAAACATTCCACTGTCTTACCAGCCTAGCAGAACACACAGTTGCTAGTTAAAAGAAAGCTTACTGAAGGAAAAAAAATCAGTAAAAAGGAAAATTGGCTTCATCCTGGCTCAAACCAGGACAGTGGTTAAGACACAGACTCCAGGGTGAGAAGCAATGGAATCGTTTATTATGAGAAAATGCTCCATTATATACTTTTACAGTGGGACCTGAGAACAGCAACAGGGGTACAGAGAGCGTAAACAGCACTCACACCTGCTCCTTGGCACATACACAGACCTTGGGTTCCCAGGATGTAGCCAAGCACACACCGAACACACAGTAAAGTGTTCTGATTTTTGTCAACATTCACAGTGCTGCTTACAGCAAGCTCTGGCCCTTAGCTGGTCTCATATTGTTTTGTCTACTTCTCTACAGATAGAGGAGGCCCTTTTTCTTTCCCAATGGCTGTTCTCCACAAGCTGGAATAGTGAAATCAATGACCACTAGATGTCGACAGAGACCTCGGCCGGCCCTGTGTTCTCGGTAGCCCCGGGTCCTCACAGGGCCTTGGGGCATCAGCCGGGACCAGTTGCCCTCAGGACCCTCTACCTAGGCAACAGGATACACCTCTCAGTTCCTCAGGACTCTCCCCTGTGGCTGTCATTACCCCCTCCAGTCACCCAACAGACCTCCTCTCAGTCCCTCTAGACCCTATCCCAGTTCCTCAGGACCTTCTTGCAGTGGCCCTATGGAACTTCTCGTAGTCCCTCAGGACCTTCTCCCAGTTACCTGCAGGACCAACTGCCCCCCCACCCCTGCTACCCTGACCATCTGGACCCTATCCCAGAGACCCTCAGGATCCCCCCCAGTACCTCACTGCCTTCTCCAGGCTCACTCGGGACCTTCTCCCAGTGGGCCTCTGGTCCCCCTCCCTTTCCCCTGGGACACTCTCCCAGTCCCTGAGGACCCTCTCGCAGTGGACCTCAGCCTCCCTTCCAGTCCCTCAGCACCCACTCCCAGTCTCTCATTACCCACCCACTCCTGCCCTCAGGACTTTTTCCCAGTCCCTCAGACCCCCTCCCAATCTGTCAGGACCCCCTCCCTTTCCTTTAGGGCCCTCTCCCAGTGGCCCTAAGGACCAACTCATCATCCCTCAGGACCACCTGTGAGTCCCACAGGACCCTCTACCAGTGACTCTCTGGCCCTACCACTAGACCATCATAAGCTCTGCCAATGGCCCTCAGGATGCCCTCGTGGCCTCCTCCCAGTCCCTCAGGAGCCTCTCCCAAAGGCACTCAGGATCCACTCCTAATCACATAGGATCAAATCCCAGTTTCTCAGAAAGTTCTCTCAGTGGCCCTCAGGATCCTTTACTATTTGTCCTCAGGTCACCTCACCCAGCCCTACAGCAGGGCATTTTAACAACAGCTAACCCTTCCCTGGCCCATTGGTTGATCTCATGTGACCCCACCCAGCCCTCCAGCAGGGTAGTTTGACCTCAGGTAAGCCCTCCTGGGCCACCTGGTTGACCCCAGGTGACTCCACTTGAGTTCCCTGAGCTGGAACAGTCCTGAGAAATCCCGGAGCTGATGCTGGAGAAAGTGGAGAGTGATGAGGGTCAGGAGAGCTCTAGCCTAAGGGTCAACGGTGATGGATGGACGGAGTCCTCCCCGGATGCCGGCCGTGGATGGAAGAGAAGGGGAGAAGAAGCAGGAAGAAAGTTGTCTTCTGTGATCTCTGACCTTCCTCTGAGCTTATGTAGATATATGGAATGGAATATTTCTGGCCAATTTTGCTGTCTGTCTAACTCAGCCTCCTACGGGGGGGTCACGGATCTCCCCGTAGTGTCTGAGCTGGCAGAGTAAAGATGCAACCTTGAAGGCCTAGCAGTTAGAAAAACATTCCACTGTCTTATCAGCTTTAGTTAGAACACACTGTTGCTAGTTAAAAGAAAGCTCACTGAAGGAAAAAAATCAGTAAAAAGGAAAATTGGCTTCATCCTGGCTCAAATCAGGACACTGGAGTACCCTGTGGGGTCAACTGAGGTCAACCTGGGGGCCTGGGAGGGGTTTCGTGAAGTGAAACTGCTCTGCCATAGGGCCAGGTGGTGTCACCCCGGGTCAACCAGCAGGCCTGGGAGGGGTTATGTAAAGTCAGACTGCTCTGCTTTTGGGCTGGGTGTATTCATGTGAGGTAAACCAGAGCGCACCAGAGTGGTTTGACGTGCGGAATCAAGCTTCACAACCTCAGGAAGGTTATAAAGTAGGTATATTTGTTGCGGCACTGGGTGCAAGGGGGATCACTGCTCCTAGCTTGCACACCCTGCATTGGTAAATCTCTATTTTTATCTAGGAGTTACATGCATATTCATGAGGTCATTATACGTATTCATTATTTTCTTAGAATAGGTGTTGCTTATGCTAATTATTTCCCTGAAATCATTTACATAAGTCTCCACATAATTCTGCATGTGCAGTGCTGTCTGGTGTTCATGGGCTGGGGTCTTTGGGATGAAGGCTTGAAGTCTTCCTTGCAGTGAACTTTTAAGACAGTTTAGTGGAGCTGGTAACTGCAAGTCCAGCTGCAGCTGGATTCTGCTTAGCCAAGGAGAACTTTTACACCATAGATAAGAGACTCCTACTACCCTTATCTAAAGAATGTAGCACATCTCAGTCTTCTATTGTTTGCTAAAAAGTCTTAACCCTTATTTACCCAATTCTGGTTACCTGAGGTCAAACTGCCCTGCAGGAGGGCTCATTGGGGTCAACTGTGGTCAACTAGGTGGCATGGAAGGGGTTACCTGAGGTCAAAGAGCACAAAGAGGTCAAAGGTGACTGGGTGGTGTCACCTTAGGTCAACTAGTGGGCCCAGGCATGGCTACTTGTGGTCAAACTGCCCTGCTGGAGGGTTTGGTGAGGTCAGCTGAGGTTTACCAGGGGGACCAGGAGAAGTTACCTGAGGTCAAACGGCCCTGCTGGAGAGCTGCATGGGGTCACCTGAGGTCAACCAGGGGGCCCAGGAGGGGTTACCTGAGATCAGACTGCCCAGCTAAGGGATGGGTGGAGTCAATTGTGGTCAAGCAGGTAGCCCTTGGAGAAGTTACCTCTGGAATCAACTGTGGTCACCCAGGGGGCCTGGGATGGGCTACCTGAGGACAAGTTGCTCTGATGGAAGGCCCATTGTAGTCAACTGTGGTCAACCAGGTGGCCTGGAAGGAATAAACTGAGGTCAAACTGCCCTGCTGGGTGGTAGGATGGGGTCACCTGAGGACAACCAGGGGGCCCAGGAGGGATTACCTGAAGTCAAACTGCCCTGCTGGAGGGCCAGGTGGGATCAACAGAGGTAAATCAAGGGGTCTGAGTGGGGGTACCTGAGGCTCAACTGCCATGCTGGAGAGCCATGTGGGATCTCCTGGGATTACCAGGGGGTCTGGGAGGGGTTACCTGAGGACAAACTTCCCTGATGGAGAGCCCATTGGAGTGGACTGTGGTCAACCAGGCAGCGCGGAAGGAGTTACCTGATGTCAAACTGCCCTGCTGTAGTGCTCATTGGGGTCACCTAATGTCAAGCAGGGGGCCCAGGAGTTAAACCTGAGATTTAACTGCCATGCTGGAGGGTCAGGTGGGGTCACTTGAGATCAACCAAGGGGCCCAGGAGGGGTTACAAGAGGTCAAGCCACCCTGCTGTGGGCTGGGTCGGGTAAACTGGGGTCAACCCTGGCTCCTGGGAAGAGTTAGCTGAGGTCAAACTGCCCTGCTGGATGGTAGGATGGGGTCACCTGAAGTTTACCAGGGGTCCTGGGAGGGGTTACCTGAGGTCAGATTTCCCTGCTGAAGTGCTAGATGGGGTCACCTGAGGACAATCACGGGGTTTGGGAAGGGTTACCTGAGGCTAAACTGCCATGCTGGAGAGCTGTATGGGATCTCCTGGGGTTACGGGGGGCCTGGGAGTGGCTACTGTAGGACAAACTGCTCTGATGGAGGGCCTGCGGGAGTCAACTCTGGTCAACCAGGTGGCCTGGAAGGAGTTACCTGAGGTCTAACTGCCCTGCTGTAGTGCTCATTGGGGTCAACTGAGGTCAACCTGGAGACCCAGCACTGGTCTTGTGGTGTGACTTGTGGTCAAACTGTCCTGCTGTATGGTAGGATGCTGTCAGCTGAGGTCAACCAGAGGGGCCCAGGAGGGTTTATCTGAGGCCAAACTGCCCTGCTGGAGGGCTGGGTGGGGTCACCTGAGTTCAACCAGGGGCTCTGGGAGGGGCTGCCTGAGGTCAAACTGTCCTGCTGGATGGTAGGATGGGATTACTGGTAAAAGGTCCTGTGGGACTTGCAGGAGGTCCTGATGGATGGGGAGTGAGTCCTTAGGGCCACTGGGAGAGGGTCCTAATGGAATGGGAGGGGGTACTGAAGGATTGGGAGGGGGTCAGAGGAACCGAAAAGGGGGCTGAGGGCCACTGGGAGAGGGTCCTGTGGGACTTGGAAGGGGTCCTGAGGGCCAAACAGAGACAGTCATTACCAACTAGGAGTGGATCCTGAGGATCAGTGCAAGAGGGTCCTGAGAGATTCCCCTCCCAGTCCCTCAGGACCCCCTCCCAGTTCCTCAGAACCCCCTCCCAGTTCCTCAAGACATTTTCCCAGTGGCTTTCAGGAAACTGCCCTGCTGTAGTGCTCATTGGGGTCACCTAATGTCAAGCAGGGGGCCCAGGAGTTAAACCTGAGATTTAACTGCCATGCTGGAGGGTCAGGTGGGGTCACTTGAGATCAACCAAGGGGCCCAGGAGGGGTTACAAGAGGTCAAGCCACCCTGCTGTGGGCTGGGTCGGGTAAACTGGGGTCAACCCTGGCTCCTGGGAAGAGTTAGCTGAGGTCAAACTGCCCTGCTGGATGGTAGGATGGGGTCACCTGAAGTTTACCAGGGGTCCTGGGAGGGGTTACCTGAGGTCAGATTTCCCTGCTGAAGTGCTAGATGGGGTCACCTGAGGACAATCACGGGGTTTGGGAAGGGTTACCTGAGGCTAAACTGCCATGCTGGAGAGCTGTATGGGATCTCCTGGGGTTACGGGGGGCCTGGGAGTGGCTACTGTAGGACAAACTGCTCTGATGGAGGGCCTGCGGGAGTCAACTCTGGTCAACCAGGTGGCCTGGAAGGAATAAACTGAGGTCAAACTGCCCTGCTGGGTGGTAGGATGGGGTCACCTGAGGACAACCAGGGGGCCCAGGAGGGATTACCTGAAGTCAAACTGCCCTGCTGGAGGGCCAGGTGGGATCAACAGAGGTAAATCAAGGGGTCTGAGTGGGGGTACCTGAGGCTCAACTGCCATGCTGGAGAGCCATGTGGGATCTCCTGGGATTACCAGGGGGTCTGGGAGGGGTTACCTGAGGACAAACTTCCCTGATGGAGAGCCCATTGGAGTGGACTGTGGTCAACCAGGCAGCGCGGAAGGAGTTACCTGATGTCAAACTGCCCTGCTGTAGTGCTCATTGGGGTCACCTAATGTCAAGCAGGGGGCCCAGGAGTTAAACCTGAGATTTAACTGCCATGCTGGAGGGTCAGGTGGGGTCACTTGAGATCAACCAAGGGGCCCAGGAGGGGTTACAAGAGGTCAAGCCACCCTGCTGTGGGCTGGGTCGGGTAAACTGGGGTCAACCCTGGCTCCTGGGAAGAGTTAGCTGAGGTCAAACTGCCCTGCTGGATGGTAGGATGGGGTCACCTGAAGTTTACCAGGGGTCCTGGGAGGGGTTACCTGAGGTCAGATTTCCCTGCTGAAGTGCTAGATGGGGTCACCTGAGGACAATCACGGGGTTTGGGAAGGGTTACCTGAGGCTAAACTGCCATGCTGGAGAGCTGTATGGGATCTCCTGGGGTTACGGGGGGCCTGGGAGTGGCTACTGTAGGACAAACTGCTCTGATGGAGGGCCTGCGGGAGTCAACTCTGGTCAACCAGGTGGCCTGGAAGGAGTTACCTGAGGTCTAACTGCCCTGCTGTAGTGCTCATTGGGGTCAACTGAGGTCAACCTGGAGACCCAGCACTGGTCTTGTGGTGTGACTTGTGGTCAAACTGTCCTGCTGTATGGTAGGATGCTGTCAGCTGAGGTCAACCAGAGGGGCCCAGGAGGGTTTATCTGAGGCCAAACTGCCCTGCTGGAGGGCTGGGTGGGGTCACCTGAGTTCAACCAGGGGCTCTGGGAGGGGCTGCCTGAGGTCAAACTGTCCTGCTGGATGGTAGGATGGGATTACTGGTAAAAGGTCCTGTGGGACTTGCAGGAGGTCCTGATGGATGGGGAGTGAGTCCTTAGGGCCACTGGGAGAGGGTCCTAATGGAATGGGAGGGGGTACTGAAGGATTGGGAGGGGGTCAGAGGAACCGAAAAGGGGGCTGAGGGCCACTGGGAGAGGGTCCTGTGGGACTTGGAAGGGGTCCTGAGGGCCAAACAGAGACAGTCATTACCAACTAGGAGTGGATCCTGAGGATCAGTGCAAGAGGGTCCTGAGAGATTCCCCTCCCAGTCCCTCAGGACCCCCTCCCAGTTCCTCAGAACCCCCTCCCAGTTCCTCAAGACATTTTCCCAGTGGCTTTCAGGACCTTTTACCAGTGGCCCTCAGGTCCCTCTCCCATGACTGAGGGTTAAACTTTGCTAACACAGGTAAAACAGGAACTAAGTGGTTAATCTTTACAGAGACCCTTTTTGTAGAGACAGGAGGTGCTAGGATGTGTTGCATGTCTTACTGATAAGTGCATACCTTAGATAAAAGAAGTAATGACTAAGGGTCTTCTCCAAAAATCCAGTCACAACCAGTTTTGCACCTGCATCAACCAAATTGCCTTAGGTCAAAAGTACACTGTGAGGAAGACTTTGAGCCTTCATTGAGAAGACCCCTGCCCATGACCACCAGGAGACAGTGCACATGCGGAAAGGGGGGGACCAGAATTATAATGAGTTCCAGGAAATGTTTAGCATAATCTTGCCCAGTTCTCAGACATAAATTAATATGTATGTCTTTGTTGTATGAATACAGGAAATCTTTTGTCTGCGTTGTGTGTGTTTGGAGGAGCAACCAGTGCTGCAATAAATACCTGCTTTATAGCTAATCCAGGCTATAGAATTTTTTTTACTGGCATTTTTCTGCAAATCACCCAGTCCCTCAGAACCCACTCCCAGTAGCCCTCAGTACCCTCTCTCAGTCCCTAAGGACACCATCACAGTCGCTCAGAACCCTCTCCCAGTGGCCCTCAGGACCCTCTCTGAGTCCCTAAGGACTCTCTCCCAGTCCCTCAAAACCCGCTTCCAGTCCCTCAGTACCTTACCCAGTTGTTGTCACACCCTCTCCAAGTCCCTCAGGGCCCTCTCCAAGTGGCTCTCAGGACCCTCTCCCAGTCCCTCAAGATTCCATCTCAGTCACTCAGGACCTTCTCACAGTACCCCAGGACCCTCTCCAGGGAAGTGGTCTTGAGGGATGGAGAGGGTCCTTACGGTTTGGAAGAGGGTCCTGAGGGCCACAGGGAGAGGATCATCATGGTTGGGGAAGGCATTCCTTAGGGTAACTGGGAGAGGGTACTTAGAGATTGCAGGCAAATCATGAGGGACTGAGAGATCATCCTGAGGGCTAATGAGAGACGGTCCTGAGGGACTGGGAAAGGGTCCTGAGGGAATGTGAGGGGGTCTTGTGGGTTTGGGAGAGTGTCCTGAAGGCCACGGGGAGAGGGTCATGAGGGACTGGGAGGTAGTCCTAAGGGAAACTGAGAGAGTCCTGAGAGACTGGTAGCGGGTCCTGAATGACTGGGAGGGGGACAGGATCTTGAGAGAGAACTTACAGTGGGTTCTGAGGCACAGTGGAAGAGGGTCCTGAGGGAATGGAACTGGGTCCTGAGGCTAATTACAGTGAGTCCTGCAGGACCCTGTGAGAGGTTCCTTAGGGATAGAGGGACTGGGAGATGGTCCTGAGGGCCTCTGGGAGAGAGGGTCCTGAGGGCCTCTGGCAGAGAGTCCTGAGGTTCTCAGAAGGGGTACTGAGGGACTAGGAGAGGGTTCTAATGGCCACTGGGAGAGGGTCATGAGAGACTGGGAGGGGGTTCTGCCGGAGTGGGAGGTGGTCCTGTCAACAAATATGGAGAAAATAACTTATCGACACCAATATGATGTAGATAAGCAGACATACTGGGGATAACTCCTAGCATATCCTAAGTTGCATTACAGTCAACAGGTTTTTATATTTTAAATTTGTATTGTCTAAAATATTTAACATAAAAATGCATATAATGCTCGCTTGTAATTATTCATTAAGTTTAACCTTTGCATTGATTGGCCCCTTCAAGTTACATAACTTCATATATATTAATTTCTAACAAAAATCATTGATCACCCTATTGATTGTAGTCCCTGATATTCAAACCAGGTTGGGATGGGGAAAGAGAATATTCAAGCAGGATAGCTTCAGGATTTATTATTGTATTATTCTTTCCACGGTAGCTGCTTAAGCATAATATCTTACTCTTTATGTAACACTAGACCTTAGGTACTTGTACGTACCGCTTGTCTAGTACACGTGGTTTCTGTGACTACTGAAGTAAAACATAATTCCCCACTCCCCCTCCCAATATGATTCCTATATGAGCACTTTCTCCTAAAAGCCTTGCCTTGGTCAGGCCTAGCCAGGCCCAGTCCTGAATAATCAAAATTTAGTCAATTCAGTAACAGTCCAGAAAGCCACTAGGAGAAGGTCCTGAGGGACTGGGAGAGGGTCCTGAGGATCACTTGGAGAGGGCCCTGAGGGCCACTAGGAAAGGGTGCTGAGGAACTAGGAGTCCTGAGAGCCACTGGGAGAGCATCCTGAGAGACTGGGAAAGGGTCCTGAGGGCCACTAGGAGATGGTCCTAAGTGACTGGGAGTGGTTCCTGAGGGCCACTGGGAGAGTGATGTGAGTGACTGGGAGAGGGTCCAGATGGCAGCTGGGAGAAGGTCCTTGGGGACTGGGAAAAGGTCCTGAGGGCTACTGGGAGAGGCTTCTGAGCGACTGGGAGTGGGTCCTGAGGGACTGGGAGGGGATCCTGATGGGCACTGGGAGAGGGTCTTAAAAGACTGGAAAGGGTCCTGAGGACAACTGGGAGAGGGTACAGAGGGACTGGAAGAGAATCCTGAGTGCCACTATTAGAGAGTCATGAGGGCCATGAAGAGAGGGTCCTAAGCAACAAGGAGGGTGTCCTGAGGGACTTGGAGAGGGTACTAAGGAGCACTAGAGGGTCCTGAGGGACTGGGAGAGAGTCCTGAAAGACACTGGGAGAGTGTAATGAGGGACTGGCAGAGGGTCCTGAGGACCAATGGGATAGGGTCGTGGGGAACTGGGAGAGGGTCTTGAGGAATGGGAAAGGCTCATGACATTTACTGGGAGAGGATACTGAGGGACTGGGAAGCAGTCCTGGGGGATTGCAAGAGTCGTGAATGCCACTGGGAGAAGGTAATGAGGGACTTGGGGGTGCTCTTGAGGGTAACTTGGAGAAGGTAATGAGGGACTGGAAGAGGGCCCTTGTGCCACTGGGAGAGGGTCCTGGGGTCCACTGTGAGAGCATCCTGAGGGCTATTTGGAGAGGGTCCTGAGGGAGGGGAAGATGGTCCTGAGGGACTGGTAATGCATCCTGAGGGCAACTGTCAGCCGCCAAGAATCCAGGTAAATTGGTGTCGCAAGCCGATATTGGGGGGCTACCGGCTGTCAGGATGCTTTTACGACTTCCCTCCCCGATGTGGAGGGGCTTTTGAATAAGACCGAGGACTCGCACTACGCGCCAGCCTCTCACAGAGGAACAGCCTCTGAGGGACCGTATTTCAGGGTGGTAGTTAGAATGCCCCCCCACCACTCTCACAAATTGCTTCTAAGACCAATGTTTACTACACAAATTAATCGGTTTATTGAGGATTAACACAAACTGAGGGATGATGTTTAGGGAAAATGCAAATGTAAATGGCTACCAGGGATATAGAGAGAGAGATATATATATACAGTAAGAAAGCGTCCTTTAGGGAGGCAATGCAAAAGGTACTGTGCTTTTAAGGCGTTCTCTCCGAGAGAGGGTTGAAGACCAAAGGGAGGGAGGAGGCCCGACCTCAGTCCTCCTTAAGAGGTCGAGCTGCGTGTGCAAGTATGAGGAGTGTGTGTTGTGCGTGTGTGTGTGTGAGTGAGTGAGTGAGTGAGTGAGTGAGTGAGTGAGTGAGTGTGGTAATGCTACCCTCCAGCGGCTTGTCCCCGACGGCTCCTTTCCTAGCGACAGTGGCGGTTGGTGGCCCCCCTTTTCGCCAGGCAGCGACGGCAGGGTCCGAAATCCATGGTGACAAGGGGGTGCGCGGGCGGGCAGGCGGGCAGGCAGGCAGGGTCCCAGCACCAGTATCCGCAGCAGGGGGGTGTCCCACGCAGAAAGTGTCTGAACAGGTCTCAGGGAGGAGGGGCCCACCTGCAGCACTCCCCACCTTTTATACCCCCGTGACCCACCTGTCCAGTCAGTGTCACTGTCCAGAGCCAACAGTTCAGGATCAACAGTTCATGATTGGACAACTTCTTCTCTGCTGTAACTTCAATAAGCTTCTTCTACATGTCCCATCGTGTGGTCTGGCAGTCTCCTTCTGACACTTCCTTTTCTTGTTTACTCAGCTCTTCTCAGGGCTTTCCAGCCTCTTCAAGGATACACAGTTATCTGCTCAAGGTTAACATCAAACTTGCATTCCGATCCCTCAGACCAGACGAAGTTTCCTACACTGGAATAGAGTCCTGAAGGCCACTGGGAGAGGGTCCTAAGGGAGAACTGAAAGGAGTCTTGAGGGACTGGGAGAGGGTCCTGAGGGCCACTCTAAGAAGGTCCTGTGGGCTGCTGGCAGAAGGTCCTGAGGGAGTGGGAGGGTGTCGCGGGCCGGTACCGGGGGGCTACCGGCTGTCAGGATGTTTCCGCGACTCCCCCCCCCAATGTGGAGAGGTTTATGAATGAGCCCCGAGCGTTCACACGTGGTGTTCACCTCTCTCAGAGGAATGGCCGCTGCAGGACCGTTTCTTAGAGGGTAGATTGAAGTACCCCACCACCACCACGCTCACAAATTGTTACTGAGACCAATGTCTAGTTTGCAAATTAATCAGTTTATTAAGGGACAATACAAACTAAGGGATCAAGGTTCAGGAGAGGTTGGCTAGGTATATATATTGGAAAAGGGATTCAAAGGCGCTATGGTCTATAAAAGGCACACTCCGAAGGAGAGGTGTAAATCAATGGAGTGAAAGGGTAGGAGTTGAGCCCAGTAAGAAAGTTAAAGTGTGTGTGTGTATATGTGTGTGTGTATTTACCCTCCTTCCTTGCATAGCGCAGTTCTCGAAATGTGTTGGCAGGCTCTGCTGGAGATCCGCAGGGGGGCCGGCGTCCCAGCAACCGGGGCGACCCCTTCCTGCTGCTGGCAGGCAAGGCTCTGGTCCTGTGGCTTTATGGCAGACGTAGGCTGGGCAGGCTCCTTCTCCAGTCCCGTTCGGTCCAGGCTGGGCAGGCAGGGTCCCCGGGAGCGGGCACAGGCGGCGCCCCCCCCCTCCCTTTCTCCCGGCCGCAGGAGGGGCGGTTC
>NW_009954124.1:11287-13596 GCF_000747805.2 Chaetura pelagica | reverse complement strand
GTGGAAAGGCGTCACTCTTGTTTTGCTGGCTTGAAAGGCATTTTTTGTTTAGTCTTATGTGGGGGGAAGAAGATGGACCGTTCCCCACAGAGGGGATCCTGATGTACTGGGAAAGCATCCTGAGGGCCACTGAGAGAGGATCCAGAAGGACTGGGAGAAGGTACTGAGGGAGTGGCAGAGGGTTTTGAGGGCCACTGGGAGAGGGTACTGAGGGAATGGAGGAGGGTGTTTAAGCACACCAGTACAGAGTCCTGAGTGCCACTGTGAGAGAATCATAGAATCATAGAATCTTAGGGGTTGGAAGGGACCTTGAAAGATCATCTAGTCCAACCCCCCTGCCAGAGCAGGGTCACCTAGAGTACATCACACAGGAACACATCCAGGTGGGTTTTGAATGTCTCCAGTGAAGGAGACTCCACAACCTCCCTGGGCAGCCTGTTCCAGTGCTCTGTCACTCTCACAGTAAAAAAATTTTTTCGGATATTCACCTTGAACCTCCTATGCTCTAATTTACACCCATTACCCCTTGTCCTATCACTGGTCATCACTGAGAAAAGCCTAACTCCATCTTCCTGACACTCACCCTTAACATATTTGTAAACATTGATGAGGTCACCCCTCAGTCTCCTCTTCTCCAAACTAAAGAGACGCAGCTCCCTCAGCCTTTCCTCATAAGGGAGATGTTCCACTCCCTTCATCATCTTTGTGGCTCTGCGCTGGACTCTTTCAAGCAGTTCCCTGTCCTTCTTGAACTGAGGGGCCCAGAACGGGACCAGATGCGGCCTCACCAATGCAGAATAGAGGGGGAGGAGAACCTCTCTTGACCTACTAACCACACCCTTTCTAATGCACCCCAGGATGCCATTGGCCTTCTTGGCCACAAGGGCACATTGCTGGCTCATGGTCATCCTCCTGTCTACCAGGACCCCCAGGTCTCTTTCACCTACACTACTCTCCAGCAAGTCAGCAAGTCAGCCCCCAACCTGTACTGGGATATGGTGTTGTTCTTCCCCAAATGCAAAACTCTACACTTGCCCTTGTTGAATTTCATCATGTTTCTCCCCGCCCAACTCTCCAGCCTATCTAAGTCTCTCTGAATGGCAGCACAGCCTTCTGGTGTGTCAGCCACTCCTCCCAGTTTAGTGTCATCAGCAAACTTGCTAAGGGTACATTCTATACCCTCATCCAGGTCATTGATGAAGATCTTGAACAACACTCGTCCCAGTACTGACCCCTGTGGGACTCCACTAGTCACACACCTCCAACCAGATTCTGCCCCATTGACTACAACTCTCTGGCTCCTTCCTTTCAACCAGTTCCTGATCCATCTCACTACCTGATCACCAAACCCATAAGAGAGATCACCAAACCCATAGAGAGATTCCTGATGGACTGGGATTGTGTCCTAAGGCACTTGAGAGGGTCCTCAAGACCACTGGGAGAGGATCATGATGGCCACTGGGTGTGGTCCTGAGAGACATGGAGAAGGGGAACAACTTGATTGTTTTGGCTTTCCAGGTAGCCTCTAGGCCCCCAATCATAAAAGGCATCAGTGCTTCACCAGAAACATTTGCAGGTGCCATCATCAAATTAGGCAAGTGACAAGGTTGCCATAACAATTTTGTAGCCCCTTTTTTGGTCTCACAAGCAGGTATATGAATCGGGTATTGTGATGCTATGTTATTTCACCCTTGAGAGTACATAGCAACCACACCTGAAGTGGAAAGAAAAGTTAGATTACCTTTGCCTTGAGGTATCATATGTAACAAATGGTATTGGGGATAAAAGGCAACACATCCATTAGCAGGTACCCGAGTGACACAAACAGGGGGCATAGAAGAGTAAAAGGTGAGAGTCCCATTAACAGACACATTTTCCAATAAATTATGAGGGGGGAGCCAAAACTCTCTGCTCCAGCAAGTATCATGGTGGGATATAGGTATCTCAGTGTCCCACTATGTGACAGGTTTGAAAGCAGGTGGATCTAAGACACACATCCAATAGATTTCACGTGAAATGTCGAGACAACACAAAAGAAAGATCACAAGCTTTATCATGCTCACTTTGCTGCTAGCAGATACAACAGCAAGATAGGCCAAAAAGATGTTAATCAGAGTTGGTGGGGTGCTGCTCATGGCTAACAGGGTACTTGCAGTTTGATCCAATTTTTTCAGATGTCCCCAGGTAATGTCACTGTTCTGTGTGTGATTCCTCCTGCGGGTCCGTTGCTGTTGTAGGGTCAACATCTGCAACTGCGGGACAGGATTTTGCATGTTGCTTGTCCAGCTCATGATATGGTTTCACAAGTT
>NW_009954124.1:4299-11200 GCF_000747805.2 Chaetura pelagica | reverse complement strand
GATTTAATAACCCAGGAAGGTTAGAACTGGACACCCTTGCTTTCTAAACTCCTGCTGCAATAGAGGAGCCCAGGTGCGGCTGGATCCAGTCCTGTACGTGTCACAACTCAGACTGGGCAGCCCAGGGAGATTAGGACTGTAGCCCCTTGCTTTCTGGACTTCCTTCAGAGAGGAACCTAGGTGTGGCTGGGCCCAAAATCCTTCTCTCAGACCTGGTCTTTTCACAGAGAGAGTATTATGGTCTGAGTAAAAGCTCGACTGTCCAATACCCCTTGATCAGATTAAGGTGCAGCGACACACAAGGTCTGTTTATAACAAATAACACATTTATTACGCTAATAGAATATTGAACAACCGAAACAAAACCACACACATATATATTAAGCAAGGAAAAGGGGACAAAAAGAAAAGGGAGTAAGACAATAAAGAGAGAGAGTGAGGACAGGAAAATCACCCGTCCTGGATCCAGCATCATTGGTCCAGCCAACAGGGGAGGGTCAGTGTTGATAGTTGATGTTGATGAAACTCCCAAAGCCCACCATTGCAGCCCCCTATTTTATAGGCCTAGAATCTTGATTTTGCAACGAGTAGGTGTGATTGAGCCATACACGTGTGAGCAGCTGGAGCGGACCTACACCCCCTCTGCCCCTCGATCGTTGTCATTGTCTCATCTATGCAGGCTGGAGGCAGGCCATCACTGCAGTCTCCATCCTCTCAGGCAGGCCTTTTGGGATGCATATGAGACTTTTTTCAAGGGGCTACAATGAGATTTCAACACTATTTCCCAAAATAGGTCCTGAGGGCTGCTCCCTCACACAGGTCCTTGCTATCGACCCAAGGAAAAAGGATCCTTATACCACACCTTAGGGGAATGATTAAAAAATTATGATCCCTGATAATGATGTTGGACAGATATTGAAAATTCAAGCGTGGGGCTGTGATTTAGAAAATGTAAGGTATATGTAGCGTTTTCAAATTGTTCCTGAGGAGACATATTCCCCCTTCTTTGTTAAAGTAACATTGCCTTTAGAGTAGCATGTGTATGCTCAACAGTGGCCTGACCAGTCAGAGAATTTGGAATGCTAGTTTGTTCTGGTTTGGTTTAGTGGGTTTTTCGGTAGCCCAGGGCCCCAGGAGTGGCTCCCATAAGAAGCTGAGAAACTCTACCTGCTCCAAAACCAGCCAAGAAGTCATTAGAGGTACAATAGATGCACCTCTGTGATTAACATATGAAAGAACTGAAATGAGACCTGAGCAGAGCTAGCACTTAAAAAAAGAGAAGAGCTGTGCTGTAGAAGCAGAGCGGTACTGGTGGTTGGTGAGGAAGAAGGGGAAGAAGGTGCCCTAGCAGAAGTTTCCCTGCAACCCATGGCAAGATGGCAGGCTGTCCCCCTGCACTCATGGAGGAACGTGGTGAAACATTCCCTGAAGGCACCAGGAGGGGTGAACTTGGCCAGTGGACTTGGATTTTGTGGCCAGTGGACTCTGATTATGCAGCTTTGGAAGACCCCAGCACCAGGGGAATTGGCTGTTCCTGAAGCAGCCGGTAAGTCTGTGAGAAGCCCATGCTGGAGCAGCTTGCTCCTGATCTTGTGGGAAGGACTCATGAAGGAGAGGTTTGTGGAGGACTCTCTCCCATGGGAGGGACCCCATGGGGAAGCAGGGAAAGACTGTAAGGAGCCCTTCCTGAGGAGGATGGCGTGTCCCCCTGTGCCGCTGGGGGGAAGGAGGCAGAGAAACTGGGAACAAAGTAATTTGGACCTGAGAAAAAGTAGGGGTGGGGGTAACATATGCAAGCACTGCTCTTTGTGTTGTCTCTGTCCTATGTGTGTTTTATTAGTATCCAATTAAATTATTATTTTTTCCCCAAGTTGAGTCTGTTTTGCCCAGGCCCTTAATCGGTGAAGAACCCTTCCTGCCCTTTTTCTCAACCCTTGAGCTTTGTCCTCCTAATCGCAGAGTGTGTGGTTGTGTGTGGGGGAGTTGAGTGATTGGCCACGTGGCTGTTTCTTTGTTGTCGTGTTGTGCCCAAACCACGACACAGTTGTATGGCACATGCCCCATTGTTGCAAAAACAGAATAATAGAAGCAGAGGTATAGGCTGGGCCATTATCCATTTTTATCTCAACAGGAACACCCACCACTACAAATCAATGGGTCCAGTGCCGGGTAACATCTCGTGCCCATTCCCCTGTATGGGCTGTGGCTACAAGAAAACCAGAAAAGGCGTCAACAGAAACATGTACATATTTCAACCTGCCAAAAGAATTAATAGGTGGAAACGCAGACTGACAGTCAGGGCATGGCTGAACTATTTGTTTAGCTTGTGATTGATTATATTGATTACAATATTATTTCATCTCTTCTTTTGTTAGGGGATCCTCTCTAAATTTGTCCCAGTGTTTCAGTATGCATCCTTAAGGGGTACAAGAGGTTTACTGTTTCTTTTCCCTTGAATACCCTTCATTTCCACAATATCTCAATTCAAGCATTGCACTTGGTGTTGCTCACTGTCTGATAAGAGAGAGGAGCTGAGGGAGTCCCTGATCAACCGGTCAGTGCACGCTAGAGTCCGCTCCTGTTCCTCCTCCCTCTCAGATTTAGGCAAGGCTGTCACTACGGTCCCAAATCTGGGGTTCATCACCCAGTGTGCACTGAGCCAATCAAGCACATGGACCTGAGATATTGTTTTATTTCAATGTTGTGCAAGGTTGGGTGCACTTCAACTTCTGTGATGCCAAGTGGTATGGAATAGTAACAGGAATGTTGCATTGCTGCTTGCCATCTAATGTCAGAAGTAGGATTTCTTGCTGAGGCCTAGTTGCCTCCATCATCCAGTAGGATACTGTAAAAGAAAAGAGAAAACTGCCTCGGTGGGGAAGATCGAACATGTTACCCCATTTAAAAGGAAGTCCATTGTGAACTGATTGTATATTTTGTATACATTATCATTTTGTATATAGTCTGGGATAGGAAAAGTAGAAAACCAAAGGTAAAGTCCTGCAATAGTAGTTTTAGTATCAACATGCCTGTTTTCAAAGGCAATTAATAATAAAAAAATAAATGTCAGGCTCTGTTTTATCAGACCATTGACAGGTCATAAAACACTGGGTGAGAAGGCCCAAAGTTTGCCTGGTGCTTACAATTTTTTTTTCTTTCCTCTCTCTTCAAGGGAACCTGGGTTTCTCCCCTTGTAGGATGGTTTTTGGTGTTTTTTGGTGTTTTTTGTGTTGGTTTTGATTTGTTTTGGTTTGGTTTGTCTACCAATTTGTTGCAGGCAGTTTCTGCTATGCAAGCCATCAGCTGATCTTATAACAAGGTGTGGGGGAGTTCCAAGGACAGTGCCTTTCTCCTAGGCTCATGCTGTTGCTCTGCTGTGCAGGTGTGCAGGAAGGCTCGTTTTCTTTTTTGTTTCTTATCACAAGCACAGAAGTTTGCACCTGGTGTCCAAAGGATTTTTTCCCTTCGTGTTTTAAAGCTTTGTCTGGTGGTTTAGCTTGCTTGTTAGAATCTGACCAGTCTCTATCTCTTGCATGAGTCATTATCATGTAAAAATTCTGCCCATGTAGGAATCAGTCATCCCGGTTGACTGACTTCTAACCGCTGATGGTGAAGCCGATCTGCTCCAATTACATCTTTGCACCTCCCTAAATAACATTTTAGGCCTGCTGGAGCACCCCTTAAAAAGTGTTTTATCATATCAGGGTTCACCTCAGCAGTGATTGGAGTGTCTCTGTCAGCATGATCATGCATTGCCTGTGAACAAGCTGCATTTGTAATAGCAGTTAGCAGACCACCAACTGAATTAGTAGGCATAATAGTTGGTTCTCCCCTATCCTGTGGGTCTGTTTCTCCAGCCCAATAGGCAATTAGATTAGTGATAGAATGAGGACAGTCGTCAGGATCAGGACTAAGATTTAACTGGACTGCTGGACCCCAAAACCCAGTAGCTCCAGCATTATCTAGCATTACTGGTTCTCCTCAGGTAAGGCACACTCTCCATTACTACTGACTTGCTACTTCTCCCAGTTGCTGCCCATATTTATCCTGTAATGTTGACATCTGCAGAGGGTCCCAAGGAGAATTCCTAGTTGCAGCTGTCCTCTGACCTCTCTGCAGCCCCTCTGACACCTCAGTTTTAATTACAGGTCTCATTTTTAGTTCTGATTCTTCCCCCTCTTCAGGGTCCAACAATTCTGTTATTACAGGGGCAAAGGGGCAACCGGCTGTAGAGGAGCAGTAAGATTGGCACCTGCAGTGGGGGCAGCAGTGCCTGTAACCTGATAAGTGGCAGCTGCAGGAGCAGAGAAGGGGGCAGCGGTCCTCATAAAGCCTCCCCTAACCGCGTTTGCTGTAGCAACAGTGGCATACATCTCTGCTGTTCGGAAAGAGGCTAGAGCTGGCAGAGAAAGCCATTTGTCCTCCTTGTAATCCTTCTCCTCGAGATCTAGGCTCTCCCAGATACCACTGTCCCAGTCCTCTGGTGATGTTACTAATTTTTGAACTTGTCTAGCACCTATAGGGTTAGTGGCTTTTACCCAAATTGGTGCAAATCATAGAATCATAGAATCATAGGCCATTCTGCTTTTGTGATATCATAGCCATACATTCTACATAAGGCCATTCTGCCCCCACATTGTGATGTCCTCGCCCATAGAAGGGGCCATATTGCTGTCCCATTGTCAAGCCTGGAGCCTCACTGTTGGCGGGGCTTTGAATGGGGTGTCAGGGGAGGGTGAAGGCCAGGAACAGCTTTCAGCTTGGCGGCTTGTGTGCAGAAGCCATAGCTGGACATTTGGAATTTTCGGGTGAATTATGTATGCATGCAGAAATGGTTTTCTAGGTGTGAAGGCAAGCCCAGAGCCCAAGCATTGCTGGAGCTTTGAAAGGAGTGCATGGGGAGGGTGAGGGCCAGCACATGCTTTCAGGCCTTGCACCTTGCTCTTGGGAACCATGACCAGATAGTTGGAATTTTGAGGTGAATTTGGCAAGGCCCAGAGTACAGGTGTATGAATGATTGGACTTTTAGGTGTGAAGGCAAGGCTGGAGCCCCAGCATTGGTAAGCCTTTGAAAGGGGTGCACAAGGAGGGTGAGAGCCACCAACAGCTTTCAGGCCTGGCATCTAGTGTATGGGAGCAGATGTGCCAACTGATGTCCCATCCAAGGTGCTGAGGTCCCGGATGAGGTCTTGGCTGAGGTCCTGGCTAGGGGGGTCCAAGGTTTGGCCAAGGTTGCGGCCAAGGGTCCAAGTTCCTGACCTCAGTGCCAGCTAAGATCCCATTTGTAGTCCAGTCTGAGGTACCAGCAGAGGGGCTGAGGTCTTGGCCTATGTCCCAGGTCTAAGGGTCTAAGGTTCAGACTGAGGGGCCAAAGTCCAAACTTTCGTCCTGGCTGAGGTCCATGCTAAGCTGGCCAAGGGGATGGCTGAGTCTCTGGCCTAGTGGCCAGCTGAGGTCCCAGCCAAGGGGGTGAGGTCCAGGCTGAGGGGCCAATGGGCTGAGGTCCCAGATGAGGAGCCCATGTCCCAGCTGAGGTCCCAGCCAAGGGGCTGAGGTCCCAGCCAATGTCTCAGCTGAAGAGCACAGGTCCCAACCAAAGCTCCAGCTGAGGGGCCGAGGTCCTGGCCAAGGTCCTGGCTGGAGGGTCTGAGGTTTGGGCCAAGGTCTCAGCTAAGGGGCCAAGGTACTGAGCGGCCAAGGGGCCAAGGTCCCATTTGAGGTCCTGTCCCAGGACCCACCTGCACTCCCAGCCAAGGACTTGCCTGAGGTCCCAGTGGAGGTCCTGGCCAAGGAGCCAAGGTCCTGGCCGAGGTTTCAGCAGAGGTCCTGGCTGAGTGGCTGGTTGAGATCCTGGTCGAAGTCCAGTCTGAGGTTCCAGAAAAGGGGCCAAGGTCTCTTCAAGGGGCTAAGGTCCAGGCCAAGGGGCCAAAGTCCAAATCCTGGTCCCAGCCAAAGTCCCAGACGAGGGTCTTTGATGAGGTGCTGAGGTACCTGCCGAGATCCTGGCCAACAGAATGGCTGAGTAACTGTCCCAGAGGCTGGCTGAGGTCCTGGCCAAGGGGCTGAGGTCCAGGCCAAGGGGGCCAAGAGGCCAAGAGGCCTAGGTCCTGACGGAGGGGCCAAGGACCCACTGAGGTCCATGAATACAGGCCAAGCAGTATAGTCTTTGGAGTATATAATCCTGTCCTGGTTTGAGCCAGGATTAAGTCAATTTTCCGTTTGTTTTTGTTTGTTTGTTTGTTTTTTCCTTCCTTCAGTAAGCTTTCTTTTAACTAGCAACTGTGTGTTGTGCTAGGCTGATAAGACACTGGAATATTTTTCTAACTACTGAGGCTTCAAGGTCGCACCTTCACTCTGCCACACTATGGGGAGATCTGTGACCCCCCCCCCGTATGATTACGGGCCTAGTGATCCTAGGGATGATGATACTGTTCTTTATGGGGGCACTGTATGTATACAGTTACACTGCAAGTCCTAAAGTGAATGGAACGGTCCATGTTGGTAATAGCAGAAGCTGGTTCAATTTTACATCTCCATTTTCTTTCAATCTGAATCTCCCAGCTCTTGATCTGAATAGCATTGTTGCAGTGGGGATGTTTTTGCTGAATGTTTATAATGTAATGTGGATACGTAGGGCGAGATGCTGTTCCACTCACTGCCACTCCCCCACAGGCAATGCTGCTGCCACTGCTGCTGCCAACACCACTGCTGCCGATATCACCACTCATACTGCTACAAAAACAACTGCTGCTACAAAAACAACTGCTTCTGCAAAGATAAAGTCCAATCCCTTGCGATTCAAGCTAGTTAACCCTGTGACCAAGAGCAAGGCAAAGACAAAACACTCCTCCCTGAAACATCCAGAGCTTAAGAAAACAGAGGCTGAGACTGAGGAAGGAGA
>NW_009954124.1:0-1711 GCF_000747805.2 Chaetura pelagica | reverse complement strand
CTGTGGTATGTGAAAGAAACCTGCTGGGTAAAAGTGTTTGGGTCTATCCTGCTTCAGGCAAAGGTAAACCTGTCTGGGGTATTGCTTTTGCTCAGGGACCTGGACATACCTGGTGTGTGATGATGGAAGACGGTGAAGTACAATATGTACCTCAAGGTAATCTGACTTTGGGAGAGAATCCTTAATTTGACAGCTGGTAAAGTATAGAGCCTGTATGTAATATATGGTATGGAACGGGGTGGAATATCCTGGTTTGAGCCAGGATGAAGCCAATTTTTCTTTTTACTGATTTTTTTTTTCCTTCAGTAAGCTCTCTTGTAACTAGCAACAGTGTGTTCTGCTAGGCTGATAAGACAGTGGAATGTTTTTCTAACTACTGAGGCTTCAAGGTCGCACCTTCACTCTGCCGGCCCAGACACTATGGGGAGATCTGTGGCCCCCCCCCGTAGGAGGCTGAGTTAGACAGCAAAACTGGCCAGAGGTATTCCATTCCATATATCTACGTAAACTCAGAGGAAGGTCAGAGATCACAGAAGATAACTTCCTTCCTTCTTCTTCTTCCCTTCTCTTCTGTCCATGGCCAGTGTCCGGGGAGGACTCTGTCCATCCATCACCGTTGACTCTTAGGCTCGAGCTCTCCTGACCCTCATCACTCTGTGCTTTCTCCAGCAGCAGCTCCAGGATTCCTCAGAAGTGTTCCCAGCTCAGGGAAGTTCTGTGGGAGTTGCTGGGGGTGGGGGGGAGGCGAGAGGCTTTTGCCCATACCTGAATATGTCTGTATATGAGCTCACTGGATGATTAAAGCAGTCCATTTACTCCAAGTTGCATCGGTGGCACGATGGGTAGGAGAAATATTAGTCTTGAACATGAAGCTCAGTACTGGCAATTGGGGCACCAGGAGGAGCTGCACTTCAGTGCCTATCACTTCTGAAGCGGCTCTAACTCCTTCATATGCTGCAAGTATCTCCGTTTCAGTTGTTGTGTGATTGGCCTCGGAATCTCTGTAGCTCTGGCTCCAGAATCCCAAGGGTCGACCTCAAGTCTCCCCTGGTGCTTTCTGCCAGAGGCTCCAGGTAGGACCGTTTTACCCAGTCAATAGTGCTCTCAACTCCAGCTTGTTCTAGCATGTCCAGCACAGCAGCACGAAGTGGTGGTGTAACCTCATTCAGGCCACAATAGTCCACTATCAGCCTCCACTTGCCATCAGGCTTTCACACTGGCCAGATAGGACTGTTGAAGGGTGAGTGAGTCCTGCTGGTCACTCCTTGGCTCTCCAGTTGCCAGATCAGTTTATAAATGAGGATCACAGAGTTTCTGTTGGTGCGATATTGTCGTCTATGCACCATTGAAGTGGGAATTGGCACCTGCTGGTCTTCAACCTTCAGCAACCCCACAAGAGAAGGGTCATCTGAAAGGCCAGGCAAAGTATGCAGTTGTCCAGTGTCTTCTGTCTCTACAGCTGCTATATGAAAGGCCCACCAGTACCCTTTTGTGTCATGGAAATATCCTTTCTTGAGATAGTCTACGCCAAGGATGCACGGAGCATCTGGGCCAGTCACTATAGGGTTCATTTGCCACTCCTTACCAGTGAGGCTCACATCAGCCTCCACAACAGTCAGTTCTTGAGATCCTCCTGTCACTCCAGAGATAGTGACAGATTCTGTCCCTTTATGATTAAACGGCATTAGGGTGCACTGTGCACCAATGTCCA
>NW_009954123.1:0-516 GCF_000747805.2 Chaetura pelagica | reverse complement strand
CCCTATAAATTTGAACTTAGCTTCCTTACAGAGGGACACAGACACCTAACCCTTGGCCCTTCATAGTCGAGCCTAATCCTGTAACAGTTGGCCACAGACCCCAAACACTTGGCCCTACATATTCGAATGCAGCTTCCTTACAGTGGGCCACAGACACCTAATCCTTGGCCCTACAGAATCATACTTAGCTACCTTACACTTGGACACAGACACCTAATCCCTTCGCCCTACATATTCGAACTTAGCTTCCTTACTTTTGGCCACAGACTCCAAAGCCTAGACCCTACATAGTCAAACCTATCGCCGTAACAGTTGGCCTGAGAGCCTAAACCCTTGGACCTACATAATCTAATGGAGATCCAGAACAGTTGCCCCCAGACACCAAACCCTTGGATCTACATAGTCGAACGTAGCTCCTTTACTGTTGGTCACAGGCCCCAAACCAATGGACCTACATAGCAGAACACTGCTCCTTTACTCTTGGACACAGGACCCAAACCAATGGACCTACATAGT
>NW_009954122.1:11192-18506 GCF_000747805.2 Chaetura pelagica | reverse complement strand
TTCCTCATAGAAGGCTATAATGTTGGTCAAAATTACTTTCCCTTGGTAAAACCAAGACTGCTCTTAATGACCCACTCATCCTTGATATGTCTAGAGATAGTGCTAAGAACAAGTTGTTCCATCACCTTTGCAGGGATCGAGGTGATGCTAACCAGTTTATAGTTACCTGGGTCCTCCTTCTTGCCCTTCTTGTAGACTGGAGTGACATTTGCTATCCTCCAGTCCTCAGGCACCTCTCCTGTTGCCCATGACTTACCAAAGATGATGGAGAGTGGCCTAGCAATGACCTCCGCCAGCTCCCTCAGCACCCATGGGTGTATTCCATCTGGACCCATCCATTTATGGATGTCCAGATTGCTTAACTGATCCCTAACCCAATCCTCATCTACAAAGCAAACTCTTCCTTTATCCTGACTTCTTCTTGGGCTTTAGGGATCTGGGGCTCCTGGGGAGAGTCTGCAACAGTAAAGACAGAGGCAAAGAAGGCATTCAGCACCTCTGCCTTCTTTATATCCTCTGTCACCAGGGCACCCAGCTCATTCAGCAGGGGGCCTGTACTGCCTCTAGTGTTAGTTCTATCTGCAATGTATTTGAAGAAGCCCCTTCTATTGTCTTTGACCTCACTTGCAAGGTTTAGTTCCAAGGAGGCCTTAGCTTTCCTAATTGCCTCCCTATATCCTCTGACAACAGTCCTATATTCCTTCCAAGTGGCCAGGCCCTCCTTCCATGATCCATAGATTCTTTTTTTCCAATTGAGTTTGCCCGGCAGTTCCTTTTTTAACCATGCTGGTCTCCTGGCTTCCTTGCTTGATTTCCTACCCATTGGGACGCTCTGATCCTGAGCTTGCAAGAAGTGGTCCTTGAATGGTGATCAGCTATCTTTAGCCCCATGAGGACTAAGGCCTGTAGTTGCGCGGCTGCCTGTAGAAAGCCTCATCAACTCCCTTGTCCTCATCAGGAGGTCTGTAATAGACCCCCACAACTGAATGATCCATGCCAGCCTGCCCCTTAATTTGTACCCACAGACTTTCCACATGCTCCTCATCGGCCCCTGGACAGAGCTCATAATATTCTAGTTGCTCTCACATAAAGAGCAACTCCACCTCCTCGCTTTGCTGACCTGTCTTTCCTAAAAAGGACATAGCCATCCATGACCACATTCCAGTCATGTGAGCTGTCCCACCATGTCTCTGTAATTGCCACCAGATCATAACCATTAGACCACACACAGACCTCTAACTCCTCCTGTTTATTACCCATGCTGCGTGCATTGGTGTGCAGGCATTTCAGGGAGTGAGCTGAGCATGCTGGTGGGACCCTTGGGAGGCGGGAGGCCTTCTGGTCTTCATTAATATTAGAACAATGCCCACTAGTTCAAACCCAGCTTCGAATCTAGTTTAAAACTCTGTGAATGAGCCCTGCTAACTCCTGCCCTAGGACCTCTTCTCCCCTGCAGGACAGAGTCTTCCCATCCAATGCCAGCTGGCCTGGCATCCTGGAAATCAAACCATCCAGGAGTTTTGTCCCCTACCCCCATCAAGTCTAGTTTAAAGCTCTCTCAATGAGCCCTGCTAACTCCTGGCCAAGAATCCTTTTCCCCCTTGTTGATAGCTGTATGCCATTGTTTGCTAGCAGACCTGGTGCCCTGTAAACATCTCCATGATCGAAAAACCCAAAGTTAATCTGATGGCACCAGCCTCTAAGCCATACATGAATCAGTTGTGTTTTCCTAGTCCTTTCAGCTTTTTCTGCCACTGAAGGAACTGAGGAAATACCACCTGTGCTGCTCCTGATCCCTCAAGCATTTGGCCTAGTTCTCTGAAATCCCTTTTCATTGCCCTGGGACTTTCCTTGGCAACTTCATCAGTGCCCACCTGCATGACCACTAGTGGGTAGTAATCAGAGGGCTGCACCAGGCCTGAGAGTTTCTTGGTAACATCGCTAACCCAGGCCTCAGGGAGGCAGAAGACCTCCCTGAGGGTTGGGTCTGGCTGGCATATAGGGCCCTCAGTTCCCCTCAAAAGAGAATCCACAACAACAATTACCTTCCTTTTGTTCTTAGCAGAGGCAGTCCTAACGCATGTGGCAGACTGCCTTGGCAACTCCCTGGACGGACTTTTGTCAGTAACCTCAGTTACCTGATTTTCCTGATCCAGGTCCATATACCTATTCTGTACAGGCACACGTGAAGGTGAATGAAGCCATGAGCGGGTTCACCTGTTGCCTCAAGCAGGGACCCGCTTCCAGTTCCTCTCTTCTCTCAGGTCCCCTACCTCTGCCAGGTGACAGGAAGGCAGAGGATCCTCTACTTCTCCTGAAGCCTCCACCTTAAGGTTTTGTCTCAAGGATGGTAGGGTATTACTCCACCAATCTATTTCTCTTTCACAATCCCAGATACTCCGTAATCTTTCCACCTTCTCTTGCAGCAGGAAGAGCAGTGAAAAGAGCTTGTCCCTGCCTTCTTGGCACCCAGCCCTCATATACTTATAGTTGAAGAAGTCCTAAGGTGTGGGGGTGAGTGACAAGCCCTAGGTGACTCACTAGATGAACCTTCCTCTCCATCTTCATTTGCCTGGCCCTGAAGTCCCAAAGCCTCATACCTATTTCTCAAGGGCAACTGGGAGGGTGGGGGGGGCTGGGAGGGTTTTCACTTGTCTCTCTGAGGAGAGACCTCTCTCCATTCCTCCCTGTCCCGTGGGTCCCCTCCTTCTGTCTGATGACAGGAGGGGAGGGCATCCATCACTTCTGTGCATCTGTAAAAGGAAGCATATGCCACAACAGTTGATGCTATAATCTTGATAGTACTGCTGGTAAGTTTCTCTAGCACACACTCCAATTATTAATTTATGCTAATGCTGTCATATTTTCACAGCTATTGTCACTTTTGATAGCTAAAATAAGCTATTATAAATATACTTAATTTATGTACAGTCATACCTTCTCACTCTATAGACAATCTTACAGAATATATCCTTCTTAATAAAGCCATGGCCCTAAATACTCACCAGATGAATGCCAGGAAACTGAAAATATTAAAAATATTTGCAGATTTGGGGTCTTATCCAACAGCTAAGCAGCATACAGCCACTCCCCACCCAAGCAGGGCAGGTAAGAGAATAGGAAGAGCAAAAGCAAGAAAACTGTGGATCAAGATAAATTGTTGGGGCCCTGGCTGTGCTGAAAGATTATGAGAAACTTTAGGTGAAAACATCAGGCAGCTGGAGGAACAGGGAAGGTCGTTCTCGTGGGAACTAGTGAGGCTCTGGTATGTGTAGTAATCAGGTAGTAAGGTAAACAGGACAGGGAGTCAGATAAAGGGCTTAAAGTAGTGACCAATCAAAAGGGGAATGAGGATGCGTGAACAATGTATATTAATCAATTAAGAGCTTTACTTTGCTGGATGGACAGCCTGCACACTGTCCTGAGACTATATAATCTGCACGCAACTAAATAAACTTGGACTGAACCTACATCATATTGGTGTGCAGTATTCATTCCCGGCTCGCCACGGATATGGACCACGGCAATAAATAGTTGAATAAGTAAAGGAAAGAAGAAAATTAAACAGAAACACAAAAACAAGTGATGCAAAGACAGGAGGAATGAGAATATGTGAGAGAACTCTGCAGACACCAAGGTCAGTGAACAAAGAGGGGGGGGAGGTGATCCAGGCACCAGAAGAGAGATTCCCCTGCAGCCCATGGTGAAGACCGTGGTGAGGCAGGCTGTTCCCCTGCAGCCCATGGAGGAGACCATGGTGGAGCAGGTGGATGTGCACAAAGGAGGCTGTGCCCCCATGGGGAGTCCACACTGGAGCAGGCTCCTGACAGGACCTCTGAACCTGTGGAGAGAGAGGAACCATGCTAGAGCAGGTTTTCTGGCAGGACTTGTGACCCTGTGGGGGACCCACACTGGAGCAGGGGAGGCGTGTGAAGAGTCTTCCCCATGAGGAGGAAGTAGCAGCAGAGACAGCGTGTGATGAACTGACTGCAACACCCATTCCCCATCCCCCTGCAGTGCTGGGGAGGAGGAGGTAGAGAAAATTGGGAGCAAAGTTGAGACTGGGAAGAAGGGAGTGGTGGGAAGAAGGTGTTTTAAGATTTAGTTTTTATTTCTTATTATCCTACTCTGAATTGATTGGCAATAAATTAAATTAATTTTCCCCAAGTCAAGTCTGTTTTGCGTGAACAATGTATATTAATCAATTAAGAGCTTTACTTTGCTGGATGGACAGCCTGCACACTGTCCTGAGACTATATAATCTGCACGCAACTAAATAAACTTGGACTGAACCTACATCATATTGGTGTGCAGTATTCATTCCCGGCTCGCCACGGATATGGACCACGGCAATAAATAGTTGAATAAGTAAAGGAAAGAAGAAAATTAAACAGAAACACAAAAACAAGTGATGCAAAGACAGGAGGAATGAGAATATGTGAGAGAACTCTGCAGACACCAAGGTCAGTGAACAAAGAGGGGGGGGAGGTGATCCAGGCACCAGAAGAGAGATTCCCCTGCAGCCCATGGTGAAGACCGTGGTGAGGCAGGCTGTTCCCCTGCAGCCCATGGAGGAGACCATGGTGGAGCAGGTGGATGTGCACAAAGGAGGCTGTGCCCCCATGGGGAGTCCACACTGGAGCAGGCTCCTGACAGGACCTCTGAACCTGTGGAGAGAGAGGAACCATGCTAGAGCAGGTTTTCTGGCAGGACTTGTGACCCTGTGGGGGACCCACACTGGAGCAGGGGAGGCGTGTGAAGAGTCTTCCCCATGAGGAGGAAGTAGCAGCAGAGACAGCGTGTGATGAACTGACTGCAACACCCATTCCCCATCCCCCTGCAGTGCTGGGGAGGAGGAGGTAGAGAAAATTGGGAGCAAAGTTGAGACTGGGAAGAAGGGAGTGGTGGGAAGAAGGTGTTTTAAGATTTAGTTTTTATTTCTTATTATCCTACTCTGAATTGATTGGCAATAAATTAAATTAATTTTCCCCAAGTCAAGTCTGTTTTGCCCATGATGGTAATTGCTGAGTGATCTCCCTTTCCTTATCTTGACCCATGAGCCTTTTGTTATAATTTCTCTTCCCTGTCCAGTTGAGTAGGGGGAGTGACAGTGTGGCTTTGGTGAACACCTGGCATCCAGCCAGGGTCAACCCACCGCAGATATAATTCCTTTAGTCTATAGGTCACTCCCAACAAACATCCACTGAGTTTATTTAGTCCATGGCTTGGGTTCCATCTCTATGGTGAGTGTTCAGGACAGCAGAGGCAGAGTGTTGTGTTGAATTGTTGGTTGCCAAAGACAGCTCAGGTTAGGTTACTGCTGCACATGCCCAGTTTCTTGCAAGGTACATCCTCCATTGGTTCAGGTGGTTCCCACTGCATTATTTCCTAAATGTGCAACTCAAATAATGGGTTATTTTCCCCCAAGGTTACCTCCTTGGAGTACACACTGGGTTTCCCCATCCTCCTGCATTACTCACTGTGGTGGGTTGACCTCGGTTGGCAGCTAAGCCCCCACCCAGTTTTCACCCTTATTTCCATACCATTTACATCACACTCGGGTCCTACAATATTTACATTATACACTGTCATCAACCATCACCACCCTCTTCCCTATCCTTTGATATACACACAGATATCATTCCCTTAATCTATGGGCCATCCCCATTCAAAGGTCCATTCAGTTTATTTAGTCCATAACATGGGCTTCATCTGTTGTGATGGCCATTCAGGACAGGAGAGATGGTGTTGCAAGCCGGTACTGGGGGCCACCATGGTAACCACATGACACTTCCCTTGGCAGGTTTGTGGCTATGGTCCAGTATTGTCAATCTGCCCAGCCTTGCCATATTGATATCCCAGCTATCATCCTATATACCAGAGATACTTGCTTGGGTCTCCTGATTATGATGCATGTTTTGCATTCATGAGTCAGATCCACCCCTCAATCTCAAGCCCATCTGTACATTGGATCTGTCTCTAGATGTCCCAATGTTGCATGGACCCATTAAGCTGTTGTCCTGAAAAGCGGGGTCTGTCATCTGGTGTGCAAAAAGCCAATCCACACACAGAGTCAAGATATTTACTTTAATATCCAGTTCTGTGCAGAAAAGGGAGCCAGGTAGTATTCCACAAAGCAAGCTCAGCTTCCCGAAACACAGGTGCTACTTTTATACCCAGAAATGTGAAAAATAACTTTATTTCTAATTATATTCTATCACTCACATACATGATTGGTTAACTGGTTCATCGCTTCCATTTGAAGTGGCAATGCTTAAAAATTTCACCACGCATGCTCAAAGAGAAGGAGGCTTTTTGTTAGTAGAGGTCCCTCTAGCCTATGGGTAGGTATTTTAGACCCTGCTTTTGGGACAACAGTAGTACATTTTACTTTTTTTTTTTCTCTCTAAACATGAGCTACTTTAAACAAACAGCTTTCTCATTAATCACTTCAAAACAACTCTGAGTTAGACAAGAAGAGGAAGAAAAAAGTGCTGTGCCTCCATCTGGGGGATTCCTTCCTCATGGAGGCAAGTGTTCTCTGTGCAGCTGCATGCCAAGCCTTCCTAAATATGCCCTAATGCCACTTCTAACCATATTGGAAGACAAAGAAATGCATATGTGTTTGTTAGAGGGCTCTGATTTTACACAGGAAAAATGTGAAACAAAAAAAAATCCCACACTGATACCTGAAACTTTTCAGTTTTCAGTGATTGATATGAGAGGCTTAACTTCCTTGTGTAAACTGTGTACAAACAAGATAAGTGAGCTTACATGCAAAAGATAAGCAAGTCTCCCCCCAAAAACAATACCTGTCAAGGAAGCGGGATGCTTTACATCACCAGCTTAGCACATCCTGATTTTGCTGACTGAGTTGCAAAGAGTAGGATTGTTAAACTATGAATTATAATCGTAAATGGGCAAAACAGCCTAAGTCCATAACCAGTGGGCATTTCTCAGGAATTGTGTGAATATTCATTTATCTGATGTATATAAAGGATACACTTTTGTCCTTCAGTGTGCATATTAGGAGGAGAGATCCCCCATGCACCCAGCACTGTAATAAACCAATGTCGGCTTTCTAAACTATCATTTGGTTTGGAGAGTTTTCTTGGTTACAATTTTCGGTAACACCACAGTAAACGGTAACGCGTGGCCTCGGCCAGGTTTCCTGCCACGCTGCGCAGGTCATGGACGCCCCTCAGGCCAGGCCGCTCCCTGCCCCCTCACACCGGCGCTGCAGCAAGCACCAGGAGCGGCACCAACCACAACGCCTATCCCCTGCTGCGACTGGCGGGCGCCTGCAATCCCCGG
>NW_009954122.1:0-10557 GCF_000747805.2 Chaetura pelagica | reverse complement strand
GCACAAACAGTAACTGCGTTGGCAATGCTGCCAAGGAGTCGGCAAGGACCGACGCTTGGGCGGGTCGCGCCGCCAGCAGAGGGCCGTCTCCGGGTGCGGGTGGTGAACCCGCGGGAGGTACGGAGGCAGCTCTGGCCTGGCCTCTACCCGAAAGCGCTTTGAGAGCGGTCGGTCACGGGAAGCCGCGAGAGCGCGGTGCGGATGGTTGGGGAGAATCGTCGCGGAGCAGGGAGTGGGCGACAAGGAGCGGGTTTCGTGGCCACTAAAGATGTTTCCTGAGGCCCGGGGAGCGCCCGTCCCGGAGGCGGCAGGGTGTTAGCAGACAGCACGGAAGTTGGCTTTGTTGGGCAGCAGCGATCGACCCGCGAGGAACCACCAAACTGCCCGGCTCGCCGCCGCGATGGCCTCAACCTCGCTTCGCCGCCTCTCTGGGATTACAGGGCTCTTTCCTATCACTTTTCTTCCGTCATCGCCTTTGTTTGCTGGCTCGAGTAGCCCTGGTGTCTGAGATGGTGCCCGAGCGCAGGGCTTTTTCTATCCCGGAACGAGGCGGCTCCCGCCTCCATCATGAGCTGGAGGTCGGGCGGTATTAGAGGAGAGCACCTCGAGGCAGGCAACCTGCAGGCGAGCCCTACTCGCTTTCATACTGCTAAATCTGAGAGGTGCTGCTCCCTAGCTGATTATCAGTGAGTTCATGCTTCCACTCCATTTAAAGTGAGCCTAAACTTTTTCTAGGTGCATCTGACACGGCAGAGATCTGATTGAAGATGTTCAAATATATGAAATAACAATCACACCATCCATGGGATCTTGTTAGCTTTATGTAGTTCAGCCAATTTTTTTTTAAAATGGGACAGTCTATTTTCCTGTCTCTACCCCTAACTGGATGTAAACATGTATGGGTCTGGAAATACTTCTGATATGTTTCTTTTGTGCATGAATAAGTTTGCTAATCAGATCTTAGAGCATTAATATCCATAATTTATATTTATGTGTTTGGGGAGGCTGTTTTCCTTTAAAAGTTAGATCTGGTTGTTCTTAAGACAGGACTATGGCATGCCAAAAGCTATTTTTCAGTTAAAAAGATGTAAAATGTGATAGATACTCCCTTTCAATGTTGTTGTGGCAGGACAAGTGTTTTTCAGTATCTTTCAGATGCAACCATCAAATATTTCAAATTATGTCAACATTTTCCTTTACTACTTTAGGTAATTTGGGAAAAAAATTCAATACCTGCAGAGAACAGTTGAGTAAACAAGTCATCTGGAAAACAGAGTGGCAAGAAGTAGATTCTTGACATCTGCCTTCTAACCTGAGTGGACTTCTATTTATCTTTTAAACTTCTTAATATTTACAATGAATGGGCACAGTGATGAAGACATTGTAAGAAACAGTAGCGGAGAATCAAGGTAAGTACTTTCTGTCCTTGGCTATATAGTCTCCTATATTTTGTTTATTAGAACCGATTTACATTTTAGCTTTGTGCCAAAGCTTCCTGGTGAGCAAGTAGACCATTATTTAGGAGGACTGGCCATGCTTTTTTTACAGATGCTTAATCTGCTTGTTAGAATCAGCTTTGTTTAATAACTGTAACAATAATGTATATATATCTTACATAATAATATGTTTTAATACTATTTAAGCTCTATCAGCATCCATTACTCTTTTCCCTCAAAAGTTGTCTGAAGTGTCAAAAGCTGAAACAGATTAGATAGAAAAGTTTAAGTAAAACTCATGTCTATGAAGTGCAGGGCATGCATGTGTAATATGTGCTGTATAAACCCCAAACTAGGCTATCTCTAAAGTTGAACAGTGGACTGTTAATTCTACTGAAGCTTCCTTTTTTTGTTGAGTTGTGAAAGCAGTATAACTGAAAGTGTTAACTTCATGTTTGTTTTCCAAAGTGAAAGTACAGTTTTCCTTGTTTTTTTTTCCATCCTTTTTCCTGTCCATCCTATTTTAATTATTAAAATTATTATTGTGAAAGGTGTTTGATGCTTATGGGGTACCTTAGTAGGACTTGCCCCATTGTGGTGGTTTGGTTTTGTTGGTGTTGTGTCTGCCCCTCTTCTTCTTTTTCAAGTTTTCCAGAACTAAATGATTTTCACTATGAGGAAAATTTCTTTAAGCTAGATGTGACTGCGGACTAACTGTAACCAGGGAAATGAAGCTGCATTTAGTCTTCAAATGGTTTGAAAATATGAATTCTACAGAATGGAAATAAAATCAGTAACAAAATAGCTACTATTGATGGCAAATTGTCATTACTAGGCTTTTAGTGATCCTGTTCCATTCAGCATGCTAGGAAGAGAAGCAAAACCAGTTGAGAAAGTAATTGAGAATTGCTGATGGGAAGAAACTGCAGAGAAAGTAAAACTTTCAGAAGTAGGTAGAAAAGGAGAGATGAAGGCAGATACAGTGACAAATCTAGACAGCACCATTGGTAATATAGTTGGTAATAATGATAATGAATCTTTGAAAAGTATGTCACTTTAAAAATATGACACTTTACAAATGCAGCAAGGACATTTTTCTCTCTTTGATGTTTGCATGTTGCTCTGGGGTGACAGTCCTGATCACAATTAAATATAGCCAGATCTAGGGGAACTACCATCACTACTTTGAAAAGTAAAGAGAAGCAGTGGATCAGGACTGGTTTTACAGAAATACGCAGCCTCATGGATACTGCTTTATATTGGTTTAAATAAACTCTTGCCATGAATTGCAGAAGTTGTGGAAAGCCTCTAGTATTCTCAGCAATAGGAGGGATGGAGAAGGGGCTAACTGGAAACCTTAAATTGTGTATATTGGCTAGCACTGTGGTAAGGAATTGTAGCTGTCTTCTATTCCTTGTGTCTGGCTGTGAATAAGCATTTCTGAAACATATGGGAAAGAAATGGCCAATTTACCATGCTCCTGTGTTCCTTTTCACTGTTGAGACTCTTCATCTGCTTGGTAGGTGACCAGAAATCTTTCTGTTGCTGCAGGTGCTAAGCCTGAAGTTCTGTTTGGCCACAAGTAGAAGTTAATCTCTTGTGTTTTCACAGTTTAGAAACTTGTTGTTGCACTGTTTGGACTTTTCTTGGCCATGTTAGCAACCTCTGAAGCTATACATCTGTGGTAGTGCCAAGCATGGTGAAGGTTATAGACTGACATAAACACTGTAAACGAATCTTGCTGCTTGATGTTAGAATTTTTGTGTAATAATTACAGTGGAGTCTACTCTCCAGTTTTTTATTTACTTGAAATCATTGCTCTGGAATGTTTTCAGTAGTTCTAGGTGAAATATCACAGATAAACATTATCTGGATAGCAAGTAAATTTAAACACAAAAACTTAATAACAGCACTCTGAGAAATTGACTCAAGTTTAAGAAAAACATTTTTGTGTAGTGTTCTTGAAATCATTCTGTTGCAAACTTGACTAGGAGTAAATACATATTAGTTAGCTAGCATTAAGAAAGCGTAATGAACAAGGAAGGGTAGTTATAGCTGAACTGCAACACAAGCTCCAGGTAGAACTGGAGCGAAACAGAAGTGAAAGATTAGTGCCAATTGAATAGCAATCTGTTTTCCCATATCTTTAATCTTCCTATGTTTCCTGTAGAACAAGACATGTAGTGCTTGAGCAGACCTTATTTCTCTGTAGGTAAAAAAGAGTGTACTCAGTAAAGCTTATCTAGAAAGTAGCTGGCCGGGGTGCATTGTATTTCCTTTTTCCAGTAAGCAGAAAGTGGCTTCTTGCACCAAGGTGCCTTACCATTGTTTATGTTCTTGAAAGATGATGTTAATACAAGATTGTAATTTCTGTGGATTTAATTTGCTTTGCTGATTTAATAGTCTGTGGACCAGAAAAGATAGTTAAGTAAAGCCAGCTCTCTGTCAGCAGGCTTGAATTTGCTGTATAAACTCATACCTTTTACAGAAGATTAAAAAGGTAAACTGAAAGCCACTATTCTAAGTTCCTACTTTCAGGAAACCTAAGTGGAAGTTAAGACAAAGATTTCTCTCTAGGATTTTTTAGATTACTCTCCCTAGGGTAAGGGCTGTATTTGGTTAATGTGGCAACATTTTGGTAGTGAGGAGACCAGGGATTGGCCCTGTGCTGGACAAAACCAGTTCCAGCTGGCTCCAAAATGGACCTGCCACTGGTCAAACATGAGTCAGTCTGTGAAGCTGGTGGCACCTCTGTGATAACATTTAAGAAAGGGTAAAATGCTGTGCAGCAGAGTGTGTGAGAGCAAGGGAGGTATGAGGGGGAAAATGTGAGAAACAGCTCTGCAGACACCAAGTAAAGGAGAGGGAGGAGGTGCTTCAGGCATTGGAGCAGAGATTCCCCTACAGCCTGTGTAGAAGACCACTGCAGAGCAGATGTCCACCCTGCAGCCCACGGAAAGCCCCATGCCAGAGCAGGTGGATGTGCCTTGAAGGAAGCTGCAGCCTGTAGAGCACACATGCTGGAGCAGGCTCCTGGCAGGAACTGCACCCTGTGGAGAGAAGCTCACCCAGGAAAAGGTTTTCTGTCAGGAACTGCAGCCCCTGGGAGACCCATGTTGAAGCAGTCTTCCTGAAGGACTGTATTCTGTGGAGAGGACCAATGCTGGAGAAGTTCTTGAAGTTCTGTGGGAGGGACTCCATGTTGGAGCAGGGGAAAAATGGGTGGGAGGGGGTAGAAAGTTGGGAATGAAGGAGTGAAAGTAAGGCTGGGGAGAAGGGGGTTGGGGGAGGAAGGTGTTTTAGTTTTGTCTTTGTGTCTCACCATCCTGCTTTATTTTTAATCGGCAAGAAATGAATCTGAGTTATCAGACTAAGTCAGGAAAATGGAATCAAGTTCATGCTTCAGAATAGATGAGGATGGGAAATAACACTTCTTGGTAGCTTGAACTTAATACTCTGTTCCCTTTGCTTTATTATTAGTGGTGATGAATAAGATTAATCTCTTTTACATATCTAAATCAGATTAAGTAGTTAAGTTTTCTTTAATTAAAAACAAACCAAAAAAATGCCCACTTGCATTGTATTTGTCTAAATAAACTTAATTATGAACTTTCTGTTTTAAGAGTTTGGCATTTAGTGTCAGTTGCTTCTATTCATTCTGGAAGGGACTCTTCATATTCAAATGCATAACCTTCCTTGGAGTTCTGGTTTATTAAAATAATGGTGAACTGTCATCTCAGATGCTTTTCAGAGACCTCGCAGAAATTAATCTTTTTTGTTTTTAATGGGTTAAACTTTTATTTTGCACAAAGTGATATTCTGTTTCCTGTTGTTTTTAAATTGGAGGATTAGTAAGGGAGTTTAATGTAATGAATAGCCTCTAAATTAGCAGTGAAAAATTGTCCTTTATAACCTAGACCTTATACGGAAGTATAAATGCTCTAAGTACTTTTGCAGCATGGTTTGTGTAACTTTCTGTTTTGAAGTTTCTCTTCCTAGTGCCTTGTACAAATAAGTTGTTCCTAGTTGTGTGTTCTGATCAGGGTGACCTTGTTTTAAGAGGCTAGTGAAGCTAAATATAAGACTACTGAAAAAAAATAGTGACTCTGTGACAGAATGCTTGCTTTTAATGTTTGTCAGTGATGTTTTTCTTTTAAGTCTGTCTTCTCCTGTTATTTCCCCAAAGCATAGTCTTATTTTATTCCATAGGTATTTATTGGGGTTTGAAAAATTAACAGGTGCAAACATGCAACAGTTATCTCTTTTGGTACTCTCGGTAAGCTATCTTGCTTTTCTTGCAAAATAGTTTGAAAATAAATATTGCTTTTGTGTATCTCTCTTAAATTGCTCTTGAATGTATTGAGAATATCCAGAGACAGTGTCTATAAAATGTAATACAGAATAACTTCTTAGTTCTGTCAAACGTTCATACCAAATCAGATTTGACATATGCCACTGTACAAATGCAACTATTTGACTCAAGGGCTAGGGGTGTGAGAAGCTTCTTTACTATATATCCTGGAAGATGCTCTCTGTAGACTTTATGTTGGTTTGTCAACATACATGAAACTATACTTTCATGTAGAAATCCCATCCTGAGAGCATGCTATTAATTCTTAGTATATATTCTTGCATGCCTACTACTGCAGGTTAGCATTGTCAGTTAACTTTGCCATCATTGCAGTGATTTGTTTGCATGGTAGAGAAGTAGTCTCACTTCAATACGACTGAAGAGGTCATTATTGCTTTATCCATCACTTTCACTTTTTTCACGATCTTGTGATTCTCCTATAACTGTTTTGTGCAGTCTCATGCATTCCTGTCTTTGTTTAATGTTGTTGGTTTTGAGTTTGGTTGTTGTTTTGTTTTTTGCTGTGTTTTTTTTCAATTGAACAAAGTACAGTGTATGTAATGTATGGTTTCCTATTCAATAATACCTTTAATAAAATAATGCTGTTTTACTCTTACTGGTTTTTATATATAATATATAAGCAATATTTCAGAAATTCCTTGAAGTGAGGAAGGAAGGCTTATATGACGCATTTTTGAAAGAGGGACTTCCAAAAGTAGGAATTCTGTTTTGAGTGACAGAATTAAGTATCTAAAATAGCACAAATGCTCTTCAACAGCAAATACCGAATATTCTCTTTCTGTATACATCATATTAACAGCATCTTTATTCTGTAGCTTAATTTGCCTTGCCCTATTGTTTTAGATCTAGAGTTCTTCCAATTCTAGTCTTTATAGTATTTATATTTTCTGTTGATGTTTGGTCTCTTCTTGGAAGCACATTAATCAGTGAAGAGGGGGAGAGCAAATTACACAACAGGATAGAGTTGGTTGGAAGAGGACAGCAATGCAAGAGCAGAGTAAAGGGAGGACATAATGTGACAAGGTAGGATAGGGTAAATTGACAAACGCAGGTGAATAGTTAACTGAAAATTAAGTTTTGTACACTGTCTCTTTCTCATTATAAGTAAGGTATGTATGTTTTTTCTACCAGTCTCTTAAGTATATTCAGAAAGGGTGAGAAAAAGACAGGAAGGTTCTAATTTAGGCTCAGGTACCCGAAGATTGCCTCCTACCTTCCAGTTTCAAGCAGGGTTTTTTGAAAGAGGGGAAAAAAGGCTAGTTGTGTTGTACCCAAACCTTCTCTTTTAGGCTACTTCAAGTGTCCACAACAGGATGAGTATGGTGTCCTCTTTTACCTTTTGCTGAACTGTTTCAAATAAAAGCATATTTTAAAAAGGCACTGGCCCTGGACTGCACAGGAAGATAAAGGGGCAAGAAATAAAGCACTTTGCCTGTCCTCTTACGTAAGAGGAACTCTGGAGAGCAGAGGATCAGAAGTCCTGTTTCTGAGATGATATTTATGTAACAGCATTAAGTAGTAGGTAATTATGGCAGTATTCTGGGTCTTTGGTTGAAGAAATATTTGAATTTTAATGTACCTTGCATCCTAACACTAGGGATACAATATCAGAATCTCAGTAATTAGTAGTGCCAGTTCAAGTGATTAATCACGTAGAGGTCATTGGCATTACTTGTGAGAAAAGTTAGACAAATTATGGACTCTAGCTGGACAGGATAAGATAATATTTAAAGCTCTTGAGCTAGAGGAGGAATTGCTTGTATACTACGCCACAAATAATTTAGGGAAAAATCAAAGAAACCCATAGGCAAAGAGGAAAAGAAATGTGAAAAGGATGTTAAAATATTACTATCTCACAGCTATTATTTCCATGAATTTACATTTTAAATGCCTTTATTTTAGAACTTGGTTCTGCTTCTTTTAATAAAAGGATGAAAGGAAACAGTCTTGCTATCATGAAAGTGTGTTGTGTTTTGGGGGATTTGTTTTAGTAGGGGGTGTGTTTTCTCTTTCCCCTAATGGAACAACTATTTTAAAAGTAAAACTTTGGTATAGTCTGAAATGCTCTCACTTGTAGCTTGGTTAGCAATGATAGCCTGTAATGATTATTTCTAGAAAATGTGTATGTTGTCTTAAGCTGTATCTGCTTTTCAACCTCAAGAAAGATTAAACCACTTCTGGAATGCTGCTGTTAAAATTTGTTGGAGTGAGAGATTGCTTGTATTTCAAGTTCTCAAAAGAATGTGAGCTTTTCTCAGACTGTTTGTGATTGGGTTTGCCCTATAATAGCTGGTACAGGATTCATTTTAGCAGATCACAGAAATGTCATCTGAGCTGCTAGAAATGTGTATGAAACTTCTATATCTTTGTCCTAGTTTCACCAGGACAGAATCATAGGCCAGCTATGGAGGGCAGGCCATTAGTAGCCCTGAGTCAGCTTGGAGCTTAAGTCAGGGCACCTGACCGAAGCTGATGTAACAGGTGTATCCCATGCCGCTTATGTCATGCTCACTATAAAAGGAGGAGGTACGGTAAGGGTAAGAAGTTCTGTTTTCTGGGATGTCTCTCTCTTGGCCTACTTGTGTCTCTTGGCCTGTTGTGCTCCTGAGGCTGAGTATAAGCTTGTGTATTTTATGTTGCTATTTGTATTAATTTTGTTATTTTGGTAAGTCTCTTTCCATTTCAACCTATGGGACTTCTGTTTTCTGTTCCTCTTGGCTGGGGAGGGGGCATCTGCTGATAGAGCAACTGCTGCAGTTTAGCCTCTGATGCAGGGGCTGAATGTAGAGAATCTTCTGTCTTTTCCTACAAGCTTGAAAACCTCAAACATATTTTTAAAACTATAGCAAACAAATTTTCTGAACTTGTAGTGGTAGATGTTGCAGTATAATGAGTTCTGCAGTGATTTTGATTTTTTAGTTGGGTTTTTTTATTAGTACTTTTAAGCAATGCTCCTTGAAGAAAGAGGAAAAGGTATTGGAGTGCATAGTATTTTAAGCACTTAGAAAAAACCTACAATCTGTCATGATGTGATGTGGAATGTGTTTGCATGCACTAAAATTGAAAGCAACAACAAAAAAAAGCCTTTTTATTTGAAATTTATTTAGCTTTCCTAAATTATATGCTGCTTTGTGCAATTTTATACTTTGTTTTCAGGAGCGCAGTCTTAAGAAATGCTGCCCTGTTCAATTGTGCTCACTTGTTACACTGCTTTGTGGGGTCTGTAAATTTGTAGGATGTCTTGTAAAAGTTGAATCTATCTTCTACAGAACTAATGCCTTGATACCACTAAGGGGGTGCTGTGTTGAGGGAAGGTTGGAAAGGGTATTAATAGCAATGTTGAAGTGATTCTTGTGGAGCATCACTTGCCAGCAGGCAAATGCATTGTCTGAGGAGCAAGACTGTGTTTTCACAGTGCTTCTCCTCAGTCCTGATAGCTCATACTGCTGCTTTGTAACACTTTTTGAAATTGTGTGAAAATTGTCTGAATATCAGAGTAAATATAAGAGCATTTAAAAGGAAATTTTAAAGTTGCTTCTTCCTTAGTTTCCCCTCTGTTTACAAGATTATAGGTGTATCTTTACAATGTGCATGTATGTACCTTTTCTTGAATAATACTATAGCAAAAAAAAAAAGGCTACAATTAAGTCCTGAGGCAGAGTGAATCTGGGCTCCGTATAAGTGATACTGAGAAGTAACGAATCTGTTAAATTTTGAGTAGGTCAACACTAGACAAATGAAACAAAAATAAAAAGCTAAGTGCATAAATATATCCTAGTGACGTTGCATCTGCAAAAGCAAAGCGCTAGAAAGGGATGCTCTGGTGGTAAATTAACGTGATGTAGCAAACTGCTATCAACTGTATTGAAAAAAAGATGAAATTGAAAGCTATTACTATGGTACCTTACTACAGTAGTTTATCAGTAAGATGTAATTTTGAAAAAACTTAATTTTCAATATTCCAGTTTTTATTATGGGCACTGCTTAAGAGAAGTGGCTAGAATGCTGCAGATGCTTTAGTGTGAGGGAAGAAGTAGGTTTTTATTCTGCTTTTTAGATAACGCTTTCTCATTCAAAGTGAGTTTTGGCATATTTTGGAGAAGTCCTTGAAATGTGGTTTTTGAAAGATAAATAGGTCTGTCATCTTGATTGTTGCTGCATTCTTACAGGTATTACTTCACAAACAAGTAAGGCATTGCTTTCTCTTGCAAGTTTATCATGCATGCTGATCTGTTTTGTATACTACCTGCATATTCTAATATGTAGGTAGTCATCTTTTAAAGATAATTGAGAAGTAAATTTTAGGCTGAAAGTTACCATTCAACTTCTGTTTTACTAAGTAGGTCCTGTTAGGCAAGAGATTTTTTTGTGGTATTGATACAAAAATGTTTTATTTGAACTGCAATATGTGCTTGCAACCCAGTGTCCTGGGCCACATCAAAAAAAGCTTGGCCAGCAGGTCAAGGGAGGTGATTCTCCCCTGTTCTTGGGAGGCCCCACCTGGAGTATTGTATCCAGTTCTGGAACCCCCAATGTAAGAAGGACATGGACCTCTTGGAGCCAGTCCAGAGGAGGGCCATGAAGATGATCAGAGGACTAGAGAATCTCTCTTACATAGACAGGCTGAGACAGTTGGGCTTGTTCAGCTCTGGGGAGACCTCACAGTGGCCTTTGAGTACCTTAAGGGGGCCTACAGGATAGCTGGGGCAGGACTTGTGACAAGGGCATGGAGTGAGAGGACAAGGGGTA